>NC_090258.1:20949079-21096579 GCF_037325665.1 Littorina saxatilis
CACACACGCACACACACACACACACACACATACACACACACACACACACACACACACACACAAAATCTCACTGCACAGAGCAGTCTTCTTCTTCTTCGTCGTTCACTAGTCCATCATTTTGTGATTTGCGTGATGCAGCGCTTTTTGGCACCCAGGGGGTCCCGCATCTCCGGCTTCGGCCATGGACGTTGATCAGGGGTCCCTCCCTTAGACCAATTGCCTTCCTGGGCTGTTGAGCTTGGTCTGCCCGTGGTTCTATTTCGGAGTTTTCCTTCTCCTAGACTGGTTACCTACCATGGTTGTCGAGTCCAGTCTACCCGTTGCACAGAGCAGTCAGGCTGATGATTTTGTCAAAGGTGGCCAAGTGAAAAGATGCGCACATTATTCTTAACACAAAAAAGCCCGGGCAAAATAATCAGTAATGGTCGACATGTTCGTTTACACAGGAAGGAATTAAGGTATCTTTAAAGTCACAGTGCTGTTTACTCGGCTACAGCCACGGCAAAAAAACCAAGTGATAGTCATCAACCATGTAGTTTGTAATCGATATGTAGCTCCGAACGCAATCCTACCGCACAATATCTGGGTTTCAGCGCCAGAACGCTGAACGCGACGATCAAATAATTTATGGAAAGCAATTAAGTTAACCGCTGTGCGCATATGTCCCCTTGTTATTCCATCAAACAACATACGTTTGGTATATTCGTTATTAGTACCGTCCTAGCAATTATTGGAAAATGCGAGGCGAAATCCCACGACACTATACGGTGTCATTGATATTTTACTGCAATAAAACAAATTAATGCGGATGTTTGTCAGGTCAACGTAATTAAGTATCCTTCTTTGTGCTCAATAATGAGGTTGGTGATACAGAATACAGAATACAGAATCTTTAATTACCCATGGTTGGGAATTTGTGATGACATTTGATACGCGTCATCTCTGAACGCGATGATCGAAACAAAAGAAACATTTTAAGTAAGTTTCGTCACGTTCTGGTTGATATGTAGATTTTCATCGCGAGGTTTGACCCACAGATGTATGAGGGCTGACACAAGTATTTGGTATAAACGGTTGTATTGAAATATTTGCAAGGGGCAATGCCGCATACATATGATTAAATCCACAGAGAACAACAAGCTATGCCACAAGTGAATGAAATACTAGGGGAAGGGCCCCTAATATGGACCACTTTTTGTTTATTGCTGATAACTAGCTTGTTTTCTTGCGAAGAAGTTTTATTTTGTGGTTGGTAGTCCTTCTCTCTTAGTTTAACAGTTAGGCCTAATTAGAGTGAACTAGCTTTGATAGACCTTGAGCAAAAATTAAATACAGAAAAAAATCACAAATGGTCCATATTAGGAGACTGGGCGCCCAATATGGACCAGTGAAGCGGCCTTCACGAATCACTGTAAAAAGCCCCCTATACTTCAAAATAACATGATACAACTTAGTGTGCAAGTCAGACTTATTCAAATATGCTTTTGATTGAGCTGTTTCGGCTTGATGAGAGCATTATTTGAAGCACACCTGTAACCCAGCCGTACGCAATCAAAATAAGGTAGTGAACCACTAAAAGTGACCATATCTCATGGTAGAAAGAGCCAATAAGCACCATTGTACTTCCTATGTCTTGAATTAACAGCTTTGTGTTGCATGACCTTGGATGACCTTGACCTTGGGTCACGGTCACATGTATTTTGGTAGGAAAAATGTGTAAAGCAGTTCTTAGTGTATGATGTCATTGCTAGGTTTAGCTGAAGGTCAAGGTCATGTAAAGGTCAAGGTCAAGCATGTGAGTCGTATGGGCTTTGCCCTTCTTGTTTTAACTTCTGTTCAGAGCATCTCTAAATGTATTTCGATTTTAAGAAAACCTCCTTCTAAAGCCATGATTTTCCCAGATGTTGGAGGGTTCTAATAGGGAGTTCCACTGGTACGTCTCTGACAATCTTTCCATTTTAAGATGCCCTCTTTCTTGATTTTCTCAGGCTTTTAGAAGGTTCTATCTAAATAGGGAGTTCTGTAGCAAGGAACACAACATTCCCGTTTGTCTAACGAGCTACTGTATTTAGAACAGAAGGCAAGCTCCAGGTAAGCAGGTGATTAGATCACCGCTTCTCTTTCTCTCTCTCTCTCTCTCTCTCTCTCTCTCTCTCTCTCTCTCTCTCTCTCTCTCTCTCTCTCACACCTCAACAGCGCTGATTTAATTCACTCCCAATTCACGACACCAAAGAGTGGAAGTTAATTGTGTTTTTCTGCCCCCAGCTTGCTGCTCCCCTTGGCCTGAGCTAGGAATTAGCTACTAGGTCAGGGAGAGTTTAGAAGAAGGTGGCAAGATTGTTTTTTTGGGGGTGAAGCGGGGGGGGGGGGGGGGAGGGGGGCTGTGATTGTGGTGTGTGTGTGTGGGGTGGGGTGGGAGTGATGTGTGTGTGTGTGTGTGTGGGTGTGTATGCGTGTGTGTCTGTGTGTGTGAGAGAGAGAGAGAGAGAGAGAGAGAGAGAGGGAGAGGGAGAGAGAGAGAGAGAGCTCGTGTGTGTATGTCTGTGCCATGGGTGGATGGGTGCGTACTTGTGTGCTTGCGTGCGTGTGCGTGTGCAAGGGTTTGCGGAATTGTTGGCAAATTGGCAACTATCCTTCTCGCAAATCTCTCATTATTACCTGCAAGGAGCAATTAACTTTGCAACATACATCTCTCTTATCAAACCTTTGACTCTGGCCCTTATTATTCCGACAATTCATTTCCAAGTGTTCTGTTAATTTCTTTCGGGTTTTCTTCGACTCAAACGAAGAACATATTCAGCAATTGTACGCCTTCCGCTTCCGCCATGTGACGCAAAAGAAAAGTGTTCAGAAAACTGCTGAAGTAAAAGAAAACTTCCTTCCCGATCAGGGATGTCGCTCGGCAAATGTGCCATAATGGTTATAAAAGTTTCGACAAAACGTTTCCAATATATTAATATGTCACTGTTGAAACTAAACTGCGAATGCATCTTCCTTTAACTAAGAAAAAACACACTAACATCGTACTTTGCAATTGTTTTCTAAACTCTGAGTGACAACGACAACACACATTCTTGCAGAATTGGAAAAACAAGTCGCGTAAGGCGAAAATACAACATTTAGTCAAGTAGCTGTCGAACTCACAGAATGAAACTGAACGCAATGCAACGCAGCAAGACCGTATACTCGTAGCATCGTCAGTCCACCGCTCATGGCAAAGGCAGTGAAATTGACAAGAAGAGCGGGGTAGTAGTTGCGCTGAGAAGGATAGCACGCTTTTCTGTACCTCTCTTCGTTTTAACTTTCTGAGCGTGTTTTCAATCCAAACATATCATATCTAATATATGTTTTTTGAATCAGGAACCGACAAGGAATAAGATGAAAGTGTTTTTAAATTGATTTCGAAAATTTTATTTTGATCATAATTTTTATATTTTTAATTTTGAGAGCTTGTTTTTAATCCAAATATAACATGTTTATATGTTTTTGGAATCAGAAAATGACGGAGAAAAAGATTAACGTAAATTTGGATCGTTTTATAAATTTTATTTTTTTTACAATTTTCAGATTTTTAATGACCAAAGTTATTAATTAATTTTTAAGCCACCAAGCTGAAATGCAATACCGAAGTCCGGGCTTCGTCGGAGATTACTTGACCAAAATTTGAACCAATTTGGTTGAAAAATGAGAGCGTGACAGTGCCGCCTCAACTTTCACGAAAAGCCGGATATGACGTCATCAAAGACATTTATCAAAAAAATGAAAAACACGTCTGAGGATATCATACCCAGGAACTCTCATGTCAAATTTCATAAAGATCGGTCCAGTAGTTTAGTCTGAATCGCTCTACACACACGCACACAGACAGACAGACAGACAGACAGACACACATACACCACGACCCTCGTCTCGATTCCCCCCTCTATGTTAAAACATTTAGTCAAAACTTGACTAAATGTAACAAAACGAAACATTCGCAAGTACGTCAAACGAAGGGTCTTTGTAGTGGAAGGACATAGAAATAATAAGGAGAAAATCACAAGAACCAGAACTACAAGCTCAGTAAAGATGACAATTTATCAACATAAAGATGTCTTAATCGATGTTTGAATTGTTGAATAATTTTGAAGGCAGAATAAAACATTTAAAAACAAGTCGCGTAAGGCGAAAATACAATATTTAGTCAAGTAGCTGTCGAACTCACAGAATGAAACTGAACGCAACGCAACGCAGCAAGACCGTATACTCGTAGCATCGTCACTCCACCGCCCGTGGCAAAGGCAGTGCACGTGGAATGGACAAGAAGAGCGGGGTATTCGTTGCGCTGAGAAGGATAGCACGCTTTTCTGTACCTCTCTTCGTTTTAACTTTCTGAGCGTGTTTTTAATCCAAACATATCATATCTATATATTTTTGGAATCAGGAACCGACAAGGAATAAGATGAAAGTGTTTTTAAATTGATTTCGGGGAAAAAAATTTGATAATAATTTTTATATATTTAATTTTCAGAGCTTGTTTTTAATCCGAATATAACATATTTATATGTTTTTGGAATCGGCAAGTGATGGAGAATAAGATAAACGTAAATTTGGATCGTTTTATAAATTTTTATTTTTTTTTACAATTTTCAGATTTTTAATGACCAAAGTCATTAATTAATTTTTAAGCCACCAAGCTGAAATGCAATACCGAACCCCGGGCTTCGTCGAAGAGTACTTGACGAAAATTTCAACCAATTTGGTTGAAAAATGAGGGCGTGACAGTGCCGCCTCAACTTTCACGAAAAGCCGGATATGACGTCATCAAAGACATTTATCAAAAAAATGAAAAAAACGTTCGGGGATTTCATACCCAGGAACTCTCATGTCAAATTTCATAAAGATCGGTCCAGTAGTTTAGTCTGAATCGCTCTACACACACACACAGACAGACGCACATACACCATACCCTCGTTTCGATTCCCCCTCGATGTTAAAATATTTAGTCAAAACTTGACTAAATATAACAAGTCGCGTAAGGCGAAAATACAATATTTAGTCAAGTAGCTGCCATTTTTCAGCAAGACCGTATACTCGTAGCATCGTCAGTCCACCGCTCACGGCAAAGGCAGTGAAATTGACAAGAAGAGCGGGGTAGTAGTTGCGCTAAGAAGGTTAGCACGCTTTTCTGTACCTCTCTTTGTTTTAACTTTCTGAGCGTGTTTTTAATCCAAACATATCATATCTATATGTTTTTGGAATCAGGAACCGACAAGGAATAAGATGAAAGTGTTTTTAAATTGATTTGGACAATTTAATTTTGATAATAATTTTTATATATTTAATTTTCAGAGCTTGTTTTTAATCCGAATATAACATATTTATATGTTTTTGGAATCAGCAAATGATGGAGAATAAGATAAACGTAAATTTGGATCGTTTTATAAATTTTTATTTTTTTTTACAATTTTCAGATTTTTAATGACCAAAGTCATTAATTAATTTTTAAGCCACCAAGCTGAAATGCAATACCGAACCCCGGGCTTCGTCGAAGATTACTTGACCAAAATTTCAAACAATTTGGTTGAAAAATGAGGGCGTGACAGTGCCGCCTCAACTTTCACGAAAAGCCGGATATGACGTCATCAAAGACATTTATCAAAAAAATGAAAAAAACGTTCGGGGATTTCATACCCAGGAACTCTCATGTCAAATTTCATAAAGATCGGTCCAGTAGTTTAGTCTGAATCGCTCTACACACACACACACACGCACGCACACACACACATACGCACATACACCACGACCCTCGTTTCGATTCCCCCTCGATGTTAAAATATTTAGTCAAAACTTGACTAAATATAAAAAGCAACAGTCTTTAGAAGCATTTAAATCTGGCCTCAAGACTTTTCTTTTCCCTAAATAATCCTCAGATTACAGTGCCCCCCCCCCCCCCCTCCCCCCCACCTCACCCGCAAGCCAAAATCAGAGCAGTTGTTAATAGCCATGTACATAATTATTATTATTATTATTTTTTTCATGCTTACTTTTGAGTGCCGTGTCTCGATCTGTTTGTGTTGTTGCCTTGTCATCTTCATGCAATTTATGCGTAAGTGTATATGAGTGTGCTTGAGTTGTTAATGCGAAAGAATGTGTATGAGTGCGCCTTGAGTCGCCTTGTGGTGAGATAAATGCGCGTTATACATTCTCGTATTATTATTAATTAAAATATTTCTGTTACCGCCTGTGCCTGTGTCCAATATCCGTGCTCATATCGGGCGCCCTGGATAGGCAGGCGGGGACCTGGTGTGGGCAAGCGAGTTTGACCAGCAGATAGACAATGAAAACTCGTTATCTACTACGCATTATTGAGGGCCCCAAAGGGTTTAAAATCGTGATCGTGATTGGCGTTTTTTGACCTTTCTGTGACCGTTATTGCCGAAATTTCCATTTCTGTGATCGTGATGGGACTTTGCCCGTGATCCGTGATGACACAAAAATCAAGTCTCGTGATCGTGATCGTCATTTGTTTTCGTGATCGTGATGGGCATTATTGCAAAGCATTTTATTTTCAACGTACATTTTTCACAGCTGTATCACTCTATGGTCCTCTATTCGTCAAGGTGTTTGTGATCGTGAAAACAAAAATCAAGGTAACTGTGATCGTGAAAGCTAAAATTTCCCTTCCCGTGATCGTGATGATACTCCCCCTTTGGGGCCCTCATTATTGTTCTAATCTTACACCACCTTTTGACCTTCACGGGATGAAGGTGGGCTTTAGTCAGTTTCTAAAATTGTTTCGAATCCCGGCCGCGCCTGGTGGGTTAAGGTGGAGATTTTTCCGATCTCCCAGGTCAACTTATGTGCAGACCTGCTACTGCCTTATTACCTTCGTGTGTACACGCAAGCACAAGACCAAGTGCGCACAGAAAAGATCCTATAATCCATGTTCGGTGGGTTATAGAAACACAAAAATACCCAGCATGCTTCCTCCGAAAGCGGCGTATGGCTGCCTATATGGCGGGGTTAAAAATCCACTCGCGCAAAACCACTAGTGTACGTGGGAGATTCAGCCCACGAACGCAGTAGAAGAAGTTTCGGAAGAAATAAAGCTCAACCGGTCCTGCCATTGGCAAATACTGTTCTTGTCTATTACACACACACACACACACAAACACACGTACACACACGCACGCACGCACGCACACACGCAAGCACACACACACACACACACACACACTGGCAGGCAGGCAGACAGACACACACACACACACACATACACGAAAGCACGCACGCAAGCAAGGACGTACGTAACAGAGAGACTTTCGCGCTTTGTGTCTCGCATCCGTTTCTCCGTCTTCTGTTACTTTATTCAACTGCAATACTGTTTCCGCAAAACTTCTACGTATACGACATTTGCCTCGCGACGACAACCCCCCCCCCCCCCCCCGCCCCTCCACCCCCCCCCCACCCCCCCGCCTCCCCCCTAATAATTCTTGTTTTATTGCACAAATAAATCGTGGGGTGGGATGGGGATTTGGGCCAAATGTACCTGTCAGCAGTATTGTCGGCTTAAAAGGTAACAATAAATGTCAAATGCATTATCGCGAGGAAACCCATCATGTGTATGGAAGGCGAAAAGGGTCAAACTCACTATTGGTCATAGCGAAATAACGTTCTCCAAATCAGTTAGGAACCTAGGAGTCATGTTTGACGATGAACTGTCCATGAGAGTCCATGTGAACAAAGTTTGTCAGTTAGCTTACTATGAATTAAGGAAAATTAGCACCATCCGTCACTATCTTTCACAACAGGCCACTCAGACTCTTGTTACTTCACTTGTTCTGTCTCGTCTAGACTATGGAAATTCTCTTCTTGCCGGCATCCCTGACACTCTACTCAACAAGCTCCAAAAAGGTTCAAAATAGTGCTGCTAGGTTAGTTTTTAGATGTCCCAAGAGAACTCACACCACTCCACTCCTTCGTGCCCTGCACTGGCTCCCCATCGCTCAGAGGATAGATTATAAACTTAGTAGTATGTGTTACAACGTCTTCAACCAAACTGCACCACACGCACTCACAGAAATTCTCACAGTCTACACTCCTTCTAGATCCCTCCGTTCATCTGCTGACACAAAAATGCTCAAAGTTCCCCGACGCAATAAGAAAACTCAAGGACAACGTGCCTTCTCCTACATC
The DNA here is from genome assembly GCF_037325665.1 of Littorina saxatilis. Classification (NCBI taxonomy): domain Eukaryota; kingdom Metazoa; phylum Mollusca; class Gastropoda; order Littorinimorpha; family Littorinidae; genus Littorina; species Littorina saxatilis. The sequence goes on from NC_090258.1 coordinate 20,957,258, forward strand.
GGCCCTGTAACCTGGACTAGCCTGCCTCTCTCTGTCCGTGATTCTGATACCCCGACCCAGTTCAAAAGCTCCCTCAAGACCCACCTTTTCCGATCCGCCTTTTCTGCTGATCAGTGAGAAGCAGTTACTTCACCTTGTACAAAATGTTTGGCACCGATGTATAATATTCTTTTAGAGTTTTTAATAATGTACAGTTAGATATTTGCTTTATTATCCTTTATTTTGTACTTGTTTTATTATTATTATTATTTTTTGTACGGTTGATTGTGTGGAATGTAAGGTTGTGAGATTGTTATGTACGAGTGTATGCATGAAGCGCCTTTGTAAACGCCACGTGCTTCCCTTTGGGAAGGTGTGCGCGTATAAATAATCATTATTATTATTATTATTATTATTATTAAATGATCGAGCAAAAGGATCGATCAAAAGGATCGATCCTTTCGCGTTTGACCCTTTCCGCCCGACGCGCGGAAAGGGTCAAACGATCGATCAAAAGGATCGATCAAAAGGATCGATCTTTTTACTGGATCCGGTGCCGACAAAAAATGGAACCGGAATTTTACCGGCACACAGTCTGGAGTTCACATTTTGGTGGCAAACTGACTTCAGATTTCAGTTCGCGTGTACGTGCGTCCAGTGTTCTAGATGATCGAACGTGTACCAGTACGTGTACGTGTAGATATTCCGTCACCCGTGACTCACTTTTTTACTCCAATGTTCCAAATCATACGTTGTTTACCAAGACTGCAGATCTCGGCTCAAACGCGTGACGTAAAAACTAGATTTGATGACGTTATCCGTACACGTTCCTGTATACGTGCTGAAAGTGGCACATTTAGATCTGTTGCAGACGAACGCTTCGCGCCAAACACTTTTCACACAGTAATTTTAACTACACACCCCTAAATGTACTCGCTAAAACAAGAAGAATTTTTTGTTTATTTCTCTTGATATTTCATGCTCCTTCACGCCGCACCAGAACACGTAATCTACTTACTTTACTTTCTAGATTCGTTCTTTGTACTAATCCGTTCCATGATTTTCCGAAACAGCGCGATGAAACTGCTCGTTCAAAAGTATCGTGTAAAAGGATCGATCTTTTTGCACGATCCTTTTACTCGATCATTTGACCCTTTCCGCGCGTCGGGCGGAAAGGGTCAAACGCGAAAAGGATCGATCCTTTTGATCGATCCTTTTGATCGATCCTTTTGATCGATCATTTGACCCTTTTCGCCTTCCATACATGTGGAGTCAAGATCCGATCGTAAAATCTGTAATATCCTTTAAAGCGGCGTCTTGGTGTGTGATGTGTTTGTCTGACAATAAACGGGACCAGTTCTCAGTTTCCTGTTGCTGTGAGGAATATGGGGTATATTCACCGTACAACTCAAGCGGTATTGTGCGCTGCAAATTGCTTCTGGGATGCACACCCTCTTAAAAAAAGAAAAAATAAATAAAAAATCAACAAGCACTAGGAATTGCATAATGCCACCACACACAAGGAACACATTAAAAGCAGCGTGTGAACGTGACATTATTCAAAGTGTAACCACTGATTTTGGGTAATTGTTGCAAACGGTTATTCTCAATGTACGCTGTCTTTGTTTGGGGTAATTGTTGCAAACGGTTATTCTCAATGTACTCTGTCTTTCTTTTCTCTTTGTCGTACCTGACAGCGGTGAAAGCTGCACGCATTTGCTCGATCACAGATTTCAGTTCCTAAATTCCCATGGGGGTTTGTTTGCTTGATGTATGGGTCACTGCCAGCGTTAAGAAAAACACACGAAAAAACAAACAAACAAACAAACAACAACAACAACAACAACAACAACAACAACAACAACAACAACAACAACAACAACAACAACAACAACAACATCATCACATGACAATGATTTGAATCCATAGTTTGGGTGAGGAAGGAGACCCCCTGTATACATTATTTTAATTAAATACCATATTATAGTTACGGAGAATTCACGAGTTTATCATTGTAAGTGTGTAAAAGTTACAGCACAGAGAATATTCTGTTGGACTCTCTCCCCCTCTCTCTCTTTCCCGACTCTCTCTCCTGCTCTCTATTTTTCTCTCACTCTCCCCTTCTCTCTCTATTTTCATCTCTCTCTCTCTCTCTCTCTCTCTCTCTCTCTCTCTCTCTCTCTCTCTCTCTCTTTCCGTCTCCCCTTCTCTAAGCTATGTCTCCCCTGGGGCGGGGACGTAGCTCAGTTGGTAGCGCTCTGGCTTTGTAACCAGTTGGTCGCTATCAGCGTGGGTTCGATCCCCACGTTCGGCGAGAGATTTATTTCTCGGAGTCAACTTTGTGCAGACTCTCTTCGGTGTCCGAACACCCCCGTGTGCACACATGCGCACGAAAAAGATCCCATGTTCACAGCGAAAGTCTCAGGGCTTGGAAAACACGAAGACACGCATGCATCATCTCTCGTCTCTGATTATCATGATCGTATCTCGATACTTTGACGAGACAAACCCATTGCTGGTGTGTCGAAGAAGACAGCCACAGCGGGCTTGTTCGAATCAAAGTATCACACCATATCTTCAGCGTATTACCAATACCTGTCCCAATGTAGACCAGTTGGTCTAAGAGGACGTTAAACCCTAATAGTCAGTCAGTCATGTCTCCCCTACTCTTTCTTAGCTCTCTCTCGTCCCTGTCGGTCTCTTTTTTTTTTACCCCTACTCTTGCTCTCTTTTGTTAATTGCTTTTCATTTAGTTTCATTGTTTTTATTTTGAAATTGAAGGCACATGTCCGGAACAGTACTCCGGTGAACCTCCCAATGACACTATCAAAAAAAGTGAGAAACAAAAAGAAGAAACGGGGCGACAGAAGCTCCAAGGAGAACAAGCCGAAGAAAAGGTCACACAGAATTCCGAGCAACAGCTGCTGCAGCAACCGCTAGAGGGGCAGCAGCAACTTTTCGAAAAACAAAGACAAACGCTTGAGCAAGAACACCAGATAAAGCTGCAGGATGAACTGCAAATACAAAAAGTGAAGCTAGAGCGAGAGTGCCAAGCAACTGTGCAGCAAGCGCTGGCGGAACAAAAGAAAACAGAACAGCAACGAATGGAGAGACCCTTACAAGCTCGACTCAATCATCAGATATGGGAGCAGATCCGTCTCCTACAAAAATGGTGGGGACTACGGGTGAAGGAAAATAGTCTGGTGGAAAACGCAACCTTGCTGGAGTCCCTTCAGAGATCACGTGAGTTTCCTTAACTCGGTCATTGAAAGAAATGTCACACATTTGGTAGACAGTCTACTTCTGCCTTTCACCAGTTTGTGTGTTTGTTATGCCAGTTAAGTGAGTCAGTGAGTTCGTGAGCAAGTGAATGCGTTCGTGAGCAACTGAATGAGTGAGTTCGTCTCTTGATTTCTCTATTCGAACTCGGACAAACAATCTACCAGATTAATTCGGCGAAAAATTCCCAAACTACACAGAAAGTAGCGAGTGTGTTTTCATTTAGTCAATATTTCACCAAATTTTTTCCGCTTGACTTGGAATCGAGAGGGAGGTGCAGACGTGTGTGTGTGTGTGTGTGTGTGTGTGTGTGTGTGTGTGTGTGTGTGTGTGTGTGTGTGTGTGTGTTTGAACATTAAAATTGCAATAACAGATACAAACATGATTTTACTGTATTCTTTATTATTTTCTATTTTCAAAGATATACAGGTATGTTTCGTCTGAAAATGCACTCAAAGATAAAGTTTTAAACACATGTTTTAATGCAAAAAAGGTTCAGAAATTCGTTTACCGAGACCGCTCCGCACAGTCTCGATCAAATGATTTCGCCTAGGACTCGGTGAATTAATGCAGTGTGGTCAGTTAAATCTTTCGGGCCGACAGATTGACTAAATGTTTTGATGTCGCTTTGCGCGACTTTTTTCAGTCTATGTGCAAGTAGAAGCGTGCTGTTTTCAATTGTGAAAAGCTGAACAGATCCGCGGTGGTGTACATAACATGACTGCTTAACGGGAATCTATCTTTAAAGTTAAAAGATAACAGAAAGTAATAACAAAACCAAATTGATTTAAAAAAAACCAGCGTTGAAACATACTGAACGCTTAGGACTGGCGCTCACCTATGTAACTTCAGCAGGACAGACGACGCACTGCATATTATCCCAGCCCGCTACACGTTGCGTGAAAGGAAAACAGGCCAAGTACTCGTCATAATCCCTATCGCAGCATCAATAATATGCAGTGCGTCGTCTGTGCCGCTGAAATTGCGCAGGTATATTCTGCCCCTCACGAGTACGCGCTTAATTGGCAAAACAAAATGACAAAGCGAGAGATACCTAGATCAGCAGGTAAACGCTCTCCCATTGTGTTTCTTTGTTACGCCTTACCCATGCTGATAACATACAGTTACAACAATCAGTTTTTCATGTTCCGGCCACAAAATCACGCCTACGACAATAACCTACATCCGAAGATAGTAGACCGAAAGCAAGAAAAACTTCCTCATACAAATGAAATCTTACAATGAACCTTTAGTACAGGGAGACAGACTCAAAAACGCGTATAAGAACCAAGAATGAATTTGGTTAAAAAAGCCCCCCCCCCCCCCCCCCCCCCCCACCCCCCCCCCCCCCAAAAAAAAAGAAGAAAAAAAACCAACACACACCGTACAATGAAAATTATCGATTGAGCACCAAAGAGCGAAAGTACTTGATCGACGATGCACTGAATGATGACTGAAACATGGTTGAATGGATGAAAGGATGGATCAATATATCGATGTCGTTTTTCACGTAAATGTGTCAGCGCTTTCTCAGCCTGGGAGTATTGATCGGCGAAGGTATTGTTTTGGTGAACACATGCAGTGCGTTCAGGCTCACTCTGTGAGTTCGACAGATTGACTAAATGTATTATTTAGCTTTGCGCGACTTTAAAAAAACAAAATTTTTTGTTGTTGTTTGGTTATATCTTGATCGTGTGTCATTCTGTGCAGTGTTTTTGAGCCAGTACTGGACCTACTTTGAGAGCGGACAGCCTCCTCTTGACGTCACGCCTCCCTCTGACGTCACAGAATGGTGGAAAGCGGCGGCCATGATTGATTGGTAACCATGATTTCGTTACATTTTTTCTTCTCATTTTTAAGCAATTCACTGATAATAAGACAATTACACCAACGATCTGATATCTTAGCTATCCTCGTTGTAGGGGAAGGGCTCCTAATATGGACCGGCTCCTAATATGGACCACCTCTTGATCTGACAAACTAACGGCGCTAGAGCGCTAAAAACAATTTCATTCGCTGTATTCACCCTCTCTGGATAACTTGCACATGTCAAAACAGTTGCAGAAACACAAACCTCAAAACCGTTGGGCTTTTTCTCTTTTTATATTTAGTCAAGTTTTGATTTTCACTTTTGGTGGCGTTCACTCTAAATTTGACGCCTAAAACGGACTCGTTTCTGTCCACAGCCAAAGCTTTTATCACACAAAAATTGCTATATATGACAGCTAAGACCGTATTTGTTACATTTTAGCAGTTTTGACCCCGAGTTTCTACTGGAAACAAAACATAATAGCAAAATCTCAAAGTATGTGTGAGTCCCCTAATATGGACCACCTTTAACAAATCGAAGAAAATAAAAGCTAAAGGCGATTTTCATTAATTCATTAAGAACCTTGCTGAAAATAACCTATAACTAGCCCTCGAGCTTTCAAAAAAATATATCAAATTGTCTTCCTTTTGTGGAAGTTGATAATTTCACTTATTTTCACTCTGTTTTTGATATGCTTCTTTAGTTTCCTGGTGTTCTTCAAATAATGCTCTCATCAACCCGAAACAGATAAATCTAAAGCATATTTGAATTAGTCTGACATGCACACTAAGTTGTATCACGTTATTTTGAAGTATAGGGGGCTTTTGACAGTGATTCGTGAAGGCCGCTTCACTGGTCCATATTAGGAGCCTAGGCGCCTAATATGGACCATTTGTGATTTTTTATGTATTTAATTTTTGCTGAATGTCTATCAAAGCTATTTCACTCTAATTAGGCCTAACGGTTCACCTAAGAGAGAAGGACTACCAAACACAAAATGAAACTTCTTCGCAAGAAAACAAGCTAGTTATTAGCATGAAACAACAAGTCGCGTAAGGCGAAAATACAATATTTAGTCAAGTAGCTGTCGAACTCACAGAATGAAACTGAACGCAATGCCATTTTTCAGCAAGACCGTATACTCGTAGCATCGTCAGTCCACCGCTCATGGCAAAGGCAGTGAAATTGACAAGAAGAGCGGGGTAGTAGTTGCGCTAAGAAGGATAGCACGCTTTTCTGTACCTCTCTTTGTTTTAACTTTCTGAGCGTGTTTTTAATCCAAACATATCATATCTATATGTTTTTGGAATCAGGAACCGACAAGGAATAAGATGAAAGTATTTTTAAATTGATTTGGACAATTTAATTTTGATAATAATTTTTATATATTTAATTTTCAGAGCTTGTTTTTAATCCGAATATAACATATTTATATGTTTTTGGAATCAGCAAATGATGGAGAATAAGATAAACGTAAATTTGGATCGTTTTATAAATTTTTATTTTTTTTTACAATTTTGAGATTTTTAATGACCAAAGTCATTAATTAATTTTTAAGCCACCAAGCTGAAATGCAATACCAAAGTCCGGGCTTTGTCGAAGATTACTTGACCAAAATTTCAACCAATTTGGTTGAAAAATGAGGGCGTGACAGTGCCGCCTCAACTTTCACGAAAAGCCGGATATGACGTCATCAAAGACATTTATCAAAAAAATGAAAAAAACGTTCGGGGATTTCATACCCAGGAACTCTCATGTCAAATTTCATAAAGATCGGTCCAGTAGTTTAGTCTGAATCGCTCTACACACACACACACACACACACACACACAGACACACACACACACACACACACGCACATACACCACGACCCTCGTTTCGATTCCCCCTCGATGTTAAAATATTTAGTCAAAACTTGACTAAATATAAAAAGTGGTCCATATTAGGAGCCCTTCCCCTATATGTTTTTTATATTTAGTCAAGTTTTGACTAAATATTTTAACATCGAGGGGGAATCGAAACGAGGGTCGTGGTGTATGTGCGTGTGTGCGTGTGTGCGTGTGTTCGTGTGTGTGTGTGTGTGTGTGTAGAGCGATTCAGACTAAACTACTGGACCGATCTTTATGAAATTTGACATGAGAGTTCCTGGGTATGAAATCCCCATAAGTTTTTTTCGTTTTTTTGATAAATGTCTTTGATGACGTCATATCCGGCTTTTCGTGAAAGTTGAGGCGGCACTGTCACGCCCTCATTTTTCAACCAAATTGGTTGAAATTTTGGTCAAGTAATCTTCGACGAAGCCCGGGGTTCGGTATTGCATTTCAGCTTGGTGGCTTAAAAATTAATTGATGACTTTGGTCATTAAAAATCTGAAAATTGTAAAAAAAAATAAAAATTTATAAAACGATCCAAATTTACGTTTATCTTATTCTCCATCATTTGCTGATTCCAAAAACATATAAATATGTTATATTCGGATTAAAAACAAGCTCTGAAAATTAAATATATAAAAATTATTATCAAAATTAAATTGTCCAAATCAATTTAAAAACACTTTCATCTTATTCCTTGTCGGTTCCTGATTCCAAAAACATATAGATATGATATGTTTGGATTAAAAACACGCTCAGAAAGTTAAAACAAAGAGAGGTACAGAAAAGCGTGCTATCCTTCTTAGCGCAACTACTACCCCGCTCTTCTTGTCAATTTCACTGCTTTGCCATGAGCGGTGGCCTGACGATGCTACGAGTAAAATGGCATTGCGTTCAGTTTCATTCTGTGAGTTCGACAGCTACTTGACTAAATATTGTATTTTCGCCTTACGCAACTTGTTTTACTTTCTTTCTGAACTAGTTTACTGCTAAACTGAGTATTCCTCCCCCTACAACGTACATTTGTTGGATGAAGCCGATGGTCGTATATATGTCCTTTAAAGCACGCCTTTTTATTAATACTTTTTTTTGTACTGTAAAAAAAGCAATGATATTTGTCTTCATCGAAATACATTTTAAGGCCCGAACTGTTAACCCTCACGGGTTGCTGTAAGCCTATCTATCTGTACATCGTTTTGTCTGCGCGGAACGATCGTATCGTTCAAGTCATTGTACGCAAACAAAATCTCTGGGATGAAGGTTACCATGCGCTATTCTTGACCTGAAACCTTGTTCCGTTGCAGGTTGATGGAAGCACCAGCGAAGATAAAGTGTCAACATCGCCAGCCAATGGGCAACTGGATGGTCTGTATGGACCCACCCTACACCGTCAAGCCTCCCTGTCTCGTCTACTCATTCGGGTAAATTCACTGACGTCAGCATTATCGTCATGAGCGATGACGTCATTGGTTATTTCGTCACAGATATTGTCCATATATATAGCAATTTTTTTGGCCACACATCATCAAATCATGAGAATATCAATCATTTTACTTGTTTTCGGCTATGTATTTTGAAATTCATGTACGTGTGCAGAGAACTTGTGTTAGTTTACTTCGATGTATATTTGATCTGGCATTGTGTACGCAATTATTTCTGTGTGTATATTTTAATGAGGCGCATAGAACTATTTCAAGTATACTCAATATTATATCATCGTCATTTCAAATATTTCGTCCTTGCTGTGGTCATCCTAATTCTTACGATTTGAGCTGTCGTCATTATTCATTGTGGTTCTCATTAGCATCATATTATGTTAAAGGGGCAAAGTTCTCAAAATGACATATGGACATCCTTGAAATCCAGAGTACATGATACGTATATATTTGTTTAATGGGACGTTTGATTTGGCTTACGCCGTGCTTAGAAGCCATGGTACAGGCTGCCTTTGCAAGTATTTTGTTCTTACTAGCAGTCAGCACTCGGCTTTCCTTGTGTGTTAATAGAGCAGAAATCAAGTTGTAAGATTTATTATCAAAAAAGAAGGAAAGAAATAGAAGAAAAACAAGAGGCGAAGCCTTCAAGGCTCACGTAAGAAATCGACAAACAGTAACACAAACTCAATCACTCCGTCACACATACACACACACACACACACACACACACACAGTAAGCATAGGTGACACTGTGCAAGAAAGCGAGACACTAGATCTAGATCTGTCTGTCTGCATGTAGCCTACTTACAGACACGACTGCCAAATAGTCTCGGCCCGCTCAAAATAACAATGACCGAGACATTCCTTCGCGTGACGTCTAACCCTCTTACGCCATAATGTGACGTCTTCAAATGACGAAATGTTAAAGTTTCTACCACAGACATACACACGCACGCACGCACATACGCACATACGCACATACGCACGCACGCACAGACAGACAAAGTTACGATCGCATAGGCTACACTTCGTGAGCCAAAAATCAGAAATCTAAAATTATTATTTGCAGGAAAACATAGTGTCTGCCTTTTTAAAAATTTATTATTAGCAATTCCAAAAAGTATTTCAGGTCTTTCGAGAAACGCAAGCCATTGTCAGTTGAACCAGCATTGGACTTGTGATCCTTAGGTAACGGGTTCGAATCCAGTCCGAGACGGACACTAGTCTACTTTATATGCAGACTCGGAAACGATATCCATGTCCCCACAGTGGCGTGTAAAAGACCTCGGTCATTTTGTACGTGCGGGTGGCTGATTACACCTAAACACGCACACATGTAGCTGGTTATGGGCAGAATATACCTGCGCAGTTTCAGCGGCACAGACGACGCACGGCCTATTATTTATGCCGCGATAGGAATTATGACGAATACTTGGCCTGTTTTCCTTTCATGCAAACGTGTTGCGGGCTGGGATAAGCTGCAGTGCGTCGTCGGTCCTGCTGAAGTTACATATGTGAGCGGAGCCCCTTAGCGCGACCCATGTTGAGCTGCTAGCTTTTCACTGGGAGGAATGAAATAAAATGAAATTTTATTTATTTATTTATTTTATTTTATGCAATTTATATGGCGCACATATCTCAACCACGGATTCAAGGCGCAGGGCTTTATTTATGCCGTGTGAGATGGAATTTTTTACACAATATATCACGCATTCACATCGCCCAGCAAACCTCAAGCGAGCATTCACCTTTCACGGCCTATTATTCCAAGTCACACGGGTATTTGGTGGACATTTTTATCTATGCCTATACAATTTTGCCAGGAAAGACCCTTTTGTCAATCGTGGGATCTTTAACGTGCACACCCCAATGTAGTGTACACGAAGGGACCTCGGTTTTTCGTCTCATCCGAAAGACTAGCACTTGAACCCACCACCTAGGTTAGGAAAGGGGGGAGAAAATTGCTAACGCCCTGACCCAGGGTCGAACTCGCAACCTCTCGCTTCCGAGGCAAGTGTGTTTACCACTCGGCCACCCCGACCATGCAATGACATTACACGCGAAGCGCCATTTGAAATCAACGTTCAGATTGCAAAGAGGATAGTTGAATGGTAGTGTTTACTGACGCCAGGGGTGTGGGCTTGTGGAGTCGTCACCCCAGCAACACGTAAATAGCATTACATAATATGTACCACGAGGTGGTCTGAAAGAATCTTTCAACTGTCAACTTTTAATCGAATGTAATTTGTTCACATTGTTCAGTTTTCAAAAGCGGGTGCCCGAAGATCTATCTGGAGACAGTTTGTTAAAGAGGCATTTGATCAAATTCACGCTTAATCGAACGGATACTTGATCGAATAGACCCTTTTTTTTAACTTTTTTTTAACTTTTTTTTTTTTTAAAGATTCCGAAACATGTGTGTGCACGTGTGTGTGTGTGTGTGTGTGTGTGTGTGTGTGTGTGTGTGTGTGTGTGTGTGTGTGTGTGTGTGTGTGTGTGTGTGTGTGTGTGTGCCTGCGTGCGTGCGTCCGTGCGTGCGGCGTGCCTGCGTGTGTGTGAATTAGCGTTTACGAAATTAATTCATTAAAAAAATTGTTGATAGTGAGCACCTAGACTGTTAGTTTTTAGTATGTGACCAAGTTGAAGGATGGTCTTATCCCACGTAAATTATAAAGTCTGGCCAGATTTGTCTTCACGAGGAAGAGTGTGCCTTTGGGGCGGGGATGTATCTCAGTCAGGGCGGGGATGAAGCTCAGTCAGGGCGGGGATGTAGCTCAGTCAGGGCGGGGATGTAGCTCAGTCAGGGCGGGGATGTAGCTCAGTCGGTAGCGCGCTGGATTTGTATCCAGTTGGCCGCTGTCAGCGTGAGTTCGTCCCCACGTTCGGCGAGAGATTTATTTCTCAGAGTCAACTTTGTGTGCAGACTCTCCTCGGTGTCCGAACACCCCCGTGTGTACACGCAAGCACAAGACCAAGTGCGCACGAAAAAGATCCTGTAATCCATGTCAGAGTTCGGTGGGTTATAGAAACACGAAAATACCCAGCATGCTTCCTCCGAAAACGGCGTATGGCTGCCTAAATGGCGGGGTAAAAAACGGTCATACACGTAAAATTCCACTCGTGCAAAAAACACGAGTGTACGTGGGAGTTTCAGCCCACGAACGCAGAAGAAGAAGAAAAAAAAACTGGAACAAAGACACCAAATCTCATCGTCAGACTGCTCCCACAGTATCTCTAGCTCCGTCCTGTTTCTTAACCACGCTATACTTTGTCAGACTATTTTAAAAACATTTCTTCTGAAAATATTTTATTAGCAAGTTTAAAGAGATGCGTGATAGTGTGCGCTGGATAGCGGGAGGTTGGAAACCTACGCTGCATAGAGGGAAGTGGGGTTTTAACGCAAGACGATATTTTTTTCTTCTAATTTCACATTAATTTTTTCTCAGTTCAGTAATTATTCAAGGCACAGTCCATCTCGTGTAACGTATTCGGCTCGCCATATGAGATCTGGCCATGGTTTTACATGAGATAAAAACGCGTGGCTTTTTAAGAAATCAATTCAACAATAAATTTTTAAAAATCCATCTCTGCGCAGGAAGTAGTAAGGATGTTGAGTTTTGGTATATGACCAAGTGGAAGGATTGTCTTATCACACGTAGAAGCCTAGGCAGATGTGAGACAGTGAGCAGATTTGTTTTCGCGGGTAGTACTGCTCCTTTAAGCTTTAGGTTGATACAATTAGGTTGTAAGCTTTAGGTTGATACCACTGGACTGGGTGGCCGAGTGGTAACGCACTTGCGCTCGGAAGCGAGAGGTTGCGAGTTCGACCCTGGGTCAGGGCGTTAGCAATTTTCTCCCCCCTTTCCTAACCTAGGTGGTGGGTTCAAGTGCTAGTCTTTCGGATGAGACGAAAAACCGAGGTCCCTTCGTGTACACTACATTGGGGTGTGCACGTTAAAGATCCCACGATTGACAAAAGGGTCTTTCCTGGCAAAATTGTATAGGCATAGATAAAAATGTCCACCAAAATACCCGTGTGACTTGGAATAATAGGCCGTGGAAAGTAGGATATGCGCCGAAATGGCTGCGATCTGCTGGCCGATGTGAATGCGTGATGTATTGTGTAAAAAAAAATCCATCTCACACGGCATAAATAAATCCCTGCGCCTTGAATATGTGCGCGATATAAATTGCATAAAAAAAAAATAAAAAAAATAAAAATAAATAAATCCCTGCGCTTAGAACTGTACCCACGGAATACGCGCGATATAAGCCTCATATTGATTGATTGATTGAATTAACCCAACTTTTTTTCTGTTTCAGTATCGCCTTCGATTTTTCGTTTGATGACGCCATGGGCGCAATAGGATGCGAGGTCCATTCCTTTGATCCCAGGTTTGTTGTTCGTTGTGTGATGAATACACCTAGCTGGCAGGCAGATATTTAATTATGATATCAGCCAGGGATATGTGACACGAGGACTTGGCGTCCGACGCACAAGGTAAGAGTACAACATTTCCATGTACAGAGAGAGTTGTACTCACAACATGATATTTTTATTGGCCACAGTTCCCAAATGGAAGTATTCTAAGATTCGTTCAAAAAGATGGCAAGCCCGGCCTTCAAAACACGTGCGCGCACACACACACACACACACACACACACACACACACACAAAAACACACACACACACAAACACACGCACACACACACACACACACACACACACACACACACACACACACACACACATAGCAGTGCTTGGATTCCTTTTGACTATTCTGATATTTAACCGCCAGTGATGACGTCATCAACCCTCTTTGCAAAGTGCTGGACATGTACTTTTCACATATATATTGTTTGTGTGGCAGAAACAAAGCTAACTACCGCAAAAAAAAAATAGATATTGCAATTTTGTCTAAGTTTGGCCCTATTAGTTGGTGTTTCCCTAAGCCCTAAACTCTGTCTTCCCATGTGTGTGCGCGTGCGTGCGTGCGTGCCATTTGTGCGTGCGTACGTGCGTGCACGCGTGCGTTTGCAATTGCGAGTGTATCGGTGTATAAGAATGAGTGCTCATTCGTGCGAGTCTAAATGCACGCATGCATGCGTGCTTGTCTGTGAGTGATTAACCCCATCCTCTAACATAACAACTCCGATAAATACCAATAAATCACTAGCAACATCGATATCTGTTTAGAGCAAACCCTCCTCCACCTCTAACCTACCCTCATTTCCATGTGGTAGTTTGTGATGTTTTAACGGAATTAAATGGCATTTGTTTTTGTATGACTCTTTTACATATGTGTTTTAAATCTTAACAGCGACAGATGTGTATGCAGACAGGTGTTTTAGTTGAGAACAATGTTATTAATTAATTGGTACATATATTTAAATATATTATTAATGTTGTAGTCTTGCGTTTAATTGTCTTTATGTTACATGTACCACCACTGCAATTTCTCCATGTGAGATAATAAAGGTAATTTGATTTGATTTGGTTTGATTTGATTGGCAGCATGAAGACAGAAGACCACAAACGGAATGATAACGTGACGTTCCACAAACTGGGGCTGAGTGGCGTCACGAGCTCCAACTTTACCGCCAGGCGGGACAGTTACGTCAAGGGCAAGCAGATTTGGACAGTCAAAACCCTGGACGTCATCATGAAGGACCTCGGTCACGAAGGGGTGAGTTTTTACATTCAGTCAAGTTTTGACTGGTCAATCAGTAAGAATCTTAATCGGAATGAGGCAGAGCGTTGTTTAGAGATCAAATAACCAAAGGGAAGTAAGCGCTCTATATGCATACGACATGTGTAATGGTTCCGTATAACTCTCGCTTAAAGGGGGGCTCACACACAGGCGGAGCAAGCGGAGCAAGGGTGGAGTATGCTGCACCAGGCGGAGAGATGACGCTACTTCCGTTGCAGGAGTGGAGAAAGTGGTGTGTGCGGTGCGGAGCAAGGAATAGGACACGTTTCTATTTTTTGGCTCCGGTGCAGCGGTGCAGCCAATCAGCGCACTCATCACTTTCTCCGGAAATAATATGTGAGTTGCTTCCCTTGTTCCCCCAAGGTAACTGATCGAAAACATGGCGCCTCCGATGATCGATGAAGAGACGTTCGATTTCATCGAGCAACTGGAGTACCATGAATGTCTGTGGAATCAGGCTGTACAATTTTTTTTACAATCGTTCATGGCCAGACATGTACGTGTTGTGGGTTTGAGTTAGGATCATGGTTAATTAGGTTGAGGTTTGGGAGAGGGAAGGGTGGGGGATAAAAATCGTTTAAAAACGTCCCGTCTGTGATAAAGTGTTCTGTGAATGTTTTTTTTTAAATTTGAATGTTTTATTTTGTTTGAATGTTATTTTATGAAAGTAATGAATAAACAATTATAAATGATAGTCACTTTTTGTATTTTGGGTTGCTGGTTTTTGTTTTACGCGACAAAAACAGTCAAAAACAGACAAAACTGGAGTACAGGGGGAAAATAATATTTCAGCAGATATGATTGTCACACTTCTAATTATTGTTATATTTTATCTTTCTGGGTATGCTCTAGGGGATTACGAAGCAGATTTTGAAATTTATATTTGGAGTTAGGGACATTTCTTTGTTACAACCGTCAAACTTTAGGGTAACCCCTGCAAACATTTTGTTTGAAATAACCTGGTTATGACTGTAATACAATGGCAACAGAATCCTTTCGTAATCCCCCAGAATGTGATATTCTGCACAAACTGCACAAAAAGTTATTGCTCTAGCTAAATTACAGCCAGAGAAATCGCAACACCACAGATGCAACTGCTGCAGAAATGGCTGACATGAGAAAAACGACGTTGAAGATAAACTATATAAATATTGTCTTTATTGACACATAAATATGACACTTTAGACAAAAACACAGACACACATGCAATTTAGGCATGTTATGAGACCATTATCTGCACACACAAAAAAAAATAAGGGTTTTGATCAATTTGTCCATTTTGCACTGGCCCACCTCCCCTTAAAAGGCATAGCCCATCCCGCGAAGACAGCTCGGCTTACCATCTCACATCTAGCCAGGCTTTTACCACACAACCAGCCCTCCGCTTGGACACATACCAATTAAAATCAACATACTGACTGCTTTCTAAGAAAGAGAGGATTTTTTTTTAAATGAATCAATTTTGCTGATTTACATTAGAGCCACTAAGGGAAAAACGTCATCTAAAAAAATGCCCAATCGGCAAGGGAGAGCACCCAGTCTGTGGATTTTTGTTGAAGTATCCAAACTGATGAAGGGAAGCTCTTATACACCGTGTACTGTGAGCCGAATCGTTTTCATTAAAAGGACTGTGCCTTTTGTATTTATCGTGCAATTGCATCTCTGCAGTTAGTACAGTACGGATGTAATGCTGACTGACCTCCCTTGGAGGCACTTTCTGTACGTACAACTTTGCAAAAATGGCAGAAATAATCTTGTTTCCCCGCTAAAATCTTATGTTCATATAATTTTGGTATATAATCATTTGTTCCCCGCCAACATCTTGTGTTCATATAATTTTGGTATATTATAAGATGTTTGGTGGCTTGTTGACAGACCAGCTTTTTTGCTGGTCCAAGGGGACCATATCGTCTTTTGTTTCATCTTTATAGACCAAGGCCGAAGGCCGCGGTTGATAAATATGAGACAAAAGGCGATATGCTCCCCGAGGACCAACAACAAAATGCTGGTCTGACGACAAGCCACCAAACATCGTTTTTGTCATCATTTTGGTTGTGCAACAAAATGCACAATAACCCACAGCGAGACGAATTTTTAGAATCTAACTCCGGGCCACAAAGGCCAAAGCATCGTCACAGTAGCTCGAGATAACACGTCAACCTTGTATGTGACGTCAAACGTAGCTTGTTGACGCTTTACTTCCAGTCTGAAAATGTACAGAGCTGCGATCATACGTGTGAGTTCAGTAAGTGTTGAGCATATTTCTTTTCTTTTTAATTATGTGTTTATGACTTTTCGTTGTGGATTTTGTGATTACAGAGATAAGTTGCAAATTGACCATGAGTCGCCGCGGTAATTATCAACATTGATTGGGTCTTTGAGAGTGAATGCTTACAATCGTTGTCCTCGGAAACACAAATCCAAAGCCGCGATGGTTCCACACATCAAACAATCAGCCTGATTGGCTTTTACTTTGACAATCCACGTTTTACCTGAAAGCTCAAACCCATTCACCACCTCGATTTATTGCATGGGGAACATGAGATTTATTTCCCAGGTGTTTGTGAATGAAAACTCGTGAAAATGATGACACAATCATTTGTTCCCCACCAACATCTTGTGTTCATATAATTTTGGTATATATATTCATTTGTTCCCTGCCAACATCTTGTACGTGTTCATATAATTTTGGTATATATTCATTTGTTCCCTGCCAACATCTTGTGTTCATATAATTTTGGTATATAATCATTTGTTCCCCGCCATCATCTTGTGTTCATATAATTTGGGTCTAATCTCTTGTGTTGTGCAGAGAACTCTTGACGTTTTGAAGATCGACGTGGAAGGACACGAGTGGGCGGTGGTGGACGACCTTCTCAAGAAGAACATTCTGACGTCACAGATACGTCAATTCATGCTGGAGTGGCATCTGTTTCCGGACTGGCCCAGCAAGGACGGCTACTCTGGGCTGTATGATATTTATCGGCGCCTGAAAGAAGCCGGGTTTACAGAATACTCCAAACATGCACATCCTCGCAACCTGAATCCGGATAAATTCAATCTTCAGGCTGACGATCGATTTGTCAACACCAAGTTCACTCCAAGATAAGACTGTGAATAAGATCCTCAGATGCACAGTCCTTCCTGTAAAACAAAACACAGGGCCGGACTACCGGGGGGGTTATGGGGGTTGCGCAACCCCCCCCCCCCCCCCCCTAGCCTAAACATGTACCTCACTTATTTAATTTTTTTTTAATTATTGTTTATTTTTGCCGTTTCATGCAAGGAGCGACCATTTTCCTATCTCAGAATATGACCTACCCATAAGCTTCAGGGGGCTTGGCCCCCTGACCCCCACAAGGGGCTCTGCCCCTTGACCCCGCTAGGGGGAACATCCCCCTGGACCACCTCTGGCAACCCCACCCCACCCCTCCTCTTAGCCTAGTCCGGCCCTGAAACAAACAAGAGGCGAAGCCTCCAAGGCTCACGTAAGAAATCGACAAACAGTAACACAAACTCAATCACTCCGTCACACATACACACACACACACACACACACACACACACACACACACACACACACACACACACACACACACACACACACACACACACACAGAAAGAGCATAGGTGAAACTGTGCAAGAAAGCGAGACACTAGATCTAGATCTGTCTGTCTGCATGTAGCCTACTTACAGGGACACGACTGCCAACTAGTCTCGGCCCGCTCAAAATAATAATGACCGAGACTTTCAGTACTTCCTTCGCGTGACGTCTAACCCTCTTACGTCATAATGTGACGTCAATGTAATGTGACGTCTTCAAATGTTAGAGTTTCTACCACAGACATACACACGCACGCACGCACGCACGCACATACGCACGCACGCACAGACAGACAAAGTTACGATCGCATAGGCTACACTTACGTGAGCCAACAAACAGGCTTTTACATAGGATATCGCCAGCCCTCGATACGGATACATTTAACCTTCAGGCTGACGATCGGTTTGTCAACACCCAATTCACTCCAAGATAAGACTGTGAATGAAACCGTTAAGCGGCAAAGTCCTTCCCGTAAAAACAGTTGTGGTTCGCACCCCAAGACTTTTATATAGGATATCACCTGCCATTGATACGGATAAATGAAATCTTCAGGCTTATGATCAGTTTGTCAGCACCAAGTTCACTTCAATACAAGAAAATTGGTTGATTAAACAACATGGCCGAAGCAATGTTTTCATAAAAGAAGCGGTATTGCACGGGCACATGTTGTATTTAGGTTACATGTGTTGCAGAGTATTTGAAAATACGTAGGCATAAAAACATGCAAAGAAGAGTGATAAGTCCCTGTAAGAGAGAGAGAGAGAGAGAGAGAGAGAGAGAGAGAGAGAGAGAGAGAGAGAGAGAGAGAGAGAGAGAGAGAGAGAGAGAGGTAATTGTAAAAGGAAACGAGAGGCGAAGCCTTCAAGGCTCCCGTAAGACATCGACAAACAGTAACACAAACTCAATCACTCCATAGATGTGTAAGGGATATCTATGGTCACACATACACACACACAGTAAGCATAGACACGGTGCAAGAGTGGGAGACGCTAGATCTAGATCTGTCTGTCTGTAGCCTACTTATGGGGACACGACTGCCACTGAGATCGACACAGCCCTTTTACGACAGCGCTTCCTCGCGCAGACACTGAAAACACGCTGTGCAGATCAACCTGTAGGAAATCTCCTTTGGTATCTTCTTTATCTATTTTTTCTGGAGCCGCTACGAAACCGAACAATGTGAAATCGTCTTCCCCGAATCGGCGAATGCAGCTCGGCCGTTAGAACTATACCACAATCTATACCACAATCCTTCACGCGATCTGACCTAACCTTGACCCCTGACCTGGTCTACATACCACACACAACACAAACCAGTCACCTGTTTTTACCCCCCCCCCCCCCAAAAAAAAAAAAAAAAACCCAAAAAAACCACCACCACCCGTTTTCTTTGGATACACACTTTATCTACATACGTGCCGACGAAATGTTGATCATTGCTTCACTACTTTGAAGCTGTTGCTTGGATAATAACCCAGTAAAATTAGTATTTCGGTGTTCAGTCAAATGTTAAAGTTTCTATCACACACGCACGCACGCACGCACAGACAGACAAAAGTTAGCATCGCATGGGCTACACTTACGTGAGCCAAAAAGAATGTCCAGTAAAAAAAACAATGTCCATTTTGCGTTTAACTGAAAAAACATATTCTATAACAAATTCCAAACAAGCACACAGACGGAAGAGAAAGAAATTATCCAGGCATCTTAGCCACTTTAGTGAAGGGAACGTTGAAGTGACAATGACTAGGTTTAAAATGTCCCTTATCAGAAAGTTCAACCTCAGTCCTTTGATGTTTATTAAACACATTTTCATATAAAGGTTGGCGCTTCATATGGAAAAGTGGCTTTGAAATTGACCCTAATCCTTCTTTGGGCTCTGTAAATGTCGTTTGGGGCTATGGTTGTAAAACGGTATCTACTGGTCACCCCAATGTATAAACTGAAAACTCTTTCTGCACCAGAACACGCAGAAAGGATTGTATCTGCCTGATGTCTGATGCTTTTCAAAATCCCCAACCACTAACACCTTCAAAACGGACATTAACTGACACTGTTGTTTTTCCCTATATAATCCTTACTATTTTTCCGAGACGTCGTCGTGTTGTGTATTTAGCTTGCCACAACCTCATACATGGTCCTAAAAGTTAAAGTTGAAGAAAATACTAAAGATAAATGAACAAGCTGACGCAGTGTCATTCGCACCGTGAATCCCCCCATGGGAACATACTAAAGTCTGGTTCCAAATAGGCTCAATTTCCTTCTATTTCTTTGTATTTCTGCCTCGTAGGGGTAGGGGTGTTCAAACCAAAGGCACCTTTAAACCAAAATTCAAATCACACATCTTACAATACTAAGACACTCAGCAGTGAAAGGGTGTCTGCTGGTAAAAAATTCCAAACAATCCTAAAAGTACTTCACTACTAAACGTGCTTTTAAAAAGAGCCGTTATTTTTCCCTCTATAATCAGTATTGTGTTTTCTGCGAACATGTAGTCTATTTAGATGGTTGTCATGTGCACATGAGTTGCTAAAGCGTTTTCAGTTGGGCATATGTCGAAAAGCAAAGAATTAGCCCTTTGAA
The DNA here is from genome assembly GCF_037325665.1 of Littorina saxatilis. Lineage (NCBI taxonomy): Eukaryota > Metazoa > Mollusca > Gastropoda > Littorinimorpha > Littorinidae > Littorina > Littorina saxatilis. The sequence goes on from NC_090258.1 coordinate 20,977,532, forward strand.
AACCATCAGAACTGTCACACACAAATAACATTTACCTATCTCACCAACTGACCAAACATAGGGCTTTTCCTTATGTATTATGTATTGCCGTGTTTTTTGTAGCATACTTGTGAAAACAGCCACCACTGTTGTAAATGATACTTTAAAGAGCATTATTTCATTTTTACAGTTGAAGGACAACCTGGACTGCCGTATATTACAGCTGTTTTACAATCAGCCAAAATTTTCTTAACAAACGTATGTTTAAGAACAACTCCCATAGTGAAATTGAAGGAAAACAAAGTGAAAACCCCCCTGCCATAGAGGAGCTAAAGAATCAACAATAAACGACTGCATGGATAGCTTGATGCACGAATGCATTGCGGACATGTTTGTCTCCAACCAAGAGAAAGTTCCAAAAAATCCCTTTTGTGCTTCTTATTATACAGTGACGTCAAAGACAGCCTTTTCTGCTGTTCATACATTCAGGGGTTATGGTTACACTAAACGACGTAGTTGTAGCCATACTGCCATCCAGATTTATTTTTTCCTTGCGAGCAGTCACAGGGTGTTTGTGCTGTCTGCCAACCGTCAGACGACCCCGCCCAAGTCTGTTAAGGGACCGTTTGACCGTTATAGAACGCGTCTTTTTGATTTTTTAGCACATTTAGAAACGGTTGATTTTTATCCCTACCATTGTTTCCAAACATTATATAGGAATGTTTTGTGAACAACGGATAATAGCCGCTACTCGCATGTGTAGCAAAAGTGAGCGTACATACTCACCCTGGTCGTACAGCCGTTGTCCGTTGCCCGTCTTCATCTGTCTGTACAAATCATTACCTTTGGATTTTTCTCGAACGCTATGAAGTGAAGAAACACCAAATGTTGCAAAATGTTGTATGACCCCAAGAGCTCAAAAAAGATACTTGAGAACCTTGACCTTACCTTTCCAAATGTGCTAAAAAACAAATTAAAAACAGCGGGATTAGTTTTGTATGGTATACAAGAAAAAGAAAGCCTTATCTTCTGATACCATTTTGGTTGACCTCGCTTCAATGTCAAGGTCAGAGGAGCCCTTCAAAGTTGAATTGTAGACATATTTTGATGTGAGCTTGCCCCTTTAACTTTACTATGGACGATATCTCTTACAAACTTAAACACTGAGTGGGGCGTTTGTTAGAATTTCATAGTGAGCCACATCTGGTCACATATCGTTAGGGTCAAGGTCACATTGACCCCTATGAAAAATGTGACCAAGCCGGGTAAAGAAATCCATGTGTCTTGGTAAAAAATCTTAACAATGCTGATAACTAGCTTGTTTTCTTGCGAAGAAGTTTCATTTTTTGACTTCCGGTATGGCGGCCGTTTGATCGGGCACGTTGTGGGAGCACCCCAGTCAAAACCAAAACTCAAAACCATGCCTAAAGCCTCAAAGGGACAAGGTAACTTGTATAAGTTTGTGGATAAGGAGGTACGTGGGTGACCAGGAAATTGACCCAAAAGACCCCCCGGAATGGGCAAAAGCACTGATTACCGAGTTTCGCCCTCCGAATAAAGCCACAGTTCTTAATAAGCACAGGGCCACAGTTCTTCATATGCAACAGTCCGTAGATGTGAAGACAGACTTATTTTCATTTGCCGGTAACAGTTCGTTATTTGCACAAGTCCACAGTTCTTCGTTTGCAACAGTCTGTAAATGTGAAGGCACTATAATTTCACTTGCCGGTATCAGAGTTCCATTTCAATCAAAACCACAGGTCTTCATATGCACAAGACTCTGTTCCTGGCAAGTGAAATTAATGAGCCTTCACACCTACGGACTGTTGCAAATAGTTATAAAGAACTGTAGCCTTGGGCATGCGACGAACTGTGGCTTAAATCGATTAAACTGTGGCGTTGCTACTTATAAAAGAAACAAGCGCAGCGTGCTTGCAAACTGAAAACAGTTACATAATTACAAGTACAAAGAACCATGCCTTATGTTTATGAATGAGTGCTTTGTAGTTGATTGCAAATTTTACCACTATTTCCTAGTTTTGACAATGTAAAATGTCCAGATAAAATTAATAAACTATATAAACATGATGTGGAAGAAAGACATGTGTGCGCTCACACACCCTCTCATACTCACACCCATGTACTTACACACACCCATGCACTCATACATTAAACACGTACAGACATGCAAACACACACACATATATCTAAAGCTATGATCAATGCGTTTTTGTTTGCTTGCCTTTTTGTTTGTTTTAAAATATAAACATATTTTGAACAATTGAATTTTGTTTGTCTGTTTGTTGTGAATATCCACTGAAGAAAAATAAAAATGTGAAGTGGTAAGTGATTTGTGTTTGAAGTGCCTGTATCATGTTGTATTACCTGGTATTATTCTACTGTCAGTGTCAAAACTCACAAAATATTGTCCTGTTTTTTGGTTTGAGATTTATGCTGTAGAAAATATCTTTTGGCCCTCAATTTATGTTTTCTTATAGCAAACATCATGGTTTGTTATATATAAGTACTGACAAGGTTTTATGTGTTACCAAGTGAGACTGAAATGTGTTTAAAGTGAAGTTTATTAGAAGATTTGTTGTGAACATTGGAGTTTGATATGGATTTGTACATGTGTGTCTGTTTGCTTTTGTTTTTTTTTATATGTTTTTTGCTAATTTTTTTAGTGAATAAGTAAATTGTTTTCCGTAAAATAAAAAGATTCTGGAATTTTGATGTAGATAAGGTATAAATGTTTGTTTGGTGCATAAGCAGGCTGATCCACAGCTCTGAACAGGTTTGGTAACAGACTCAGTTGCTTACTTTAAAGTGTTTGGAAAGAGAAATTGTTTGCTTAACTGGTCTTGTTTACTAAATAGAGGTGCTCTCCCGGAAGTAGATATTTGTGTCATTCTTTGTTCTACCAAAATGTCTGTCAGCTTTTTGATGTCAGTAAGACATCCTTTTGATTTCTTGTTGTTTTTTGTTCGTTGTTTGAAAATCAACAATGCTTGCCATGTATGCTTTCAACCGGCTTTGCACATTAAGGCCCCCCCCAAAAAAATGTCTGTTTAGGGTAACATGACCAAAAAAAGTAGGGTCGGTAGGTAGGTAGGTTTTTTTTTTTTTTTTTTTTTGTGTGTGTGTGTGTGTGTGTAAATGAAACGCCAAATGTCTCTTTTTAGCATTTTTACCTCTTTTTTTTTGTGAAATCAAAAAAAAGTTTTTGGGTCGGCGCCAAATCGATAGGGTCGGTCGGGTTACCCTAAACAGACAATTTTTTTTTTTTGCCTTATCAAATGTAATTCTTCAATGCCATGTCTGATATTAAGATAGCCTCAGCAAATGTCCAGGGTCTGGGAAACTTTCAGAAGAGGCGAGATGTATTTCAGTATCTTAGACAGAAACAGTTTTCTATATACTTTTTACAAGATACCCACTTCCACACTAAACTTGAAAAGCAAATTGGTGCAGAGTGGGGTTATGAGTGCTACTTTGCATCACATAGCTCGCAGTCTCGTGGAGTCTGTATCTTATTTAACAATAATTTTGACTTTAAAGTCAAGAAAGTCATTAAAGACACCCAAGGAAACTTTTTATTGGTCTTCATTCAAACTATGGACAAAGACATTTTGTTAGCTAATATTTATGGACCTAATAACGATGATCCGGATTTTTATGTTTATTTATAAAAAACAATTGAGGACTTGCATATATCAAACATAATTATAGGGGGAGACTGGAATTTAGTTTTGAATCCAGCGCTGGATTACCAAAATTACAAGAGAAATGATAATGTAAAAGCGCAAGAAACGGTTATTGAAATGGCTGGTGAACTGGAACTAGTTGATGTCTGGCGAGAAATTAACCCGGAAACGCTGAGATTTACATGGAGACGTAGTAACCCAATTCAGCAGAGTAGATTAGATTTTTTCTTGGTATCTGAGAACATGCTCTCTGCAATAAAAGATGCTGACATCCTGCCAGGATACAGAAGTGATCACTCAATAATAGTTTTACAATTAGAGTTTAAAAAGGAAACGAGCCATAAAAATTATTGGAAATTTAATTCATCTCTCTTAAAAGATAAAAAAATATGTGGAAGAAGTTCATAAGACCATCAAAGCAGTCAAAGATCAATATTCTGTCTTGGTCTATGATAGGAACAACATTGAAAGTATAGATACTGATGATCTGCATTTAACGATATCTGATCAGCTATTTTTAGATACTCTTTTAATGGAAATTAGAAAAGCCACAATAGATTTTAGTGCCAAGAAAAAAAAGGCTGATGCACTTTTAGAAAAAACACTTGAAGATGAAATTCAGTTTCGTGAAAAAATTGTTAATAAATCTGAAGACGACTTATTGAAAATGCAAGAAAAAAAGGATGCATTAACAAACTTACGGAAAACTAAAATACAAGGAATATTACTACGTAGCAAAGCAAGATGGGCGGCTGAAGGAGAAAAAGTAACGAAATACTTTTGCAACCTAGAAAAAAGACATTATATTAGTAAGCAAATGTTCAAAATAATATCAAAAAATGGTCAGACATTGTCAAACACTGATGACATGCTAGACGAAACAAGAGAATTTTACCAAAATTTGTATTCAGAAAGGGAGATAGAAACAGTCGACCTAGACACGTATACACCGTTTTTACCTAAGCTTTCTGAAGAAGAAGCAGTAGTCTTAGAAGGAGAAATAACACTTGCAGAAGCAACTCATTCTCTTAAAAGCATGAATAATGGTAAAAGCCCGGGTACGGACGGGATGCATGACGGTTGAATTTTATAAGTTTTTTTGGAGACAAATTGGTAGCTTTGTTGTCAGATCTTTAAACGAAGGCTTTTCCAAAACAGAGATGTCTATTTCTCAACGAGAGGGTGTAATTGTATGTCTTCCAAAAGGTGACAAACCTAGAGAGTATTTGAAAAATTGGCGTCCTATTTCCTTACTTAACGTTTCTTACAAGATTGGATCATCTTGCATAGCGAACCGTATTAAAAAAGTACTACCAAATCTAATTAATGAAGATCAAACGGGTTTTATGGCTGGGAGATATATAGGTGACAATATAAGAATTTTATACGATATCATTGACTACTTGAAAGAAAACAATTTACCAGGATTGTTAGTCTCAATTGATTTTGAGAAGGCCTTCGACTCAGTTAACTGGGTTTATATGCACAACGTACGTATTGAAATGCTTTAACTTTGGGGAAAATATACAACGATGGATACAAGCATTTTATACTAATATAAGGTCTTCGGTAGTGGTCAATGGTAAGGCATCTGGCTTTTTTTACAATAGAACGCGGATGTCGACAAGGGGATCCAATTTCACCTTATCTGTTTATTTTATGTGCAGAACTTCTTGCATGTCGAATTAGAGAAAATAAAGCTATTGAAGGCATTCAGATTGCAGAAACTGAACAGAAAGTTAGTCAGTTCGCCGATGACACCTCACTTTTTCTCAACGGTGATGAAAGGTCATATGAAACTCTATTTTATGAACTTAACTTCTTTGAAAAGTTATCTGGATTGAAACTTAACTATGAAAAAACCTGTAACGTCTGGTTAGGCCGAACAAGGAACAGTGATAAACAATATTTGCAAAATCACAAGATGACGTGGAATCCAGCACAATTTAAAATCCTCGGACTCTGGTTTACGAATGACTTGGGAGGGATGGCGGAGTTAAATTTTACTGAGAAATTTAACGAAGTGAAAAAACTGTTTAGTATCTGGTCCAAACGATCAAGTACCCCGCTAGGACGGATTGCAGTGCTCAAATCGTTAATACTATCAAAACTTGTATATTTATGGATTTTACTACCAAATCCACCTAACAATACATGCTCTATACAACAATTGCACAAAAAAAATGCTTCCAGTTTGTTTGGGATAATAAAAACGACAAGGTCAAAAGAACGGTGGCAGTTCAAACAATTCAAAATGGAGGCATTAATGTTCCTCATATAGAAACATACATCAAATCATTGAAACTCATCTGGATGAAAAAAGTACTATCAGACTGTCAAAACCCAAAATGGAAGCAAATTTTGCAAGTTACTTGCCCTGAAATATGTTTACTGGAAAAATATGGTCCAACATTGTTGTTAAAAAATAATCAACATGTTAATCCATTCTGGAAAGATGTGTTCAAAGCAACAACAGAATTTTATGACAAGACTGATATTGATACTCCAGCAGAGTTTTTGATGGAACCATTATTTTATAATAACAAATTCAAGGTTGGTCAATCACCTTTCCACTTTAAGGACTGGTCATATAATGGTATATATTTTGTAAAAGATATTGTACATGAGAATGGGGAATTTTTGTCTCTTCAAGAGATAAATGAAAAAGTGGATGCTCATGTTTCCATGCTAGATTTTTATGGCTGTATTAGTTCAGTAAAATCTGTTCTACGCAAGACAAACATTATTCTGGAAGATTGTGCTTGCGCTACACTATCCAAAGCTTACACAGCCATACTTATGGCTCAGAAAGGTGCAAAAACGTTTTATAAAACACTAATTGGGAATCCTGTCTTGCCCAATGCATGTAAAAGCTGGGAACGTTTACTAGACAAAGATATTGTATGGCCCAAAGTTTTTTCTGTAACAAGGAAAATACAAGAGGTTAAGCTGAAGTGGTTTCAAATGAAGATTAACTACAGAGTGCTTGTGACAAATTCAATCCTCAGGGACATGGGCGTGCTCGCGAGCAATCTTTGCAATTTTTGCAAAGTCGAAAGAGACACAATTTATCATTATGTATGGCACTGCGAGCACGCACAGGCCTTTTGGGTAGACTTTGAGAACTATTTGCGCGACAAATGCCATAATTGTTCAAGGCTTAAACTTAACTCTACAATTGTACTTTTTGGCTATGATGATAATATTAAAACAGATGCAGGCTTTGACCATATTTTATTAATTGCAAAATTCTATGTGTATAAATGCAGGATTGCAAACACAAGACCAAGATTTCCTGTTTATTTACAAGAATTAGCATATGCACATCAGGTGGATAAATATGTACATCGAATAACAATGAGACAGGATCAGTATATTCAAAAATGGGCATCATACTTAGGAATTGTGTAATGAATCATAATAACATGTTTTGTATGGGCAATTGTTACTGCAACCTTGCAATTAAAATTAACTTTTTGAGTACTGATGTTTTTAAAAACTGTAATGTTTTGTCCGCCATGAAATGCAATCATTTGTATTACATGTACTTGTTTCATATATGTGCACTGCCAGTTTGCCATGATTGTTTGATGAGTGTTGTTGAATAAAAAAAAGTTGAAAAAAAAAGAAGTTTCATTTTGTGTTTGGTAGTCCTTCTCTCTTAGGTTAACCGTCAGGCCTAATTAGAGTAAAATAGCTTTGATAGACATTCATCAAAAATTAAATACAGAAACAATCACAAATGGTCCATATTAGGTGCCCAGGCTCCTAATATGGACCAGTAAAGCGGCCTTCACGAATCACCGTAAAAAGCCCCCTATACTTCAAAATAACATGATACAACTTAGTGTGCAAGTCAGACTAATTAAAAGATGCTTTAGATTTATCTGTTTCGGGTTGATGAGAGCATTATTTGAAGCACACCAGAAAACTAAAGAAGCTTATATAAAAAAAGTGAAAATAAGTGAAATTATGAACTTCTACGAAAAGAAGACTATTTGTTATATTATTTTGAAATCTCGAGGGCTAGTTATAGGTTATTTTCAGCAAGCTACTTAATGAATTAATAAAAATAACCTTTAACTTTTAATTTCTTCGATTTGTTGAAGGTGGTCCATATTAGGAGACTCACTCATACTTTGAGATTTTGCTATTATTTTTTGTTTGCAGTAGAAACTCGGGGTCAAACCTGCTAACATGTAACAAATACGGTCTTAGCTGTCATAAATAGCAATTTTTGTGTGATAATAGCTTTGGCTGTGGGCAGAAACGAGTCCGTTTTAGACGGCAAATTTAGAGTGGACGCCGCCAAAAGTGAAAAAAAGAGAAAAAGCCTAACGGTTTTGAGGTTTGTGTTTCTGCAACTGTTTTGACATGTGCAAGTTATCCAGAGAGGGTGAATACAGCGAATGAAATTGTTGTTAGCGCTCTAGCGCCGTTAGTTTGTCAGAACAGGAGGTGGTACATATTAGGAGCCGGTCCATATTAGGAGCCCTTCCCCTATCTCAATTATGAGAAACTCGGGTATGGTGAATCATAATAAACAACATAAAACGTAAGAACATAAATAAAATATCGAGGCACAAATACTCAGCTCATAATAGTGTGTGGTAGGGGGGGATGGGGGGTGCACACACACACACACACACACACACATGTGCGCGCGTGCACGCAAACAAACGAATGAATAAACAGACGCGCAACTACACACGCACGCACACACACACATACACACACACACACTCTCTCTCTCTCTCTCTCTCTCACACACACACACACACACATATACATACACTCTCACACATATACATACACTCTCACACACATACACCCACACACACCCACACACACACACACGCACACTCTCACACGCACACTCTCACACAAACTCACACTCACACTCACACATGCACACAACAACGCCCATTTACATAGAAACCCCCCCTCGTATAAGCGGGCTGGTTTGTATTCAGGGAAATTTGCACGAAATGCACGCACGAGATACGACTTTTCCTTCTATTTTCTCTTTTTGGGACTTTCATTTGCGTTAGCTCGGTTTGATATGAAAAACCGAAGAAAAGTCTTGCCATTTTGCACTGAGAAACTTTGGAAGTAGCGTTTGTACTACTGGGTCTCGCTGTAGTACAATTACCATCACTTACTTCCTAAGTTTGCTTCCAAAGTAAGCTCTTTTTTCGTCCCATGCATGCGAAAGTGAGGATGTACTTCCGATGTCGCTCAAAACTTTGGAAGTAGTCGCAAACTACCCTCAGTAATTACTTCCTCGCTTTGCTTCGAAGTAAGCCCTTCTTCCGGCCCATGCATACGAAAGTGAGCCAAGTAGGCCCTACTTCCGATGTCACTAAAAACTTCGGGAGTTGTCGCGTACTTCCCCCATAAGCATACGGGTCCTGGGAAGCAGACGTCGTGCAGAGGATAAGAAGTACATCTTATAGTCTATAGACGAGTGGGTAGGGCGGATGGTGGTGGAAAGAGCGAAGGGAGGGGGAATGTTGATTGTGTGCCCTAGAAGAGATGTCAGCAGTAAGGGTGAATGGTGGTGGTTTAGAGTTGAGGGAGGGGGGGGGATGTTTATATTATAGGCGCATTAGAGAGGAGTGGATGTAGTGTCGCTCTGTCTTGCCTTTCCCGGCTTCTGGCCAGCGTCGGGGTGGAATCTTTTTGATTGAATAGCGCGGTACAGGCAGAAAGAATGTTACGAAAAACACTTGTTTTCTTGAGTAATGGTGTTTTGAAGTACAAGTATAGGTGCAGAGATCTTGATCAGGAAAAATATAACAAAACGCGTGAACCACACCTGCAGACCATTAATGTTAAGCAGGTTCCATGACCATGAAGACTAATTGTCTTCATGTAGAAATTATTGAAATTAGATCCGGCATGAAAACAACACATCATATCTGTGACGCCGGTAGTTTTGTAATCATGCAAAAATACAGTGAAGTAGAACATACAAAAAACACTGATTGCATTCCACCTATGGGTTGATTTATAGGCCAGGGGCGGATCCAGTGGGGGTTTCCGAGGTTTCCGGACCCCTCCACCCCACCCCCCCCCCCCCCTTTGCCTAAAAACAAAATAAGAAAAAAAAAGCGAACAAAATAAAAAGAAGAAATAAATAAATTAGAAAATAAAGAAAAACTGATGGCTCAGATTGCACCAGATTGCTTCATTTCCTTGAGCCAGCCTTTGTCTTCTAACTTATCTAAGTGACGGTTTTGGAAAGTAGTTGTGTAATTTGTTGGCTCATATTGCACCAGATCGGTCAATTGTCCTTGTTTTTATCCAGATTTGTCTTCTTAAATTTACTTATTGGAAGGTGTATAAGGGGAAGTTTCTTTGCTCAGATTGTAGGCCTACCAGATTGCTCCACTTTCCTTGCCTTTATCAACATTTTATGTGACAAGCCCCGGGACCCCCCTAGGAGGTTCGAACGCTTCGCGCCCTCATCAGTCTAAACACTTCGCGTTGTCGAATTGTCCTTAAATTTTTTTTTAAAACCCAACTTAAAAATGATGTGATCCGCCCCTGATAGTGCGAATTCATGGAATTGGGAGCAAATACCGGCAAAATGAACTAGCAAATTAGCAGAACTGTTCTCTTTGTCGTAACTTGACTTACCTGAACATCACTGAACAACAAATGAATACAACCAAAACCAAAAGCATAACAATATGTACAGAGAAAGGTTAGGCACATGACCAAGAATGAAAATGGCATAAGATTTAAATACTGAAAGGCGTAAAACCAAGAGCAGCGGGCGGGCAGGCAGACTGACTGACTGACTGATTGACAAAACACAGTGAAAGAGATAGCGGGACATTTGAGAGATTGTTTCAATCACCATTTATTTGAGAGAATCTTGAGAACAATCAAGGCCAATCGATATATGCATGTTACAAAACTGAACACAATAGATCGCGCAGTGTCGGGAAACCATGCATAGGCCTATGCATCAAATATAAAAACATACAGGGTGACACCCCAGATTTGAAAAGCCGCCACCCTCGCAAATGCTAATAACTTCTACATCTGTGGACCGAATCACTTTAAATGTGGATGACATAAACTTCAGCCTATGCATGACCCTTCCACAAAGTGGCGATTTTGTACTTTAAATGTTCTGACTTTTGTGCAAATTGAAAAAAAGCGCGGTTGTCGAATTCGGCGATCGACTCAACAGAACGAGATTCGATCGATGTGTGCGCGTTTGATTGATTCACCAAACGCGCAGCGCGATCGCGCATCGCGCAGATCGATCAAACGAGCCTAACTGGTTACTTTAACATATATGTACAGATATAAAAGTAAGTGTACAAAGGACCTCATTCATATTCATGCTATGGGGCATGTATGTTGTCACCACGGACTCGGGGAGCTAACTCTTTTCCCCAAAAGGAACACTTCCAATGCGGGTCATTTCCCTTTATCGCATTCTTCGACCTTGACATTGGCAAGACCAGCGGACTGGAAGAGAGGGGGGTATACACCTGTGGGGAATGTGTATCGTTGCACGATCGTTGAGGTAGCTGCTGCGACATCTGAACTCCGCGTTTTATCACCGAAATGGCTACCCCAAAACCAGAAACACCGACTACGTCCAAAAGCAAAGAATCGCCGTCTCACTCTCAGCAGCGAAAAGCAGTGGTGGAAGATACGCTTCTGCTAAACGTTGTCCAGGCTTATTTTAAGAAAGCGGCGGTGGTTTTGGCTGTCTGGGCCACTGGTTACTTCAGGTTTAGTCCGAGCTGGCTACTCCTAGGCCTCGTCGTCTATGTGTGGAAAGAGAGGCACAATGCAGCCAAGAAAAATACAATCGCTATTGCCCAGGCGATCGCACGAGATGAGAAAGGAGTTATCCTTGCTAAAGTGGAGGATTTACCGTCATGGGTCAGTATGTTAATTTTTCTCAGTGCAAAACGGTCAGCTTCGCTTTTAGCACAAGTTGCGATACAGCAGTAGATCTGTCGGGAGGGGTGGGCGTGGTGGTGTTTGGCTGTGCCCAACTTGATGCGTGGGCGATGCTTACTTGAGAATGAGAGGCTCTTTTAAAGTTTAGAAAGTTTCTTATGTTACACTAGTTACGCTGTGGGGTCTATGTCGACCAAAAGAGTGGGATTCCCTGTAGGTGGAGTTCCTGTAGAGGGATTCCCAGTGTATACAGGGAATCCCACAGGTTAGAGTTTTTCAATAAAACTTGCAAACCATACTCGAATTTCTAAGAATTATCACTAAAGATCAAAAAACATAAAATTCTACCGATGTCGCTAAGCATCACATGACTTTCAGCGATATCAGCGAAACACTACTGGAACTAGACCCTGTGGGATTCCCTGTATACAGGAAATCCCCCTACAGGAACTCCACCTACAGGGAATCCCACTCTTTTGGTCGACATAGACCCCATCAGCACTAGTTACAGACCTGTGACAGGATGTATGCATACAAACCTTGGCTTATCCAAATTAACGCTTGCACAGCTAGTGTGTTACAGTAAAATACATTAATAATCTGATCTGTGCATTAACTGATCATACATGTATGCATTTCAAAATGCTGTTTACTTTTCCTGTGGCAGGTGTAAAAGTAATACTAATATATAATACTAATAGTTCCTCAGTCTCATACACAGGGTGACTTAATACACATCTATAAATCTGTTTCAATGTGTTATTGTGACTGTGAGTTTAAGTTAATAGGATTTTTTACACAAATTAGTTAGATATATATATGGCACAGGATGGTGGATTAACACACACATTATGCTATTCTTGAAAACACATGTGTACATGCACACACAAACACGTAATTTATACACCTGCACACACATGCTGACACACACAAACACACTGACACAGTGACAGGCATAATCCCTAGGTAGTGATATTGGCAGAGGGGAACATTGAATTTTTGAAAGCATGCAGATACAGAGCTTCATATACCATCTGTTAATTGTTATGTTAATGAATACGCTAAATTGAGATTAGCAAAGCTGGCAGTTGTCTTGTTCATTATCTGATTAATTTTTACGTGTTCATTTATTTGTTTGCAGTTGCATGTACTAGCAAACTAAATATATATTTCAGTGGTACATGTACATTACAAACTTAGTGGCTGGCACTGGCAGCAAAACCCATACACGTCTATTTGATTCATTGCTAAAATTAAGGGCAAGGTTGTCATTTTGCATTCCAATTCCCGCCATCTGCTTCACTTTCACACACACCGCACGCTCACACACACAAAGAAAAACAGAAACAGCTGAGTGTCTGTTAGCATTACCAGTCAGAGTGGAGGCCCGGGCAGATCTGTCGAGCGTGATGCTTTGTGGATCGTATAATGGAGAAAGTTTAATGGTTCACTGCAGCTGTTACTGTGTTAGGTAATAATGCAGACAGTCATGTGGGCAATGAGTCAGATTTTTCTTCCCTGCAGGCCGCTGGGCTTTGTTACCAACTGATTGCATGGGTGGGATTCTTCCGGTATATTTACCGGAAATCCAGATTCGATTATGGCCTTTTTTTCTTCTCTTTTTTTGTGTGTGGTTCGGTTCAGGATTCATGGCATGCATTTTTCAGACCCACCAATGTAGTTTCACAAGATTCAACTGATTAACCTTCGCCGGTCGTCGTGGGTCCGTGTGGTCCCCAGAAGGGTGCTTAATTGCAAATATCTCTTTAACCAGTTGGAATTTTGTAATAAGCTTTTAAGAATGCCTCAGACACATAAAAAGCTCTTATGTCCTAAAAGAGGATTAAATTACAGCGAGAAGTAATTAAAAAAACAAATGTCAAATTTAGACTACACACGGAAAACATCGTGGGGCCGTGCGGACCCATGTTTCTCAAACTGAAGGAACTTACATAAAGACTTGGGAGAGAAGTCACAAACCTTCAGGTATTGGCTCTAAACATTTTCTACGATCTGTTTAATGTTGGAGTTAATAAACAAGTCGCGTGGAGCGAAATTAATACATAACAACGGCCCCATGACGTCTACAGAAGGGTATTCACGTGTTTTCTTTTTTGAGAAGCTTCAGGTCCACACGGTAATAATTAGATTAATAATTTATTTTAATTACTTCTCGCGGAAATCTAACCACAGCGTCTACGGAAGGGGATGCACGTTTTTGCTTCTTTGGAAAGTATTGGTCTACGGAAGGGTATGCATATTTTTCCTTCTTTGAGAAGCATGGGTCCGCACGGCCCCACGATGTCTTCCGTGTGTAGTCGATAACCTGGTCGGGCGAAGGTTAAGAAAAGTGATTTTGATCATTTTGTTTTGGCAATTTCATACATCAATTTATGCACAAAACTTAATATAAATTTACACTTAGTTTGCAAAAGAAGGTTGTTCAAACTGTGTGCCTATAACTTAATTACTATAACCCCTGCAACAATTAAAAGTAGTACTGTAAACTACCTTGTATACGCCCAGTATCGAGTAAACGCCCACCCCCCCCCATTTTTGATCATTAGAGTTAAGGGAAATAAAAAAAGATTGTTTAAGTCTGCTGTTTTTTAACATTTTGCGCGTGGCAGAGATTTTAGTGTGATAAGATGCCGCAAAGCAACCCAGTGGAGTTTAAACTCTCACCGCTAGAACACCTGGACAACAATTTCAGTTTCAGCTCGACAAACGTGACTTAGGCCCCCCCCCCCAAAATAGTCTGTTTACGGTAACAAAACATAGGCAAAAAAAAATAGGGTCGGTAGGTCGGGATTTTATTTTTATTTTAATTTTTTTTTCTCCAAAAAACAGACATTTTTATTTTTTTTCCCAAATGCCAAAAAAATGTCTAGGGTCGCGCGAAAAAATAGGGTCGGCCGGGATACCGTAAACAGACTTTTTTTTAATTTTTGCCTTATCATTTTACACTTGATTGTGATATTCGTTTATTAGCTTAAAATGCTGATATCGGTTTACAATAGACCTGGATTATAATCTTTTCCAGTAAGCATTATCTTTTGAAGTTATAAGCTTGACAACAAGGCAACAAGATTTCTTTCGTGGTTTGCTTGCAGAATTCCTCGTGTGTGTGTGTGTGCATGCGTGTGTATGTGTCTGTGTATGTGTGTGTGCTTGTATGTGAGACTGAGAGAGAGTGAGAGAGAGGAAAGTTGTGTGCAATACCGCATCCTTTGAACACTTCCATGCCAAGTGACCAAAATATTCTAGCAAAGGAACTGCTCCCGCGCAAAGGGAATATAGTACCTAGTAAACGCCCACCCCCAACTTTTTTTGCAAAATTGGTGCCATGGTGGGCGTATACAAGGTAGTTTACGGTACATGCAATTTATAAAGTCATATTCACACTTAAAAATGAGTGTCACACTCACAAGGAGAAATAGTACCCAAATAAAATAAAGTCAAAAGCAAAGAAATATCTCCTGTTTTTGTCGACAACCTTAATTTTCCCGTTCCTCTTGTTACTCTAGATAGATAAATGTCCATATTGTATTTTACAAGTTGATTATATTGAAAATTTCTTTTTCTGTTGCAGTAAAATTCACCATTTGTGGAAGCATGTTAAAACATTGTTTTACGATCGATATAACATAGCAATTATTTTACAAGCAACAGATGTGCTGATTTGTGTGCGAGATAAGAATGGTTTGACACATGATATGTTTAAGTATCTTACCCATTTAATCTTGATTGGAAACATGTGTATAAGTAAATTTAGATATGGGACACCCCTTGAAATATTATTTATTTTTCAAAGGGACTTAACCCTCAGGGGCCTGGTATAAAACAAGTGTAAGTTTGAATTGAGTGTTTGAAATAATAATATTTAGAGACTGTTATTTACGGGATAGAAATGTATGATCATATACTCCAGGTTTACTACATGTTTGAATTACAATTTAAAAACAAAACAAAAACTGCAGGGAAAATGATGACACAACTGTTAAAGTCAGAGATTGGACAAGCAAATGGAGACTTTTGAATCTATTGGCACGAATAAATAATAATGGTGATAATGAAAATTAAAAACAAAAAATAAACAAAAAATAAATAAAATTAAAAAAAAAATTAAAAAAATTAAAAATGATTATATATATATATATACTAATATAGCTATTCTGATGAACACGTGGGGGAATTCGGGGGCTGTGATTGGATGGTCTCTTCCGATCATCAAAGCATAATGCTACGGAAGTCGGCCATTTTTCTCAATATCCAAAAGCATATTGTCAATAACAAAGACGCATTATTACGGTTCCGGTTTCTTCCACGTGTATAAAGTACACGCATACCTTGCCAGGTTTGTTTATGTGACAAGTCAACAGACGATGCCATTTGCTTTGTGTGTGTTTTTGTTGTTGCTTAATGTACATGACATACATTGCGTGTAAAAACTAAAATCCAGTTCTTTAACAGGCAACATTTAACCGTGCAAATTTCCAGATGCTGCAATCTGAAGCGACCTATCTCTGATTCTAGCAGACGATCTCTCCAATGTTTAACACAAAATCAGCAAACTCTCCTGTCACATAGAACGTCCATTGTATAGTGCAATGTTGAAATGAAGTTACCGGTCTGAAACATTTAGTCGTTTCTTCTGAGACAATCCTTGTTCTCTTATCATCTACAGATTTACCGCAGTCTTCACCACGCGAATTCCCAACAGAAGTCAGACTTTCGAACATACAATCTACGTAGGCAAGCATGATACGTCATGACGTCATATGATTCCTAGCATTTTGACGTAATGTTATTGTTAAACATCCGGTTATCTTGAGTTTTCTCCGTAATACATGTCCGTGGATTTTTCAATGTTCGGTTATTTCCGTGGCTTCATGCGGAAAGGGAACCGTCGTCTGCAATCAACGACATGGACCATTCTGGTACTTGTTGCTGACACAAACATGATTTTAACACAGAATTTAATGTCAGAATAGCTATATAAACGCTATTGTGTTTTCATCGTAGCAATAGGGTCCGATATTTAGACTCGAACAAGTATAATGCGACTCGTCTTCGACTCGTCGGCATTATACTTGTCTTGTCTAAATATCGGGCCCTATTGCTACGCTGAAAACACAATAGCTGTTATCATTTTTGGTATTACTATCATTATTATTGTTAAATTTTTATTTTTATTTTATTTTTTTTAAAGCTGAAATTGAAAGTTATAAGATAAATAAATTGATATTTATTTTGAAGTAATTTCAGATTGTTATATATTTTTTTTAATCTACTTTGATTTTGTTTGTTTTAATTTAAAAAAGTGTGACCATTTGTTTTAAAATTATATAAATGTAAGCCCTAATATCTCATTGAAAAACAAGCTGATTCCCAAAAAGCGAGAGAAAAAAAAAAGGAAAAAAAAAAAATAAATAAGATCTAGAGTTCCTTTTTTGCTTGGTATAGGCCTCTGAGCAGGGCAGAACATAAAACTAAAGTACGCATTGATGTGAAACATGGGGAGGAAGTTAAGTCAGGAGATGTCCACATTGCATAGAACAAGTTTTCTTTTCATGATATAAGTACTTGTCGTTATACATCAGTGCAAC
This sequence comes from Littorina saxatilis, assembly GCF_037325665.1. Taxonomy (NCBI): domain Eukaryota; kingdom Metazoa; phylum Mollusca; class Gastropoda; order Littorinimorpha; family Littorinidae; genus Littorina; species Littorina saxatilis. The sequence continues at coordinate 20,994,756 of NC_090258.1, forward strand.
GGAAAATCAAACTTGTGCTCAAAGTTCATATATATGGAAAATGGAGTACCACTCAATGTCCTTTTCCGGATAGAAAGGAAATACACTGAGCCAAAGTTGTTTTGATGAGCTACAGTGGAACCCCCCCTTTTAAGACCCCCCAATTTAAGACTCCCTCCATTTTAAGACCCTGTTTTCTCAGACTTTCTGTTCATAACCTCTGTAAATTTACCTCCATTTTAAGATCCCCTCCTTTTTAAGACCTTGTTTTCTCATCTTTTTTGAGGTCTTAAAAGGGGGTTCCACTGTACTGTGTGTGATCGTTTGATGAGGAAGTCATCTGTTAGAAAGTGATAACTTGCACAGTATCATGAGTATATCATCAAGAAAGAAGGAGTACAATCAATCTTTGTGAAAGTGACAAATGAGAAATTGACAGTTATTAAACAACTATTGCGAAATTGACAATGGAAAATACAGAAGCATTAATGACTTTGATAGATCTATAAATTGCTCAAGTCGTTACTCCCCCAGCTCGTTACTCCCCGGCTTGTTACTAACCCTAACCCTAAGGGGGAGTAACGAGCCGGGGGAGTAACGAGCCTGGGGGAGTAACGAGCTGATCTCAGGAAACTGTTGTTAATAATACTTTGATAGGGTTAGTTAGCACCTTCCATGGCCCCTTTTCTGCAATGAATGAGGTACTATAACTTTAGATAATTGAGAGTGGAAACTGCTGTAGCACTATAGCAGAGAGCAAAGCACAAGCATAGAAAAGCAGCAGCATTGCAATCAACAGCAATAACAACCATATACATGTATACCAACAACAATGATCCCTTTTTGTGAGCACATGAATGCATGTAAATGAAAGTGACAGATTTGAACTTGAACATGATATTTTTCTGCTTGCAGGTTTACTTCCCAGATGTGGAGAGAGCGGAATGGGTCAACAAGGTACTGCATTGCTTGCTTCACCGGGCAGCACACAGATCGTCATACACTTGTACAGACACAGACAGACATATGAGTGCACACATACACAGGCTCTAACTGACACTAGAATTTTAAGTCACAGACAAATAGATCGATAAGACATTTTGACGCACGAGCGCACACACACACACAGGCTGCAACATTGAATCAGCTTCAGACAGACAGACATGCAAACACACCTGACTTACACATGCATACACACACACAATGATAATGATAATGAACACACAAATATTAATTGCCCCTTCTCATTAGAGCTCACGGCGATGTACAATAGCAACAGCGTGCACACACACACACAACAGCATGCACACACACACTAAAATACAGTTTGTAAATAATAATACACATACATACACACACACAATGACATTCACATTCACTTAAAGGCTGACATAGTCCTATTTAATTAGTTTAATTACTTCCAGGGCTTTTCCCATCGTTGCAGGGATGTATAAATTAAGCTTCCTGCAAAGGTTTAGGTTTGAAGTCCGTACCAATTACGAGAAATAATTAATTCTTTATTGCATTGTTTAGCAACAGTTCTCCAGGACTTGGGCTATTTTTAGACCGTTGACGTCACTTCGTGACGTTTCGTAAACCAAAGATGGCGTTTGAGACTGTTCTGTTTACATTCGACACTATCAACACCACTTTGCAATACTGAAATAATTTTTTCTGTGTTCGAAAGCTACAGCCAATCGTTATTATATCCCCTTAGGTACAGTTTTATAACATTATTGGCACATGTAAACTGAATATGAATTAATTAATGAACGCTACGAATATGGCAGCCTTTAATATGTGCTGGCACACAAACAAACACACACACACACACACACACACACGGCGATGTACTATAGCAACAGCGTGCACACACAGACGCACACTGTCACACACACACACACTAAAATACTGTTTGTGGATAATACACATACATACACACACACAATGACATTCACATTCACTTAATATGTGCTGGCACACAAACACACACACACACACACACACACACACACACAGATTGATGCAGACACACACACTGACACGCAAATGCCCACACCTAGATTGATACATGCACACACACAGACAGACACAGTCACACATCCACACACCCACACAGACAGGAAAACAGACACACCCAGTTGTAACTGTCTTGTTAGCTCAGATTCCTAAGCAGTACATGCCATATGTACCATGCCACCCGCAATCATATTCCGTCGCGATATAACCTTGAATGGTTGAAAACGACGTAAAACACCAAATAAAGAAAGAAACCCACAATCATATGGTTTGTGCTGAGCCTGAAGTATGTAACAGCTACTTGATAATCTAACTTTATTTCAAAGTACACATGCCTACACAGACACCTTTGACAATGGCAGGTATGGGAGGTTTTACTTTATGAGTGTTGAAGCAGACATAAACTGTAAAAGGGCTGTCTATACAAACACAGAAGACATAAACCAGATGACCTAAAACTACACTATGGTGTTTGTTTGGTTGGCTCTGGTGTGTGAAGTCAATTGTTGATGTATTTAGGGCAAGTGCAGACTTTAAGTTACATTGTACATATATGTCCCCTTCCGTGTTGTTGGACAAAACGTGAGGCAAAGGAAAGTGTGCACCTCATTCAAAAGCAAACAAAACAGACAGGAGAGAGGAAAGGAGAAGAAACACACGAACAAACAAATGCACACTTTCTAACAAATCAGAATACATTGTAGTTTGTACTGTGAACAAAAAGAGCGAAGCAAAACCAGTGTGCTGAAATCGAGCAAAGAAAGTACATGTACTGAGGAATGCAAATGATAAAGTCAGCACACAAAACATCTTTTTCTCTTGGTGTTCCTTTGACGTAATCTGTTAAAAAGAATGACAGTGTCCATTTTCAACATAATTGACACATTTTGAATAACCCCTTATGGAACGGTTTGTGCTTTCGATGGGTACAGTCTCAGCACTACAAAAGTAGACATGATAAACTATGGATTTGCTTGCTATACAAATTAATTTCGTCTGGTAATACTGTATAGAGATTTCAGAATCCCATTTGGTCGGATTCATTCTGATTGCAAAGGTGACTGGTAGTGGTACATTTCTTGCTGAGCTAACTTTTTGAGTACAGTGGAAATTCACCCTCCTTTTAAGACCTCCAAAAATCTGAGAAAATCGGGTCTTAAAAAGGAGGGAGTCTTAAAATGGGGGTAAATTTACAAAGGTAATGAACAGAAAGTCCGAGAAAATCAGGTCTTAAAAAGGAGGGAGTCTTAAAAGGGGGGTTCCACAGTGTCCTGACTGACAGGTTGACATTTACCTCACAGTTATCACTAACACAGAAGGTCCTCCACTTGTTCTGAGGCATTTCCCCTAGGTCAGAAACCTGAAGGCGCCTAATAAACTGTCGTGCTTGGTCGAACCTCCAGGTTAACTAGATTTCTTGTAATGCCTCAGTGAACAATGGTGTAATTCATCTGGTGCCTGTGGTTCTACAAGTGCCTTCTGTAAGCAGATTTCTTCATAAGTCAAGGAATTTACGGCTAGTACCTGAGGCTGCATAAACCTAAACAATACAAGGAGAAATGATCTAAATACAAAATGAGATTTATAAGAGGTTATGTAGATTGAAATTGGTCTCACGACTGAAATTTTTTCTTAGATGACCATTACATTATATGTATAAAAAAGCGTTAACAGTTATTCAGAGTGAAGACGTACTTCTATTTGTCATGGTTTAGTAGTGCTGTTGGTACTGTGAAAAAAACTCCTAAGACGTACACCCTCCAAGCAATGGAGACAAGACTTATGATAACAATATATTTGAAGAGTACAAGACTATGAGCGAAGCCATCATGAATTTTTGATGTAGAGGGTTTATAATTACTGACGCATAATGATAATTTCTACAAATTTCAAGCAAAGACATGCATAGTCAGAGTCTAAGATTAACATGAATAATCGTGGCCTTTGAGTTTCACACTTGTCTTGATCACGCTATACATTTAAATGAAAACTCATTACACCTACAGGTCACAAGTTTAATTAACATCAGATTTTATTCCTGGATCTGCCAAGCTAATTTACATGGGTGGGATTATTCCGGTATATGCCGGAAATCCGGATTCGATTATGGTCTTTTTTTTCCTCTCTCTCTTTTTACATTTAGTCAAGTTTTGACTAAATGTATTAACGTAGAGGGGGGAGTCGAGACGAGGATCATATGGTGTATGTGTGTCTGTGTGTGTGTGTAGAGCGATTCAGACTAAACTACTGGACCGATCTTTATGAAATTTGACATGAGAGTTCCTGGGTATGAAATCCCCGAACTTTTTTTTCATTTTTTTGATAAATGTCTTTGATGACGTCATATCCGGCTTTTCGTGAAAGTTGAGGCGGCACTGTCACGCCCTTATTTTTCAACCAAATTGGTTGAAATTTTGGTCAAGTAATCTTCGACGAAGCCCGGACTTCGGTATTGCATTTCAGCTTGGTGGCTTAAAAATTAATTAATGACTTTGGTCATTAAAACTCTGAAAATTGTAAAAAAAAAAAAAAGTTTTATAAAACGATCCAAATTTATGTTCATCTTATTCTTCATCATTTGCTGATTCCAAAAACATATAAATATGTTATATTTGGATTAAAAACAAGCTCTGAAAATTAAAAATATAAAAATTATTATCAAAATTAAATTGTCCTAATCAATTTAAAAACACTTTCATCTTATTCCTTATCGGTTCCTGATTCCAAAAACATATAGATATGCTATGTTTGGATTAAAAACACGCTCAGAAAGTTAAAACGAAGAGAGGTACAGAAAAGCGTGCTATCCTTCTCAGCGCAACTACTACCCCGCTCTTCTTGTCAATTTCACTGCCTTTGCCGTGAGCGGTGGACTGACGATGCTACGAGTATACGGTCTTGCTGCGTAGCATTGCGTTCAGTTTCATTCTGTGAGTTCGACAGCTACTTGACTAAATGTTGTATTTTCGCCTAACGCGACTTGTTTTGTTTTTGGTTTGTTTTTTGGTTTGTGCGGTTCAGGATTCATGACAGTTTTCAGTCCCACCCATGTATTTACATGTATTACTGTCGCTGGTGTGACCTTGATGATACATTGAAATACCAGCAGTTGAAGTGACAACTGGCTGGCCCAATTAAGTTGGTTCTGACGATGATGAATCATTGATGAGATACACTGTGCATTATGTGTACTTTGATCAGTTTTGTAGTGACTTATGTGGCTAATAGACCATGAGTACATTTGGTGAAAATCATTAAACTTGAACAGAAAGGGGCTATATTAACTTTCGTGATTGTTTAGATGTATGAGGTCAAACACATGCAGTTAGAACAGCATCAGTGTTAAATCCCCTTCTCCTACCTGTTCTTACCACGGCAGTCTCATGGCGTTTTGCTGCTTAAAACCTAAACTTGTATGGTAAAGAGAAGAACAAAATGCATACAACTAAAATAACAGTCTCCTGATATTAACAATATCCCACCTGTTTCTGTGAGGCATGTTGTAATTGCAACACAGATTGATGTTCCCCCTAAGCACAGGTGGGGTCCAGGTAAGATTCCAAAGTTATTCCAGGCTAAATTTTGATTCCCTATCTTTCCCATTGGATATTCTTTTTCTGTGCAGGCCTTGCCAGCAGCCAAACCTACCGTTTTCCAGCCAGATAAAATGAAATACTAATTCAGATAGGCTTAGTTTTGCTATAACAATACCCACTTGCTGCATGCTTCTGCCAGTGTCGGCTAGCAGCTGATCAGTGCTTTATCTGAATGATTTCACAGCCTCAGGACACAGTTGTAAACGGCTTGTACAGCATACAGATACTTACTGAATGGTTTGTTGCATATTTTAGGACACAGTTATATGAAGCTAGCTAGCACAGTGCATTTGCAGGCACAGGAATTCTCCACGGATCCGAGGAATTCCGAGAAAAGCTACACATTTCAGAGAGAGAAAAAAAAAAAGAAAAAAATCCTCTTCCAAGAAGAATAAAATCGAGAGAAAAAAATATCGAAAAGACAATTTGTCTGGTATGACCAATGTCCTCCATAAAACCATCCCTTCATTCAGTGAGATTCCGCCTGCGTGAGTCATTTTTGCAAACGGTTCGAAAGAGCCTACAAGTGGCGAACACAAAGCGGCAATCGTTATGTTGAACACAGTTCAGTAGGTTAGTGCCGCCTGAGCTAATGTTACTATTGCACAGTTCGAAAGGGAGCCTGAAAGTGGCGAATTCAAAGCGGGCATATTAATTGAGTTAAAGGATTAAAATGATTGTTGGTTACTGGCAATACAAAACATGTATTAAATTTGGTACGTTTTTTTGCTGTGTAAAATTCATGACACAATGTTTTGCCGTGCAGATGATCGACCAGCTGTGGCCCTACATCGGGGACTATGTGCGCAAGCTGCTGCAGGAGAGCATCGAGCCCCAGATCCGCGCCAGCCTGCCCTCATCCATCGGATCCTTCAGATTCAGCAAGATCGAGCTGGGAGATATTGTATGTACCTGTTCTATGATAGTGACTATACGGTCCAGGATGCATGTATGGGTCTATCAGGGGGAGGTGTTCATGAGAAAGTGCCCAACTGGGTAGGAATCAAGGGTTAGGTTGGATTGGTTGGAACTGATATTTCGTTGAGATTTCAACCAGTTTCAGTCTTTGAGTTTGACCCCGTGCTTGGGTCCTTCCTAGTTGGGAGCCTGAATTCATACAGAATCAGATTCTACGTATGCATTTGATTATTTACATTTTGAATTTGCTGGTACAAAAATGAAGAAAGAAAGAAAGATTCGAGGAGCGACCCGCCCCCTCCCCCCCCTCTCCTCTCAAGACAACAGTAAGACATAAAAACAAGCATACACACAAACAATTACCAAAGGGAATTTGTTCTTCATTTCTGATGTGGAAACTGGCCTCGGTTGTAAAAGCTGACACAGAAGACGATATATTTGCTCCCCTCGGACCTACAAAAAAGCTTGTCGAGCTAGCTGACAACAAGCCAACAAACATCTTATACGATCATGCATGACCAACCAAGGGGTCAACCCAAGGTGGTCGGTGTAGACAGTTGGTCGCTATATCATATGAACAGATGAGTTATGTGGAAAGAAAGGCTGGTCCGGGCTACTTTAAATGGTCGTATAATGGACAGGTGGTCATTATCGAGAGGGTGTCGCCAGGGCAGGTTTTGACTGTACACATCAAATGTGTGCAATGTGAAAGATTTGTGTGTATTATGATATTTTTTATATGTATGCAGTGTTAAACCCCAGTGAACACAAGGAGTCAAACTCCTTCACGTGTGTACTTCATGTTCCTTTCACTTTCAGCCTCCTAGGATTGGTGGTGTGAAGGTGTACACAAGGAGTCAAACTCCTTCACGTGTGTACTTCATGTTCCTTTGACTTTCAGCCTCCTAGGATTGGTGGTGTGAAGGTGTACACAAGGAGTCAAACTCCTTCACGTGTGTACTTCATGTTCCTTTGACTTTCAGCCTCCTAGGATTGGTGGTGTGAAGGTGTACACAAGTAGTCAAACTCCTTCACGTGTGTACTTCATGTTCCTTTGACTTTCAGCCTCCTAGGATTGGTGGTGTGAAGGTGTACACAAGTAGTCAAACTCCTTCATGTGTGTACTTCATGTTCCTTTCACTTTCAGCCTCCTAGGATTGGTGGTGTGAAGGTGTACACAAGTAGTCAAACTCCTTCATGTGTGTACTTCATGTTCCTTTCACTTTCAGCCTCCTAGGATTGGTGGTGTGAAGGTGTACACAAGTAGTCAAACTCCTTCATGTGTGTACTTCATGTTCCTTTCACTTTCAGCCTCCTAGGATTGGTGGTGTGAAGGTGTACACAAGCCAGGTGCGCAGAGATGAGATCTACATGGATCTTGAGATCAAGTAAGTGAAAGGATAGGCATTAGCAGACCTGTGCACATCTACGGTTTCTCCGTAATTTCTCCGATTTTTATATGCAGAATACGGTGCTTCGGATTTTTGATTAAAATTCCGAAATTCCGATGTTTTACTCCAAAAAAAAAAAGGACTATTTTTTCTGTTTTAAGATGTTTTGACCAATCAGTTGGCCGTTGCGCTGAAAAGACATTTTCCGATTTACCGGAAGCACGCGTGTTCCCAGCATTGGGTCTTTGTTCTTAGACTTAGTTCGTCCAGCGTCTGCGTGGCAACTTTACTTGTGATTGAAGTGAAACATGGAAAAGAAAGAAAAAAAAGAGTGCGAGATTCAGATAGTGAAGAGGAGACACCAGCTCTGTCACCAAAGAAGAAGAAAACGGCACAACAGTGCTGGAAGTCCAGTTATTCTCAAGACAACCTGGAGATCGTAAAATTGTGTGCTTTGTGAGCAGAATAATGCCTTGAACTGTCGTTACAGCTTACTACTGAAACATTTTAAAAACTACTGAAATTTGGTTGGTTTACTACTGATGAGCGTTTTGAGTGTGCACAGGTCTGCATTAGGATCAGCTGCACAAATTGGAAACCCCCCTATCAAGACCTCCCAAAATCTGAGAACATCGGGTCTTAAAAAGGAGGGAGTTCTGTGACATGGGGATATATTGAGAGAGACTGTGGACAAAAAATCCTAAAAAGCAGGGCGAAGCTTTATACAAAAGAAGGGGGGGGGGGGGAGGGGAGGGACGGGAGTTCTCTTTACTTACTGATTGGTGAATGCCTTTTGTTGTTAGTCCCTGTCCAAAGTCGTCAAACTGTTCTTGAAAAGTTGAAAACTTGTAAAAGTAAAAGCCAAAAATATTGTTCAGGGTTAAATGTGAACAATGAAGTGCAAGTATGTAAAATCACTTTTGTATGAGAAGCAAATGTCAATGTTTTCAGAAGAAAAGCACCCATCTTGTCATCGGTTGGCCTAGTGGTAAGGCGTCCGCCCCGTGATCGGGAGGTCGTGGGTTCGAACCCCGGCCGGGTCATACCTAAGACTTTAAAATTGGCAATCTAGTGGCTGCTCCGCCTGGCGTCTGGCATTATGGGGTTAGTGCTAGGACTGGTTGGTCCGGTGTCAGAATAATGTGACTGGGTGAGACATGAAGCCTGTGCTGCGACTTCTGTCTTGTGTGTGGCGCACGTTAAATGTCAAAGCAGCACCGCCCTGATATGGCCCTTCGTGGTCAGCTGGGCGTTAAGCAAACAAACAAACAAACAAACCCATCTTGTCATGGATTAGACCGACCTGTTTTGGGTAGGTAAGTGCATTCACTGATTCAGTGTTTTTGTGTGTGCTAAGCTTGCAGAGTAAGAACTGTTTTTTCTTTCTGTTTCAGTTATGCCAGCGACTGTAACATTTCAGTTCAAGTGAAAGGCATGAACTTTGGCATCAAAAATTTCATAGTACGTATGGATTCTGTGGAAAATGTCTTGTTTTTCACTATACAACTTACAAGACACATTGTTTTGTCAAATAAGCTTGATCTTTCATATTTTCTGTGAGCTGTTTACTCGAGTGTGCTTATCACAGGAAAGTTGTTTATGTTTGTATTGGGGAAGGGGTGCTGTATATGTGTGTGTTTGTGTGTGTGTGTGTGTGTGCGTTAGAAGAGCGGGGGCTGTATTAGATGTGTGTTTGGGAGAAAGAATAACGTAAAAGAATTTTAAACAAGTCACGTAAGGTGAAATTACAACATTTAGTCAAGCTGTCGAACTAACAGAATGAAACTGAACTCACTGCATTTTTACAGCAAGAGTGTATACTCATAGCATCGTCAGTCCACCGCTCGATGCAAAGGCAGTGAAATTGACAAGAAGAGCGGGGTAGTAGTTGCGCTGAGAAGGATAGCACGCTTTTCTTTATCTCTATTCTTTTTAACTTTCTGAGCGTGTTTTTAATTCAAACATATCACATCTATATGTTTTTGGAATCAGGAACCCACAAAGAATAAGATGAAATTGTTTTTAAATCGATTTCGGAAATTTTATTTTAATAATAATTTTTATATTTTTAATTTTCAGACCTTGTTTTTAATCCAAATATAACATATTTATATGTTTTTAGAATCAGAAAATGATGAAGAATAAGATGAACGTAAATTTGGATCGTTTTAAAACCAAATTATTTTTTTTACAATTTTCAGATTTTTAATGACCAAAGTCATTAATTAATTTTTAAGCCACCAAGCTGAAATGCAATACCGAAGTCCGGCCTTCGTCGACGATTGCTTGGCCAAAATTTCAATCAATTTGATTGAAAAATGAGGGTGTGACAGTGCCGCCTCAACTTTTACAAAAAGCCGGATATGATGTCATCAAAGGTATTTATCGAAAAAAAGAAAAAAACGTCCGGGGATATCATTCCCAGGAACTCTCATGTAAAATTTCATAAAGATCGGTCCAGTAGTTTGGTCTGAATCGCTCTACACACACACACACACGCACAGACAGACAGACACACACACACATACACCACGACCCTCGTCTCGATTCCCCCTCTACGTTAAAACATTTAGTCAAAACTTGACTAAATGTAAAAACAAAACAAAAAAAACTTGATATATTGTCCACATCACTTGTCCTTACAGCTGCGAGGAACAATGAGAGTCATCTTCCGGCCGCTGATCAACAAAACACCGCTGATCGGAGGCATGAGCGTCTTCTTCCTCAACAACCCTGTAAGTGGCTTTAGACTTAGTCGACATCTTCAAACATGCTGGCAGATGACGTTGGTTTTGCAAGGCAAACGGTGGGGAGGTGTGTGTGTGTGTGTGTATGTGTGTAACTCTTCTAATAATAATAATAATAATAATGATAATAAATAACTTTTCTATAGAGCGAGTCCAATCAATTGGCTCCAGACGCCATTTTATGATGATAGGTGTTTAAGGCCATCATTTCTTGAAGCCAGAAATTGGGTCATGTACATGTTTTTTGAATGAAGAAAGCAATTCTTACCAAGTGGTATTTACTGCATTTGGACAGTGTTTGCTCGACATGATGACGCCTTCTTGTGAAGACGAGCACATACTAGTAGCACATAGTAGCTCATTGTGTTGATATTGGAGTGTTAAAGGCATATGTACGCGCTCCCGTGTTTACAAAGTGTAGTTTGCCCACAATCGATGTCAAATGCATCATAAGGCCATATAATGACGATATGTCGCAATGCGCGGACCATATACATGCATTACAGCTTGTTCTAGCCTCTGAAAAAGTGAGGATGTCAACAAAGACGCGGAGTTATTTCCCTTGTGTCAACGTTCCCTCTGTTGGCAAATCTATAAATAGGACGATCTAGATCAAAATAAAAATTCAAATATCTCAACATTTAAGGGGTCCTAGACCACAATATTTTGCAGGGAACTTAATTTAGCATGTCTCCAGCTGTTGGTAAAGCAATTAGCGTGTATATTCATCGAGTTAATATGCCTTTAAACATTCTGGTTTTGCCTTCAATGAATAGCAACAACTCTTCCACAGCGCAATTAGCAGTGAGTGGGTGGAGGATAAGATCTGAAATCACTTTTTCCTTCACTGAACAGTAATGTGTCATGTGCCTGTGCTTAGTCGTAATGGTCAGCAACTGACCGCAGGAAAGTGAATTGACAGAAAGACAGACTGACTGACTGCAGGCAGATAAACAGACAGACAGATTGAATGATGCATTGATTGGTTGATTGATTATTGGTTGCTTCCAATCAATTGAATCTTTGTTGGACTTTTTGTGAACATCTTTATTATTTTCTGTGTGTTTCAGTGACTTAGTTTAAGGAAGGATAACAACCCTTTTCTCTGAATTGACAACCATCTCACATACATTCTCTGACTGAAGTTGTTTGCATTTTTTTCAGGAGGTGGACTTTGACCTGACGAGTCTGGCAAATGCTTTTGACCTGCCTGGTCTGAGGTATGGTTATTCTGTCTTGTCAACCATGTGCACATACACTCACAGTCACACATGGGCTTAGCCTTACACACAGACACATACACTGACAGTCACACACATGGGCTTAGCCTTACACACAGACACATACACTCACAGTCACACACATGGGCTTAGCCTTACACACAGACACATACATGGGCTTAGCCTTACACACAGACACATACACTCACAGTCACACACATGGGCTTAGCCTTACACACAGACACACACATGGGCTTAGCCGTACGCACAGACACATACATGGGCTTAGCCGTACACACAGACACACACATGGGCTTAGCCGTACACACAGACACACACATGGGCTTAGCCGTACACACAGACACACATGGGCTTAGCCGTACACACAGTCACACACATGGGCTTAGCTGTACACACAGTCACATACAGGTACAATGGAGCCCCACCTTTTGAGTTTTAGAAATCTGCAAAAAAATAACCAGGTCTTATGAAGGGTCTTAGATAGAGGTACAGACGGGCGCTTAATCGGAAGGTCGAGGGTTCGAATCCCGGCAGCGGCCGCCTGGTGGGTTAAGTGTGGAGATTGTTCCGATCTCCCAGGTCAACTTATGTGCAGACCTGCTAGCGGCTTATCCCCCTTCGTGTGTACACGCAAGCACAAGACCAAGTGCGCACGGAAAAGATCCTGTAATCCATGTCAGAAACACGAAAATACCCAGCATGCTTCCTCCGAAAGCTGCGTATGGCTGCCTTAATGGCGGGGTAAAAACGGTCATACACGTCAAATTCCACTCGTGTAAAAACATGAGTGTACGTGGGAGTTTCAGCCCACGAACGCAGAAGAAGAAGAAGAAGAAGATAGAGGTGAATTTGCAGAGCTTATGAACAGAAAATATGGAAAGGCAAGGTCTTAAAATGGGGGGCTCTAAATTGGTGAGAATCCCCCCCCAATTTGTCATCCTCACCCCCCCCCCCCCCCGCGGGTTAGGGGGAAGAATTTACCCGATGCTCCCCAGCATGTCGTAAGAGGCGACTAACGGATTCTGTTTCTCCTTTTACCCTTGTTAAGTGTTTCCTGTATAGAATATAGTCAATTTTTGTAAAGATTTTTAGTCAAGCAGTATGTAAGAAATGTTAAGTCCTTTGTACTGGAAACTTGCATTCTCCCAGTAAGGTAATATATTGTACTACGTTGCAAGCCCCTGGAGCAAATTTTTGATTGGTGCTTTTGTGAACAAGAAACAATTGACAAGTGGCTCTATCCCATCTCCCCCCTTTCCCCGTCGCGATATAACCTTCGTGGTTGAAAACGACGTTAAACACCAAATAAAGAAAGAAAGAATTGGTGGGTCTTCATAGGGGGGGCTCCACTGTTTACAAAAAAGAGTCAGAATGCAGAGAGGCAAACAGACCGGTAGACAGGCAGGCAGGCGGACACTTTCACACAAGGATGCATGCACATGCAGAGGAGAATAATGTACATTTAAGAGCTGAAAAGTTGGTGAAATCTGGTAAGGATAAACTCCTTTTAAGTTTGAGCATGTTTTGGTGGTACATGTATATTTATATTATTTCAATTTGCCAGCCTTCGGTTTATGGCACTTGAATACATTTTAAAATGAAAGAAATAACTACCAGACCATTTTTTCATGCTCAATTCGGTAAATGATTCATTAATATGTTTGTCTTTTTCATTCAAGCGATATGCTTCACTCCATCGTGCAAGAGCAGATTGCAGCCATTATGGTTCTGCCAAATCGCATCCCTATCCAGATGGCGTCCAACGTTGACGTCAGGAAGCTCAAATATCCACAACCTCAGGTACTTTGTGTGCCCCATTCCGCCTAGTATAGGCACACTGTGCATGTCCATTTGAATGAATACATGCTATTGTGTATCATAAGGACAAGATGGTGATAATCCCAGAATGCTTTGTGAGCATACATGTCAGTATAGGTAGGGAGAGAGGTGGGTAGTGACATCGTGAGAGAGAGAGAGGGAAAAAGGCCCTAGGGAGAGAGAGAGAGAGAGAGAGAGAGAGAGAGAGAGAGAGAGAGAGAGAGAGAGAGATAGAGATAGAGATAGAGATAGAGAGAGCACGAGAGAGAGCGCGCGAGAGAGTGAGAGAGGGGGGAAAAGGCCATAGGGAGAATGGGAGAGATGCACAAGAATTCCTTCTATCTTGAGAAGTTTACATCAAGAAATTATACATGTATAGTGTACTAGATTACATAGGAAGAACATACATACACTACTTGGTTTCATTTTGGCCAGTTCAACACTGAGGAAGCTCGTCTAGTCCTGTCTCGAGGTTAAACTGTACTGTGATTTCAAGTGTGATTCAAAATGTTCAACGTAAGCATGGTAATATGAAACATTACATGTTTGTAGGTCAGACCTGGGAACCCATACGATTTCACCTTATTTTGTACGCATGATTCCCTAGAATAAGCTCAGTATGCTCAGTTGAACAAAAATATGACTAGAAAAATTCCTACACTACTTTTCTTCACAAGCGCATCATCAAGCCAATCCAGTGTTTTGACACATGATTACAGTTATTGTCAATAAACATTGAAAGAAGCATTTGTTTTAAATGTATTGGTAAACTTAATTAACGGTGCGACGGACGCGTGTGAAGCATGTTTCAATCATGGATGTTCAAATTAATGCTGTGTGAAGTACGCTAATTTTTTCTGAAAATACACCAAGTTTGTTTGAGAATACTCCAAGTGCAAGACAGGGGTTCCCAGGTCTGAATCTGATACTGTTATTGTAGAACTGTTGCGACGATAGCCAAAATTGGCCCCTGCATCTCATCAGATCCAGATCCAGAGCCTCAGACTGTATATATATATTTGTTGTGCTGTGATGGGCGTGGTGGTAAGACGTCGGCCTCCTAATCGGGAGGTCATGAGTTCGAATTCCGGTCGCTGCCGCCTGGTGGAGATTTTTCCGATCTCCCAGGTCAACTTATGTGCAGACCTGCTAGTGACTTAACCCCCTTCGTGTGTACACGCAAGCACAAGACCAAGTGCGCACGGAAAAGATCCTGTAATCCATGTCAGAGTTCGGTGGGTTATGGAAACACGAAAATACCCAGCATGCCTACTCAACAAAAGCGGAGTGAAGCTGACTATGCTCTCAGAGTATAGTGTGGGGAACCCAAATGGGCAAACGAGCTCACACGTAACCAGACAATTATGGAACGCTGAAGAAGAAGAAGAAGTTGTGCTGTGTGTTGCAGGGCGTGCTGAGAGTGCATGTGATAGAGGCGAGGGATCTGAAGAAAGCTGATATCGGCCTCACTGGCAAGGGCAAGTCGGACCCCTACACAATCGTAACAGGTCAGTCACGGTGCACTAGCCGTTTTACAAACTGGTACAGTCAAACCCCCCTCCAAACCTCCAAAAATCGGAGAAAATCGGGTCTTAAAAAGGAGGGAGTCTTAAAATGGGGGTAACTTTACAGAGGTTATGAACAGAAAGTCTGAGAAAACAAGGTCTTAAAAAGGAGGGAGTCTTAAAATGGGGGTAATTTTACAGAGGTTATGAACAGAAAGTCTTGAGAAAACAAGGTCTTAAAAAGGAGGGAGTCTTAAAATGGGGGTAATTTTACAGAGGTTTTGAACAGAAAGTCTGAGAAAACAAGGTCTTAAAAAGGAGGGAGTCTTAAAATGGGGGTAATTTTACAGAGGTTATGAACAGAAAGTCTGAGAAAACAAGGTCTTAAAAGGGAGGGGGTCTTAAAAGGGGGGTTCCACTGTACACTATTTCTCTACAGGTACAGCTCTCACAGACAACATGGGGGGCTGGTAGCTCAGTTTGTAGGGTACTCAGGATTTGTGATTCCTCAGGTTCAAAGGTAGGCCGGGATAGACACAGATCAGCTTTATGTGCAGATTGACTAAGAAATGGTATCCCTGTCTCACCCTCTTGTCACCATTGTGGCACGTAAAAAACCTTTGGGCATTCTGCCAAAAGTGCATGTGTTTGATTAAACCATAACATGCATACACCCGGGTGTGTGTGAGCTTACAAAAACATGTGTATGCGCATTAATCTTAGATTCATTTAGTGATCAGGGATGGCCAAATCTCAAAATTGTATCTCGCCAGCCGGGCGAGTAACTTGAAGAAAGTCACTAGCCGGAAATGTCCATGGCCAGGAACATACCACAGTTGATTTGCAGTGCTTATATTACAACCAAAAGGGTCACAATTGACCAGATTTTGTTATAGGTCAGCCGGGCGAGTTGCAAGGCGGTTTGTACTAACCCGGCGACGGGCGCAGTGGCGTGGTGGTAAGACGTCGGCCTCCTAATCGGGAGGTCGTGAGTTCGAATCCCGGTCGCTGCTGCCCGGTGGGTTAAGAGTGGAGATTTTTCTGATCTCCCAGGTCAACTTATGTGCAGACCTGCCAGTGACTTAACCCCCTTCGTGTGTGCACGCAAGCACAAGACCAAGTGCGCACGGAAAAGATCCTGTAATCCATGTCAGAATTCGGTGGGTTATGGAAACATGAAAATACCCAGCATGCCTACTCAACGAAAGCGGAGTGAAGCTGACTATGCTCTCAGAGTATAGTTTGGGGAACCCAAATGGGCAAACGAGCTCACACGTAACCAGAAAATTCTGGAACGCTGAAGAAGAAGAAGAAGAAGTACAGGGTGACACAAAAAAAACAGATCTATCCCACCAAAAGTTTAATATTTTCTGAAATAATCAGCCGATTCTTTTATTTTTTCAGGTGAGCCAAGCTGAAATGATGTTCTAACAGCCCACCAAGTTTGAGCTTCAAGATGTCATGGACAACGGAGCATAAGACATTTATAGTCGAGGCCTATTTTCGGTCGAATTCTATCCAGACTGGTCAGCCGCAGATGTGACCCAGAGTGGTCCCCCTATTCACCGGACTTGAACCCCCCAGATTTTTATCTGTGGGGGTACCTCAAGGACAGGGTATATGGCAACAACCCCCAGACCATCCCTGATCTTAAGGCAGCAATAACAGCAGCTGTAAGAGCGATCCCACATCTGCGGCTGACCAGTCTGGATAGAATTCGACCGAAAATAGGCCTCGACTATAAATGTCTTATGCTCCGTTGTCCATGACATCTTGAAGCTCAAACTTGGTGGGCTGTTAGAACATCATTTCAGCTTGGCTCACCTGAAAAAATAAAAGAATCGGCTGATTATTTCAGAAAATATTAAACTTTTGGTGGGCTCTGTTTTTTTTGTGTCACCCTGTACTAACCCGGCGGATTTTTTACTCGCCCCTGGTGACCGGGCGGACGATTTGGCCATCCCTGGTGATGGTGTGTTTCTTTGAACAGGTAGAAATTCTTGTTTTAAAATGTTTTTCTTTGCCCTGCAGTGGGGGCACAGTCTTTCCAGACACGGGTGATTGACAACACAGTGAGTCCGGTGTGGGATGAGGCCTTTGAGGTGAGTAAAAACATTAAAACATTATTCTTGTTGAGAGCGTTTTCGAACGAGACACACCAATACTCTTGGTTTGATAGAGAGAGAAAGGCAAAACAACAACAAAATCACATCCTTCCAGCTGAATATGGGTTAGCATACGGGCTGGTCGAACATGTTTTGAAAACGGTACCGAATCAAAAAACAAGAAAGTTAAGTTGTTGGAACGTTTGTTATTGACAAAACAATACGGTACAGTCACAAATATATCGACCCAACGGTACTTGGTCGTCCTGGGACCCGGTATTTTTAGATTTAGTGCACACATAACAGGACTCCTACCATGAATATTTAGTAAGTTTTTTTCGGCTTCTAGCGCGTATAGGACGCATCGACCCAGAGTTTGGAGAGCCCGACAGGAAACTTTAAAACAAGCGTTGTGCTGAGGCTATGGTGGCTACATTTGGTTGCGTTGTGTGAGCCCTGAAGTAAAGTTTAAAACACACATTGTCCTGAGGATATGGTGGTGACATTGCGTTGCGTTGTGTTGCAGTTTGTAATTGTCGAACTTTAAAACAAGCGTTGTGCTGAGGCTATGGTGGCTACATTTGGTTGCGTTGTGTGAGCCCTGAAGTAAAGTTTAAAACACACATTGTCCTGAGGATATGGTGGTGACATTGCGTTGCGTTGTGTTGCAGTTTGTAATTGTCGAACTTTAAAACAAGCGTTGTGCTGAGGCTATGGTGGCTACATTTGGTTGCGTTGTGTGAGCCCTGAAGTAAAGTTTAAAACACACATTGTCCTGAGGATATGGTGGTGACATTGCGTTGCGTTGTGTTGCAGTTTGTAATTGTCGAACTTTAAAACAAGCGTTGTGCTGAGGCTATGGTGGCTACATTTGGTTGCGTTGTGTGAGCCCTGAAGTAAAGTTTAAAACACACATTGTCCTGAGGATATGGTGGTGACATTGCGTTGCGTTGTGTTGCAGTTTGTAATTGTCGAACTTTAAAACAAACGTTGTGCTGAGGCTATGGTGGCTACATTTGGTTGCGTTGTGTGAGCCCTGAAGTAAAGTTTAAAACACACATTGTCCTGAGGATATGGTGGTGACATTGCGTTGCGTTGTGTTGCAGTTTGTAATTGTCGAACTTTAAAACAAACGTTGTGCTGAGGCTATGGTGGCTACATTTGGTTGCGTTGTGTGAGCCCTGAAGTAAAGTTTAAAACACACATTGTCCTGAGGATATGGTGGTGACATTGCGTTGCGTTGTGTTGCAGTTTGTAATTGTCGAACTTTAAAACAAACGTTGTGCTGAGGCTATGGTGGCTACATTTGGTTGCGTTGTGTGAGCCCTGAAGTAAAGTTTAAAACACACATTGTCCTGAGGATATGGTGGTGACATTGCGTTGCGTTGTGTTGCAGTTTGTAATTGTCGAACTTTAAAACAAGCGTTGTGCTGAGGCTATGGTGGCTACATTTGGTTGCGTTGTGTGAGCCCTGAAGTAAAGTTTAAAACACACATTGTCCTGAGGATATGGTGGTGACATTGCGTTGCGTTGTGTTGCAGTTTGTAATTGTCGAACTTTAAAACAAGCGTTGTGCTGAGGCTATGGTGGCTACATTTGGTTGCGTTGTGTGAGCCCTGAAGTAAAGTTTAAAACACACATTGTCCTGAGGATATGGTGGTGACATTGCGTTGCGTTGTGTTGCAGTTTGTAATTGTCGAACTTTAAAACAAGCGTTGTGCTGAGGCTATGGTGGCTACATTTGGTTGCGTTGTGTGAGCCCTGAAGTAAAGTTTAAAACACACATTGTCCTGAGGATATGGTGGTGACATTGCGTTGCGTTGTGTTGCAGTTTGTAATTGTCGAACTTTAAAACAAGCGTTGTGCTGAGGCTATGGTGGCTACATTTGGTTGCGTTGTGTGAGCCCTGAAGTAAAGTTTAAAACACACATTGTCCTGAGGATATGGTGGTGACATTGCGTTGCGTTGTGTTGCAGTTTGTAATTGTCGAACTTTAAAACAAACGTTGTGCTGAGGCTATGGTGGCTACATTTGGTTGCGTTGTGTGAGCCCTGAAGTAAAGTTTAAAACACACATTGTCCTGAGGATATGGTGGTGACATTGCGTTGCGTTGTGTTGCAGTTTGTAATTGTCGAACTTTAAAACAAACGTTGTGCTGAGGCTATGGTGGCTACATTTGGTTGCGTTGTGTGAGCCCTGAAGTAAAGTTTAAAACACACATTGTCCTGAGGATATGGTGGTGACATTGCGTTGCGTTGTGTTGCAGTTTGTAATTGTCGAACTTTAAAACAAACGTTGTGCTGAGGCTATGGTGGCTACATTTGGTTGCGTTGTGTGAGCCCTGAAGTAAAGTTTAAAACACACATTGTCCTGAGGATATGGTGGTGACATTGCGTTGCGTTGTGTTGCAGTTTGTAATTGTCGAACTTTAAAACAAGCGTTGTGCTGAGGCTATGGTGGCTACATTTGGTTGCGTTGTGTGAGCCCTGAAGTAAAGTTTAAAACACACATTGTCCTGAGGATATGGTGGTGACATTGCGTTGCGTTGTGTTGCAGTTTGTAATTGTCGAACTTTAAAACAAGCGTTGTGCTGAGGCTATGGTGGCTACATTTGGTTGCGTTGTGTGAGCCCTGAAGTAAAGTTTAAAACACACATTGTCCTGAGGATATGGTGGTGACATTGCGTTGCGTTGTGTTGCAGTTTGTAATTGTCGAACTTTAAAACAAACGTTGTGCTGAGGCTATGGTGGCTACATTTGGTTGCGCTGTGTGAGCCCTGAAGTAAAGTTTAAAACACACATTGTCCTGAGGATATGGTGGTGACATTGCGTTGCGTTGTGTTGCAGTTTGTAATTGTCGAACTTTAAAACAAACGTTGTGCTGAGGCTATGGTGGCTACATTTGGTTGCGTTGTGTGAGCCCTGAAGTAAAGTTTAAAACACACATTGTCCTGAGGATATGGTGGTGACATTGCGTTGCGTTGTGTTGCAGTTTGTAATTGTCGAACTTTAAAACAAGCGTTGTGCTGAGGCTATGGTGGCTACATTTGGTTGCGTTGTGTGAGCCCTGAAGTAAAGTTTAAAACACACATTGTCCTGAGGATATGGTGGTGACATTGCGTTGCGTTGTGTTGCAGTTTGTAATTGTCGAACTTTAAAACAAGCGTTGTGCTGAGGCTATGGTGGCTACATTTGGTTGCGTTGTGTGAGCCCTGAAGTAAAGTTTAAAACACACATTGTCCTGAGGATATGGTGGTGACATTGCGTTGCGTTGTGTTGCAGTTTGTAATTGTCGAACTTTAAAACAAGCGTTGTGCTGAGGCTATGGTGGCTACATTTGGTTGCGTTGTGTGAGCCCTGAAGTAAAGTTTAAAACACACATTGTCCTGAGGATATGGTGGTGACATTGCGTTGCGTTGTGTTGCAGTTTGTAATTGTCGAACTTTAAAACAAACGTTGTGCTGAGGCTATGGTGGCTACATTTGGTTGCGTTGTGTGAGCCCTGAAGTAAAGTTTAAAACACACATTGTCCTGAGGATATGGTGGTGACATTGCGTTGCGTTGTGTTGCAGTTTGTAATTGTCGAACTTTAAAACAAACGTTGTGCTGAGGCTATGGTGGCTACATTTGGTTGCGTTGTGTGAGCCCTGAAGTAAAGTTTAAAACACACATTGTCCTGAGGATATGGTGGTGACATTGCGTTGCGTTGTGTTGCAGTTTGTAATTGTCGAACTTTAAAACAAACGTTGTGCTGAGGCTATGGTGGCTACATTTGGTTGCGTTGTGTGAGCCCTGAAGTAAAGTTTAAAACACACATTTAATATCATATTCTTACTCCGAATCACATTAGCCCTCTTCAGCGTCGGTTGGTAAGCAGAGCTGGTCCGATAGCCCTCGTGAGGCGCCTGGACGTTCTCCTTCGGGGGACAGCTCTTTCGCATCGGGTCACGACCGATACCTTGCTGATCTTTCATTTCCGGCGATAACCTACGAGGCCCCGGACTTGTTCGAACAGCGGCGGCAGTCGGTTTCGACTGCCGCATTTCCGGCACTTGCCGGAAGTGATGATCCGTCCGCTCCGGCACGCTACGGCGGTCGCGGCAGGATGGAGTATTCACTGACTTCCGGTCCTTCCGGATCGCGAAGTCAACCAGTGCAGTCTTCACTTCCGCATTTTGCGGTTCCGTTGACTACACTTCCGGTTTCGGCCGGAAACGCTTCTTCCTCTTCTGGTGGTTCCTTCCGGATACCAGATAGTGGATTACAGCGTGCGCCTTCCGGCTTTCAAGCGCCTAGGCTTGAGCAGGCATCACTCCACTCAGTCGGGGGAGTGACGTCAGCTCATCCAGCTCCGGTTTTTGCGGATGGTCGTCCTGCTTACCCTTTACCTTCACAGGGTTTTGGGCGGCAGGATGACGTTAGTGCTCAGGCTTTTCCGGTTTCCGGTTTGCCAGGGCATGCTTCTGCTTCCGGAACTGGTGACTTCGGTCATGGTTCCACGTGTGACTATTCTGATGCTCCATCAGTGGTCAGCGAGGAGTCGCGGGGCGTGTTTCCGTCGAAGCTCAAGTCTGTTCTTGACGTCGCGGCGGAAGTAACGTCTCGTTATT
Organism: Littorina saxatilis; assembly: GCF_037325665.1. Taxonomy (NCBI): domain Eukaryota; kingdom Metazoa; phylum Mollusca; class Gastropoda; order Littorinimorpha; family Littorinidae; genus Littorina; species Littorina saxatilis. The sequence goes on from NC_090258.1 coordinate 21,016,684, forward strand.
TTCCTGAAGGGGTGGTGGCTGCGGACTCTTCCGCATCATTCGTTCCTTCTGCCATGGCGGACTTCCGGCCGGCAAAATGCGGAAGTGAAGACTGCACTGGTTGACTTCGCGATCCGGAAGGACCGGAAGTCAGTGAATACTCCATCCTGCCGCGACCGCCGTAGCGTGCCGGAGCGGACGGATCATCACTTCCGGCAAGTGCCGGAAATGCGGCAGTCGAAACCGACTGCCGCCGCTGTTCGAACAAGTCCGGGGCCTCGTAGGTTATCGCCGGAAATGAAAGATCAGCAAGGTATCGGTCGTGACCCGATGCGAAAGAGCTGTCCCCCGAAGGAGAACGTCCAGGCGCCTCACGAGGGCTATCGGACCAGCTCTGCTTACCAACCGACGCTGAAGAGGGCTAATGTGATTCGGGTAAGTATATTAATTAAATGATAATTTATTTAGGAAATTTTCCATTGTCCTGAGGATATGGTGGTGACATTGCGTTGCGTTGTGTTGCAGTTTGTAATTGTCGAACTTTAAAACAAACGTTGTGCTGAGGCTATCGTGGCTACATTTGGTTGCGTTGTGTGAGCCCTGAAGTAAAGTTTAAAACACACATTGTCCTGAGGATATGGTGGTGACATTGCGTTGCGTTGTGTTGCAGTTTGTAATTGTCGAACTTTAAAACAAACGTTGTGCTGAGGCTATGGTGGCTACATTTGGTTGCGTTGTGTGAGCCCTGAAGTAAAGTTTAAAACACACATTGTCCTGAGGATATGGTGGTGACATTGCGTTGCGTTGTGTTGCAGTTTGTAATTGTCGAACTTTAAAACAAACGTTGTGCTGAGGCTATGGTGGCTACATTTGGTTGCGTTGTGTGAGCCCTGAAGTAAAGTTTAAAACACACATTAAATTACATATCTTACCCAACTCACATATAGCAATTAACCCTGGTTCAGTGCTGGTATCGCTGTACGCGTCCCCTTGGTAACAAGAAAGACGCCTCTAAAAAAGAGTGACCGAGACCCGTAAGGGTGTCTAGGCCAGCCCGGAAACGAGGCTGCCTTCCGTATGCGCGCGCATACTCCGCCATATGCATCATTCTAAAAACTCAGCGTCAGTGGGACTGGTCGCATTTTATGTACGCTCTGGCTGTTCAGCCTTTGTTACTTAGTCTTTTTGACTTTGTTTCGTTCCTCTTGGTCTCTTCTTGTCATCTGGACTTCACAACTATGTTGAGGTGAGGTCGTTCCTTGTATTTTGCTTGATTTTGGCAGTTTTGTTGGCCGTATTTTGGACTTGCGATGTTTCTCAGAAATTTTTTCGTGAGTCGTTTTTCCGTCATGGCTGACAATGCTAAGAAGAGGGCAGCTTCTTAATAGGTAGCTGCTGTGCCCTTTTCTCCTTAGAAAGCTTTTAGGAAGTCTAAACTATCCGGTCTATGTCCGTTTCTGTTGTAGACTCTCTTGCTAAAAATCTTTGGATGTGTTGATTCTTTTACCCGCTAAGCCGGTAGACAAGTCCGCTTGCAGTTTGTTTACTACACTGGTGACTATTCCGGAACCCCCATTTTGCCGGCCAACGGCCTCGCCACGTTGTAAGCACCGGTTCTCGTCCTTTCATCGAAGTTAAGCAACGTCGGGCTTGGTTAGTTCTTGGATGGGTGACCGCCTGTGAACACCGGGTGCAGTGGCCACCTTTGTTTTAAGCCTACGGATTAGTCCGGGCTCGGTGTTAAACATGTTGTTATTGGGCTTGCGTCTGTAGACGTGGCCTCTTTGCTTTTGACTTTAAGTTCACAGGTTTCTGCTTTGGCAGCTGGCACTTCGTCATCAAAGGCAGAACTACGTGCTCTCCCGGCCGGGGTTGCTGTGTGTTCTTCTCTGGACAGTGGTCGTTCGTCCCCTGCTGTGACCTTATGTGGGGAGTTCACGGTCTCCGGTGTCTGTCCTTCTTCACAAGGTATGTGTACTCCACGTGAGCGTTGTCTTGAGGGAGTAGCCTCGGGTCTCATCCCAGGTGAAAGTTCTGAAACATTGGCTGATATCCACCGCTTAGTCGGGGTGTCAGTGGGTGCTAAGGGCCCTGACAAGCGAACATGTGTTCGCCACGTGAGCGTTGTCTTGAGGGAGTAGCCTCGGGTCTCATCCCAGGTGAAAGTTCTGAAACATCGGCTGATATCCACCGCTTAGTCGGGGTGTCAGTGGGTGCTAAGGGCCCTGACAAGCGAACAGATGTTCCTATTCTTCCCGCCTCGTCAGTAGACTGTGGTCAGGTTGAAAGGCATCTGCTTCCGCCCAGGGGGCAGGAAGGGGTGCGTCCACGGTGGTGGACGACATCCAGCTTACTTGCCGTTCAAGTTGTCCAAACGCCGTGACGCGGGCAGCGGAAAACGGCATTTAAGTTTTTTGGAAGTTGGTGGACCGCGAAAGGCGGGGGTCACCTTCCTGATTGCGACTGCGAGCATGAAGGAAAGGATAACGAGGATACTTCCATTTGAGGGTGCGTCCACGGGGATGGACGACACCCAGCTTACTTGCTGTTCAAGTTGTCCAGCGCAGTGGCGTGGGCGGCGGAAAATGGCATTTAAGTTTTGTGAAGGTTGGTGGACCGCGAAAGGCGGGGGTCACCTTCCTGATTGCGATTGCGAGCATGAAGGAAAGGTTAACGAGAATACCTTCTTATGAGGGTGCGTCCACGGGGATGGACGACACCCAGCTTAACTTGCCGTTCAAGTTGTCCAGCGCAGTGACGTGGTCGACGGAAAATGGCATTTAAGTATTGTGGAAGTTGGTGGACCGCGAAAGGCGGGGGTCACCTTCCCGATTGCGATTGCGAGCATGAAGGAGAGGATGACGAAGATACTTCCATATGAGGGTGCGTTCACGGGGATGGACGACACCCAGCTTAACTTGCCGTTCAGGTTGTCCAGCGCAGTGACGTGGGCGGCGGAAAACGGCATTTAAGTTTTGACTGGAGGGGGTGGTTGAGAGCAAAGCTTTACTTCCTCCACCTCTATTCGGTTTGATGGCTTCTGGAAGTTCGGAGGAACAGGATGTTCACTTTAGCTTCCGGTAATCGTTGTCCATTGCCCTGGAGTTGGCAAAGGGCCGCGTGTAGCCGGGTTCTCCGGTGAAAGTGGTGTACGTTCGCAGGAGGTAGCAAGCTTTGTGCGGTGAAGTGTTGAAACCGTGTCTGTTCTTCCGCTTTCTGGCGCACGTTCAGCAGCGGCTAAGAGCCCTAGGCAACGTAAGCTTCCGCCCTGGGGGCAGGAAGTTGGTGGGCTGGGTGATTCTTGGGTTGACCATGCGAGTCTCTCCGGGGGTCACTTTCCTACCTTTGATACCGAGCAGGGGGGCAGGAAGCGAGCAGTAGGGCTGATTCCTTGTTGGAGATTTAGTCTAGCATGGAGTCAGCTTCCGGATTGCACGGAGGTGCATGAAGGCTGTTCAGATTAAGGTGCTCCTGTTTTTCTGTTAAGCACTGATTTTAGGTTCTGTTTCAAGTTAGCAAGTGCAGTGGCGCTCGCAGCTGAAATGGTTCGAGGTACAACGGGATCGTCCGGTGTGTTTCTGTGCAACCGGTTGGTCCTGATGTTTACTTATCCACGGCCTGTTGCGCTTTTGCTTTTGCGGCTGTGACTTCTGGGTGCAGGACGGGATATCCTTCTACTGTTAACACTGTGGTGGTGGTGGTCGGCACTTTTCAGCTTTTGGCTTCTGGTTCCGTTTCTGCGGTTCCTTTGCCTTTTTTACAGGCTGTTTTCACTTTCTCTTCCAGTCTTCCAGCTGGCGTGAGTCAGGTGGATGGAGGTCTGGCATGGTGTTATGACGTTTGAAACTTTTCAAAACTTTTCCGATTGTTGGCAAGTTTTTGCCTTATCGGGATGGGTGACTGGTTCTCATCATTTCGATGCTCGTTATGATGCTGGAACAAGAGGAGGAAATGGGGAGGCTCATACTTCAGCTGTGTCGCGGTTCGCGGCATTTTGTAGTTGGTTTGAGCTTTCTGAGGAGAATCTTCTAGTGTTAAGTTCTTAGATCCTCTGGCGGGGTTATCTTGTTCTTGCGGAAGTTTTCGCAAGCGAGTCTTCTTTGTCACCACTACTTTTGTGGGCAACGCACGACTATTTGCCTGTGGTGGTGGTGGTGCTTTAGCTTGTTTCTTACGCCCAAGTAGCGTGTCACTCGCGGAGCGCTTTCTGTAGGCTTCGGGTAACTCCAAGCTTAAGGACTTAGGTTCTCTTGCTTTTCGTTCTATGGAACCGCCCTCGGGTTTGGTGATGGCGATAGCAAGGAGAGACTGTCTGTTAGATCAAGGTCTCCTAGCTCTGGGAGATTGCGGCATCTTTTCTTTATGATTGGCTCGTTTGAACGAAACTTGCTTTTAGTCTCTCGCTCGGGCGGTTACGTTTAACAGGTTATCTTTGTGGTCCGACTGGACTCATATACAAAGATTTTACTTTGCCGTTTTTTACCTGAGAGTAAGCCTCTGCCCTTTAAGTATTATTCTGTTGGCTAGAGGTTAATCTCTTTCTTGTTTGAAAGGGCTCTTTTTGAGCCCGCTTCTAGGCACGCGGGTTCTCTAACTAAGAGAATCTCACGGTAAAAAGAAAGCGCAGGGCAGGTCTTGGCTGTTTTTCGTTTCCAAACGAAAAGCTTCAGGCTGGCTGTTATCCACTTTGGGTTGGGGCTCCATACCCTCGCTTTCACAGGGCTCTTTTTGAGTTAGTTTGGGCGACCTGTTGGTCGCACAGTACGGGTCTTTGCAATCTTGGTTTCCAGACCTCTTTAGGCTGGCAAGAAGGCATCTTTGCTTTCTCACATCGGAATTACTTGAATGTCTGCTGTAAGGGTTCACTTGAGTTACTTAGGGGCTTCTGCCTCAACTCTGGATTTGGTTCAGAGTTTCTGTGTTCTATGCAGAAGGTTTTTTCTGGCTAGGTTTGCTATGGACAGCTTTTTGGGGAAAGACTGATCTATGGTTCTTAGGGTTCCTTCAAATTTTCTGGCAAGTAAGCAGAATTTGGAGAATCCAGCTTTGTGCACATTTTAAACCTTTTAGCAATATTCTGGCTCCTCCAGAGCCATATTTAGCCTTTTGATCATTTCGAGTTCAATGATTTGTCTAGCTTGCATGGATCTTTTCAGATTATTGATTCTAACAGCTCTTGTTCTTATTTTGCAACTCCGTCGCTTTTTAACCCTGAACGGTTAGAAATGACGTTAAACACTGGTTAAGGATAGAAAGTTTTTCTATCGACTTTGGTGGAGGTAATGACTTACTTAAGTCAACCTTAGCTTTATAGACTGCCACATTGTTTAGGCATGCCTTCAAGTGTTGGCAAGGAATTAAAAGGGGGGGGGGAGCAGTCAGTCCTCTCTCTTCGGGTGGCGCGGACTCAACTTTCCTCTCTTGAGCAAGTTTATTGCTCTTGGAGATCCTGATGTACATTTTTGTCCTGTTAGAGCCCTCAGCAGATTTCTGTTTCGGACTGTGCACTCTCGTTTGGAGACTCAGAAACTTCTTTTTATCTCATTCATCATGGTACGGTTTAGAGATATGTCGAAAGTCTCGTTAGCCGAGTGGGTCTCCACCATAGCTAGGCAAGCTCTTGGCTGGTGGCAGAGTCAGGCAGGGAATGGCAGGGCAGTCTTGCCCTTTATTACAGCCAGGCCTCATGAGGCAATAGATTGGGCTTCCACACTAGTTGATCTTCATTTTAATCTCCTGGCGGAAGTTCTTGAGTCGGCTTACTGGCTTTCTTGAGAGGTTCTTCATTGATGTCTTTCTCAGGGATTTCTATGCCTTGAGACAGGATGTGTTTCTGGGTTACCTGCTCGGGTAGAGGCAGGACAAAATCTCGATTCCTATTTGGGACAGTGCCCTCCAACCTTTAGTAGCAATCTGCTATATGTGAGTTGGGTAAGATATGTAATTTAATTAAAAATTTTAGTAATAAATTTTCATTTGATTAATATACTTACCCAACTCACATCGTTTATTCCCTCCCGCCTCCCCGCTGTGGGGTTATATATGTCTAAAAAAGAAGTGAGTTGGGCTTCGTTTTAGAATGATGCATATGGCGGAGTATGCGCGCGCATACGGAAGGCAGCCTCGTTTCCGGGCTGGCCTAGACACCCTTACGGGTCTCGGTCACTCTTTTTTAGAGGCGTCTTTCTTGTTACCAAGGGGACGCGTACAGCGATACCAGCACTGAACCAGGGTTAATTGCTATATGTGAGTTGGGTAAGTATATTAATCAAATGAAAATTTATTACTAAAATTTTTAATTGTCCTGAGGATATGGTGGTGACATTGCGTTGCGTTGTGTTGCAGTTTGTAATTGTCGAACTTTAAAACAAACGTTGTGCTGAGGCTATGGTGGCTACATTTGGTTGCGTTGTGTGAGCCCTGAAGTAAAGTTTAAAACACACATTGTCCTGAGGATATGGTGGTGACATTGCGTTGCGTTGCGTTGCAGTTTGTAATTGTCGAACTTTAAAACAAACGTTGTGCTGAGGCTATGATGGTGACATTGGGTTGTGTTGTGTGGGGAGCCCTGAAGTAAACTTTAAAACAATGTGTGCTGAGGCTATGATGGTCACATTGCGTTGCGTTGTGTTGCAGTTTGTGATTGACGAGCGTGATGGCCAGTTCCTCAACCTGGTGCTGAGAGACAAGGACCCTGGTAACAAGGACGACGAGCTGGGCAGGTGAGAGGGAGGGGAGGGGAGGGGAGGGGAGGGGAGGGGAAGGGAAGTGATGGGGGGGGGGGGGGGGGGAAGGAGAGAGGTGGGTAGTGGCATCGTGAGAGAGAGAGAGAGGGAAAAAGGCCCTAGGGAGAATTGGAAAGATGCACGGGAGGGAGGGAGGGAGAGAGGGAGGGAGGGAGGGAGGGAGGGAGGGAGGGAGGGAGGGGAGGGAGGGAGGGAGAGAGAGAGAGAGAGAGAGAGAGAGAGAGAGAGAGGAGGTGGGAAGTGGCATCGAGAGAGAGAGAGAGGGAAAAAGGCCCGATGGAGAATGGGTGAGGCGCACAGATGGATGTGGAAGGTTTTGAACACGTCATTTTATGCAGAGACTTCTCTCTGTCAGTATTAGAGTTAATTTCAATTTAGTGTTCATGGAGAGGGAGGGAGAGAGGAGAAAGAGATAGAGTGCATGGGGATGATGGGAGAAGTTGACAGTACGGTATATAAATGTGTATTACTGGAAGTTTCCAAGAATATTAAAATCTATCACCCTGTATTAAGAGACTCTCTGGTAATAGTGAAAGCAGAAATAAATTATCTCCTAATTGTTAACTGATTGTGTGAGTTTTTCTTTCAGTATTTCTGTGGAAATCTCTTCCATCTTTGAGAAGGGGACATTGGATGAGGTGAGCTTGTGTGGTGGTTGTAACCATGTGAAAAAAATAATTATGTGTTAATTGACGGACTGTGAGGGATTTTGTTAGCTTCATTCAGGAAACATGTCATTTTCACACACAAATACCATCGCCTTCCAAACGCATGTACACGCATGCACACATTGCTCTTTTGTCTTCACTGCTGTTTCCCATTTTGAGACTGATTTCTATACGACCTGTCATGCAAAACTGGGCAGAAAACAGTCATCCCTGAAGATAAAATTCTGAAAAATAAAGTTCCCCTTGTTAAAATCAACCCAAAAATCAGAACAAGTTTCATATGGCATTGAAAATAATTCATTTTCTATCCAAAACAGTCAGTTTTGATCTCCTATCCTCAGGAAGGAATGTACGTTTAAATTAGACTAAAATGTGATTGTTTTTGTGTGACACAGTGGCTCACCCTGGATGACGTGAAGAAAGGCATGGTTCACATCCGTGCCGTGTGGCTGTATTTGGCTAATGACCCGCTGGAACTTGATCGGGTAGGTTCACCGATAATTGTGCATATCACGCTCTTTTGTCTTCACTGTACTCCCCTATATGTCTTCTGTTGAACTGTAAGTGGATTTGAAACTTCATATTCAGTTTTGCAGAATAACCTGTCATGAAGGGTTTATATTAAATGCATGCATCAAGACATGTAGGGCATTTGTTTCACTGGTATGTTATTTTTGGAAGCATGAACATATTACAATTTAGATTTTTTGTTTGATTTTGTAATATTGGAGAAATAGGACAGAGTGCAAGTGAAACAGTAATCTACGATTCGTACCTCAACATAACTTTGATGCAGACTTCGGTTTTTTTTAGCAGAGTGAAACATAGAGTTAAATTATAATTACTCTGTCACATGTGCTGTTTTCTTTAGTTTGGGTATGATTTTGTGTTTTCTAAGCTAATTTTGCATTTTTCTTTTAACATGGCTCTTGCTTGTTCAGCAGTTGTGTTCTTGTTTAAAGCATTATTGTTGACTCAAGCATGTCCAGAGTGATCCCTCTCCTCCGCATTTAGAGAGTAGAAAAAAATATTTGTTTATTCATTCCACTCATCTCCATTTCAAATTGAGAATCAATCCTAAACGGAGTGTTCATTGTATTTGCATTTTTACCGGCACGGTTGGCCTAGTGGTAAGGCGTCCGCCCCGTGATCGGGAGGTCGTGGGTTCGAACCCCGGCCGGGTCATACCTAAGACTTTAAAATTGGCAATCTAGTGGCTGCTCCGCCTGGCGTCTGGCATTATGGGGTTAGTGCTAGGACTGGTTGGTCCGGTGTCAGAATAATGTGACTGGGTGAGACATGAAGCCTGTGCTGCGACTTCTGTCTTGTGTGTGGCGCACGTTAAATGTCAAAGCAGCACCGCCCTGATATGGCCCTTCGTGGTCGGCTGGGCGTTAAGCAAACAAACAACCAAACAAACAAAATTTGCATTTTTTTGGATGGGAAAGCTTTTGAGAATATATTTATCATCTAATTTCAAGCTCACTCCCTGAGTATGAAAGAAACAGTAATTTAAAATTAGTGACTTACCTGTCGAACGCTGAAGAAAAAGAAGTACTTTACATTTATATATATAATTATGTTCCATGTGTTGCTTTTATCTAGCTAGGGTCTATAGTCACGTTCAATTATTTGTGATACATCACATGTTTTGGTGATAGGTGACTTATAAGTGTTAATACCACACTATTGTTTTGTTCACACCCTGTCTGATTCCTTCTCAACTGATACATTGGAAAATATGATTATCTTTCCAAATGTTCAGGGAGCAAGTAATCATATTGTATAGGCCAGCAACTGTTTGTCTTTCTCCAAGTATCTCATGTATTTTTTTCATATTCATTCCCTTCATTCAACTGTGTCTTTTACATTGTTCATCATTTTGCAGCAAATGAGCAACGTAAGAATGGATGTTGTCTCTTCACAAAGTATCTTTCATGTATCTCGATCTATATTAGTGTGTCGCATAGTTAGATCACAACATGCACTTTGTTATTGTCGCTGTTCTGGTTGTCATGTGTGTTGTCTCTACCCGCATGCTGCTGATGTGTTTGTGTTGTTTAGACACGCTACAAGGTTTGGGGTTATGTGTTTTATGTAATCACTGTTTACTGCTTTAAATCAACCCGAATAATGAGGCTTCTAATCAGCCCCAAACACGTTGGGTTTTTTCCCCCCATCCCAATAATACAGCTGCTACATCAACCCCAATAACAAAGGGAAGGTACATCTACCCCACATGGTATATTCCCCTTTATACTTGAAAATCTAATGCACCAGCCTGTTCAGTGTTAGGAAAAAGAAAGCAAATGCACAGAAAATGTGGAAACTGGGGAAGGGGGGGGGGGGGGGCACTGGCATGGGTGGGTGGGGGGGGGGGGGTAGTAGAAGTAAAGTGTGGGAGAAGGACATGTTAACAGAAAGTGTGATTTACATTAGGTGAAAAAGAACGGGAAGGGAGGGGTGGGCGGTGTTATTGGGACAGAAGGTTTGGTGAGGGGAGGGAGGGGTGGGCGGTGTTATTGGGACAGAAGGTTTGGTGAGGGGAGGGAGGGGTGGGCGGTGTTATTGGGACAGAAGGTTTGGTGAGGGGAGGGAGGGGTGGGCGGTGTTATTGGGACAGAAGGTTTGGTGAGGGGAGGGAGGGGTGGGCGGTGTTATTGGGACAGAAGGTTTGGTGAGGGGAGGGAGGGGTGGGTGGTGTTATTGGGACAGAAGGTTTTGTGAGGGGAGGGAGGGGTGGGTGGTGTTATTGGGACAGAAGGTTTTGTGAGGGGAGGGAGGGGTGGGCGGTGTTATTGGGACAGAAGGTTTGGTGAGGGGAGGGAGGGGTGGGCGGTGTTATTGGGACAGAAGGTTTGGTGAGGGGAGGGAGGGGTGGGCGGTGTTATTGGGACAGAAGGTTTGGTGAGGGGAGGGAGGGGTGGGCGGTGTTATTGGGACAGAAGGTTTGGTGAGGGAAGGGAGGGGTGGGCGGTGTTATTGGGACAGAAGGTTTGGTGAGGGGAGGGAGGGGGAGAGAGGTAGTTGATCAAAATGAATATCATTGAATTGAACAACAAAATTAATGTGCAATATGAAAGTGCCTCAGGGATTTTATTTTTGTTTTTTGTTTTTGTCCAACTCAATATAAATAAAAATGTATGGCTTTTATATTAGATAAAGCGCGCGCAGTGGACTAGCTAGATGATAAGACGCCGGCCTTCCAAGCTGAAGGTCGTGAGTTCAAATCCCGGGCGCACCTGGTGGGTTGAAGGTAGAGATTTTTCCAATCTTCCAGGTCATTAACTTATGTGCAGACCTGCTAGTGCCTTAATATCCCCCTTCGTGTTTACACGCAAGCACAAGAACAAGTGCGCACGGAAAATATCCTGTAATCCATGTCGGAGTTCGGTGGAACTATCCAGGTTTCCCAATTGCTTCGTTTCTGGCCGATTTATGTGGAGCACGTGATGCGCACAAAAAATATTGGCGGTCTAGAGTGTCGTCTGCGCAATGATCGCGGCGGCTTTCTTGACCGCCAAGGACGACCACGCACGCTGTGAGACGTCATTCGTTAGACCTCAATAGAATAGAAAATATAGAAGATACCATTAGCATGCATCCCTCAAAAGCGGCGGCGTATTGCTGCCTAAATGGCAGGTTAAAAACAGTCGTATACGTAAAAGCAGTGGGAGTGTCAGCCCATGAAACGAAGAAGAAATAGGCTTTTATTTTGCCCTCTTATTTCTTTTTGTCCCCTTTTTTCTTCTTCTGTTTTCTTGGTTTTGCTTTCTATGTGGTCAAAGGACTGTATTTGAAAGCTTTTTTTCCCAGTCATATTTTACAAACACATTTTGGGGTCAGGTCTGTCTCTTGTGATGTGGTTTTGTTGCATCAACATTTTCATCTTGACCATCATTAAGTTACTAATAAATAAAACCAATATATTATTGGAAAGGCTTAATTAGAACCCCTTTTATCTTTCACAGCCTTATTTTGTAAAGGACATGTATATAAAAAAAAACAATTATCTTGAGGGACATCTACAAATCCATTGAGAGGGGTTGAGATTGGGGAAGAGAACATGGGTGGGGGTTTGAAGGCTGGTGGGGGAGGGTGGGGTGGGGGGGGGGGGCTGCAGGTAATGAAGAGACAGAGAGGGAGGAGTTGTGTGGGGGCCAGGAGTTAGGAGGGGTGACATTTGACTTGCAAGAGACTGTCAAAACTTAAAATGAACTGACTGGAAAGCATTGTCCAGTGTGTCTGATATGTTGTATTGCCTTGCACACCATTTAGTCATGCAGTGTCTTCATGCACAAATGCATGTTCATTGTAATAATATTATTTAGTGATAATGAATGTTGTCATGTTATGAAATGTCTTTTGGAATGAAAAAAATGAAAAAAATAAATGCATGTACATGTATTTGTCGGATATGTAACTCTGGTTGTTAAACTGTCTCGGAAAAGACGAATTCCAGAAATAACTCTGTCATATTTGTGTGAAAGTTGCTTATCCCATAGACCAAATAGCCTGGACCGCCAACTCGTCACGTGACCCTTCGAGGTTACGACTCTCGACTTTCAGGGGCGCTTAGCGTCCGGTTTGAAAGGCTAGCGATTCGAAGACAGTGAAAAGAAAGCATGCTTCAGTTATTTGTGACAATGGGAGGTGACAATGAACTGGATTTTCCAAAACTCCAAACTAAACTTAACAAAACTCACCGGAAAACATGTTCCATATGCACTTTTGCTGAGTTTATTTTAGCATTTTCAGAACTTACCTCGGCAACTTCGTCCATGTTTACAATCGACACCGGATATCACGTCTCCCTGATTTCTGAAAGGCTTGTAAGCGTAGGTTCCTAAATGCGAGAGGCCGCTACCTCGTAATAGAGAGAAAGAGCGGAGAGAGAGCTAGTTGGCGGTCCAGGATAAATGGTCTATGCTTATCCTTAGAAACATTGAGGCAAGTTACACATGACATTGTAGGCCAATCACTCGCACATGTGGTTGCTCAATCTGACACTGAGCAAAGCGATCACATCGGCAATCGGCAATGCCGATCGATAGACAGTTGGTCGGAAAAGAGCTATGTTTAGCAGACTGGGATGTCAGTCGTTCACGTGATTTCACTGGCACAGATCACTGACCACAACTCGCTAGTGATTGGCCAACAGTGTCACTCGAAGCTTGCCTCAGTGTTGCCAAGGAAAATCAAGGTAAAACGTCACTCTCCCACAACCAATAGACAGTCGTCTTGACGAAGTTATTTCTGATCACCGTCTATAGTTTCAACAATCTAAAAAGAAAAAGACCCCCCCAAAACACCATTATTCTTGATGGAACAACTCAGTGCTGATTCACAGCCATGGAATTCTTCATCAGGATTTCAACAATGTTGTGAGAAAGAAATCTTGATGACCATGAGTTTCATTTGAAGCCATTATATATTACATTTCTCTGTGGCTACAGGGAGAGATTGAGACATTTTACAGGCGGCAATTGGTCCCATTAGCTGTGTGAAGATGTCTGGGCTGCGCATTATGAATTATATTCATTTTAATTTCCTGTGATTAAAAAAAGAAAAAGAAATGCAAAACTACTATTATTTAGGACTTAACTTGAGCACATATGGTATGCATGATTGTCTAGTATTTGATATACTGCTGCATGAATTAACTTAATGTGTTGTAATTATAATCGAAAACATCTGTGATCTAGTTATGCATGTGTTTGTTATTCATCGATCGATGATTCATGAATATGTGTTTCACCGTAATGAGCATGTTATTTAATCATTCGGTGTGTCAGTTAATTCAGGCATGGGAATTGTCCGCCGAAAGGCAAATTTCCGCCGAATTTTTTTTTCGTTCCGCTGAAAAAGCAAAAGTGTCCGCCGAAAAAATAAATGGGGGAGGCAAAAATGGTTCTAAAAACTGAATTTAATGGCAAACTTGGAAACAAAAATCCGGGGAGGGGGGGGGGGGGGGGGGGTGGGCATGACGAACCTAGCAGGGCCAGGCGCTGTGCGCCGGCGACTTTGCTATTACTTACAAATGTTCAGCCTTTTTTACTTTTTTCTATTCCTATGCCTGTTAATTATCCGAACCACACTAGTTAAGAGACATTTTAAGAAATATTGGGATAGTTCTAACAAGTGTTTTCTGAATTCTCTTTTATTGAACTGAGGTTTGCAAGTCCTTGGTAAAATCACACCTTCTAATTTGCATTATGCCTGGTAAGTCCAGAGTGATGTTTTGAACAAGTTGGTGCTTGCTTTGTTTTTGTTTTATTCCTTCTTTTTCTGGCTGGTGTGTGTCAAAATATAAACTTTAACCATACACAGGAAATTATATATACACGCCTTTCAAGGGATAGCTTTACAGTCTCTCAGTTTAAAAACTATAAATTGGCGTCTTTGACAATATTTCACATCTTGATATTATTGTTCACAATGTTGAGCAGGTTAATTTACAGCTAGGGGTTGTTTTAAATGATGGCCGGTTGAGTCTTTGAGGAATACTGTAGTTGAAGAGAAGCTTAGGCTTGAAAGAGTGATTGGCACCATTTTTTTCTTTCTGATGTATTAATTTTAATTGGGAGCTCGCTCGCCCCCCTTCCGCTTTTGGATTTGGCATGTGTGAGTTGAGAGATTAAATAGAATTGGTATGCATGATTGCGTTTTTGGTTTGCCTTTACAATTACTAGACAATTTGGTTTGTTAGTATGATTAGTACCATTGGTGGCCATTCTACCCCAATTCAGAACCACAACAGGTCTGAGCAGTTAAAATGAAATTATGACGTGAAGGTCTTCTAATAATTTGACTGCTGGAATATTTTTACGGATCAATTGCACTTTGAATGAAATGATTATATTTTATTCAATTACTTTAACAGTACTCTTGAAAGGCTTTGTTTAGCTTTATAGTTATTTATATTTATAATTTTTTTTTATATAGACGTATATGCATTATAAATAACATACAAATTAGATCAGAAAAAAGTCGTGTTTTTTTCAAGTTTACTTCTTTGTTTTAAATTTGTATTTGCATTTCTCTATTTATTGTTTTTTGTTTTGTTTTTTAGCTCAGTAATTATTTGACGAGTGGATTAATTTTTTGTGTGTTTTAGTTTAATTTCAGTGTGTATTTTATAAGTTAGAGATTTAATTATGGTTGAGTTATAAAAATAGTAACACGATCGTGTAAACAAATTCTGTTTCTCATTTTATTTTATTTTTGGTTGGAAAGATTATGAGTTCAGTCATCATATCCTGCAGTTTGTTTTATATTAATTAAGATAAATACATGAAGAACAAGGAGAACAAATTCTATAGATTATTTGGCAACCGACTGACAGTGTAACATATTAAAAAAATGACGTAACATATACCAAAAAAAATATCAGAAAATGAAGGGGAGGGGGTGTGGAGGAGGAGGGTGACCCATTCTTACTCTGATACTCAGGGCTCTCTCGCTATTCCCTGAAGAGCTTTTGTTTGAGGGAATTCTATTTTCTTAAAATTTCCTTTTTTATGTTTTATTATTTTAAAATTCAGGGGACAGTTTCTTCAATGCTTATACAGAAAGACATATATTCCGTTTCTTTTTTTTACTGTACCACTTTCTTTCTATCTTTTTATCTATCAGTTATGATTTTATATGATTTTATTGCTTAGAATTTCGTTCATTTTCTTGTTAGTGTTAGTGTGTTGGTAATTACATTTTAATTTCAAGGTAACTAGTAAAGACGTATCAGAATTAGATACGGCTTATGATTATTTTCTTTCTTTAGTGCAGCAAGTAGCTGTTTTATTATTTATATTTTATTTAAAACTTTGTTTTGAAAATTCAGTTTTGATATGCACTTTGTGTTGTTATCAGTTACACTGATTGATGATGGCCTAGTCTTTTTGTTGAAATCTTTCAAGGAGAAAATGGGCTTTCATGTGTGTGTGTGTCACAGTGTGTGTGTGTGTGTGTCTGTGTCTGTGTCTGTGTCTGTAAGTGTGTGTAAGTGTGTACGTGTGCGTGTTTGGGTTTATGTGTCTCAATATCTCTTTTCCTCAGCGAATTTGTCAGACTCCTATAATGTCTTAGAAAAAGGCTCTGCCTTTGATATCACCCCTGTTTCTGGCCACTTACTCAGAAGTGAACAACCTTCCATATTTATGCACTGGCTTACAATTATACCTGCAAAGAATGTATATGATATATTATAAGCCAACAGATGAAAATATAAATTAAATGACTCATAAACACAATCTCTATCTGCAGATACAGACCCAGAATGAATCATCCGTTTCGGGAAATTCACCCCCTTGTGCCCACATTTGAGATGTATATAATGACAGTTCATGATTGCTAAGGCATTTCCAGGAACGCAGAAGAAGAAGAAGAAGCTAAGGCATTTAAAATGAAAATTATAATTATATAATTTTGACAGCGTCTCTCAAGGTGTGAACATTGTTTGAATTTTTCTAAACCTATCTGTTTTAATTGAGTAAGTATTTAATGATGTCTGAAACACACTGGTATGTCAATTATTTGTGATTCCGCAGTACCAGCATTTTAATCTAAAACACACACCCACACACACACACACACACACACACACACACACACACACACACACACACACACACACACACACACCACACACACCACACACGCACACACACACGCACACACACACGCACACACACACACTCATACTGAACATTTGCAGCATAATTTGAATAGGTCAGTTTGTTTTGAATAATACATGGATAATCAAATGATGAATGCTTGTGGATTTGAATTTCAATAAGTTAAAGCATTTTGCAGTGTGTGCTTTGGGTGTGTTTATGTCATGCTGGGCAGGTAATTGCATGCCAACCAAAGACAGTCTGAACTAATAGTGTGGCCATTTTTTTGAAGTGAGAGCTTAATCACATGATGTTTGATCAGATATATCTCCAAACACCCCTTCCCCCCTCCAAAACTCATTGCACTTACCTTGGTTTTTGTTAAAGGAATTATGGATGCATTAATGGACACATTTCATGCTGTGAATTATTAGTTAAACCATGGTTATTTTGTTCGAAAAAGAACATTAGTGGAGTTGATTTCCCCCTGACACATCCCTTCTAGTGGTCAGCAGAGACCTCATGTACAGCATGCACACATGCACACAAGCTCACATGCAAACACACTCATGCGCACACACAGACAAACAAACAGACATACAGGGACACACACACACACACACACACACACACACACACACAGACCTGCACGTCCACACACACACACGCACACACATGCGCACACACAACCCCCCTCCCTGCAACCATCTAACTGCCTCCTCCCCCTCTTTCCCCCAAAAACCTCACTCTCCAAATAATTACCCAATTTATCCACCCTATACATGTAATTTGATCACTTTTATATTACCTGCAGTATACTGAAAATTGTGCTGACAAGTTGCCAGTATGCTGAACAATGCTGTGATGTTCCATACAGGTGATGACACAGGTACGCGATTTGGCAATTGACGAGGACAGCATTCACTCAGCCCTCCTCATCGTTAACCTGGACTCTGCCCTCGACTTACCTGTGAGTACCTGTGTTCTTACTTGGGACACTGAATTCTGAGCTGAGTCTAATGTTCTAAATACCTGCGACACTGAATTCAGTCTATTCTTACCTTGGGCACTGATTTCAGTCTCTTTTGAATGTGTGTCGATCTTTCTTCTTCATTTCTGCCTTCAGCATTTATCAGGCATGGGAATTGTCCGCCGAAAGGCAAATTTCCGCCGAATTGGTTTTTTGTTCCGCCGAAAAAAAAATGGGGGAGGCAAAAATGGTTCTAAAAACTGAATTAAATGGCAAACTTGGAGCTAAGATGACACCAAATTGCACCTTTTTTTTTTTGAGAGAGAGAACAAAATTCCGGGGGGGCATGCCCCCGGACCCCCCTAGTAATGCTAGGTGCTTCGCGCCGTCGACTTTGTTATTACTTAAAATTTTCAGCCTTTTTTACAATTTTTAATTCCCATGCCTGATTTATTTGCTAGCATGATTGTGTGTCGAGGCTTTACCCTGGCTGTGTGGTACTCGGAAGGTCAGACATGGGAACCCATACGATTTTGCCATCATAATGCATGATTGTCCAGAATGCTATCAGTACGGTCAGTGGAAAAAAATACGACTTGAAAACTTCCTGGACTACTTTTCTTCACAATCGTATCCTGAAGCCGATCCAGTATTTTGACACATGATAACAGTTCTTGTCAGTAAACATTGAAAGAAGCGTTATGTTTTAAATGTATTGGTAAACTTAACTAACGGTGCGACGGATGCGTGTGATTCTGTTAAGCATGTTTGAATAATCGATGTACAAATGCTGTGTGGAGTACTGTACGCTAATTTTTCTGAAATACACAAAATTTGTTCGAGAATGGTCCAAGTCAGCACAACAGGAGTTCCTAAGTCGGAAAGGTAGTGTTAACAGTTAGATTACTCTGTCCGTGGGGTCCCGCAGTGGGGCACTGCGGTTATGAAATTAAAGGCCTGGCCCTCCTGTTTTTGGAACCGCAGGAGCTTTCTAGTTTGCTGTTAGGTAGATTTTTGGTTCCTCTTTCCTGTCATGCTCTCTTTTTCTTCATGAATTCTTTTCTTTTTTCTGCCTTCTTGCTCATTCACCTGTATTTTTTCCAAAAATCTCTTCTCTTGCCGCTTGTCTCGCGATTCATGTATAGTTTAATCTGTTAGTGTTCTGATGTAAGTCCAGCAGTAGATAGGTTAAGCCTATTTTAACATACTGGAAACTGGTAATCTTCCAGTAGGTATTAATTTAGTTTTACTAAAGCCTGCTGGGACACAAGTAATGGGTTAGTGCATTTGTAAACAGGAATCGCTTGACAAGTGGCCCCCTTCATCCCCCCCTTCCTCGTCCTGATATGGCTCTGCGTAGTCGGCTGGACGTTAAGCAACAAATAAACAAACAAACAAACAAGTGGCCCCCTTCATCCCCCCCTTCCTCGTCCTGATATGGCTCTGCGTAGTCGGCTGGACGTTAAGCAACAAATAAACAAACAAACAAACAAGTGGCCCCCTTCATCCCCCCCTTCCTCGTCCTGATATGGCTCTGCGTAGTCGGCTGGACGTTAAGCAACAAATAAACAAACAAACAAACAAGTGGCCCCCTTCATCCCCCCCTTCCTCGTCCTGATATGGCTCTGCGTAGTCGGCTGGACGTTAAGCAACAAATAAACAAACAAACAAACAAGTGGCCCCCTTCATCCCCCCCTTCCTCGTCCTGATATGGCTCTGCGTAGTCGGCTGGACGTTAAGCAACAAATAAACAAACAAACAAACAAGTGGCCCCCTTCATCCCCCCCTTCCTCGTCCTGATATGGCTCTGCGTAGTCGGCTGGACGTTAAGCAACAAATAAACAAACAAACAAACAAGTGGCCCCCTTCATCCCCCCCTTCCTCGTCCTGATATGGCTCTGCGTAGTCGGCTGGACGTTAAGCAACAAATAAACAAACAAACAAACAAGTGGCCCCCTTCATCCCCCCCTTCCTCGTCCTGATATGGCTCTGCGTAGTCGGCTGGACGTTAAGCAACAAATAAACAAACAAACAAACAAGTGGCCCCCTTCATCCCCCCCTTCCTCGTCCTGATATGGCTCTGCGTAGTCGGCTGGACGTTAAGCAACAAATAAACAAACAAACAAACAAGTGGCCCCCTTCATCCCCCCCTTCCTCGTCCTGATATGGCTCTGCGTAGTCGGCTGGACGTTAAGCAACAAATAAACAAACAAACAAACAAGTGGCCCCCTTCATCCCCCCCTTCCTCGTCCTGATATGGCTCTGCGTAGTCGGCTGGACGTTAAGCAACAAATAAACAAACAAACAAACAAGTGGCCCCCTTCATCCCCCCCTTCCTCGTCCTGATATGGCTCTGCGTAGTCGGCTGGACGTTAAGCAACAAATAAACAAACAAACAAACAAGTGGCCCCCTTCATCCCCCCCTTCCTCGTCCTGATATGGCTCTGCGTAGTCGGCTGGACGTTAAGCAACAAATAAACAAACAAACAAACAAGTGGCCCCCTTCATCCCCCCCTTCCTCGTCCTGATATGGCCCTTCGTGGTCGGCTGGGCGTTAAGCAAAAACAAACAAACAAACAAACAAGTGGCCCCCTTCATCCCCCCCTTCCTCGTCCTGATATGGCTCTGCGTAGTCGGCTGGACGTTAAGCAACAAATAAACAAACAAACAAACAAGTGGCCCCCTTCATCCCCCCCTTCCTCGTCCTGATATGGCTCTGCGTAGTCGGCTGGACGTTAAGCAACAAATAAACAAACAAACAAACAAGTGGCCCCCTTCATCCCCCCCTTCCTCGTCCTGATATGGCTCTGCGTAGTCGGCTGGACGTTAAGCAACAAACAAATAAACAAACAAACAAGTGGCCCCCTTCATCCCCCCCTTCCTCGTCCTGATATGGCTCTGCGTAGTCGGCTGGACGTTAAGCAACAAACAAATAAACAAACAAACAAGTGGCCCCCTTCATCCCCCCCTTCCTCGTCCTGATATGGCTCTGCGTAGTCGGCTGGACGTTAAGCAACAAATAAACAAACAAACAAGTGGCCCCCTTCATCCCCCCCTTCCTCGTCCTGATATGGCTCTGCGTAGTCGGCTGGACGTTAAGCAACAAATAAACAAACAAACAAACAAGTGGCCCCCTTCATCCCCCCCTTCCTCGTCCTGATATGGCTCTGCGTAGTCGGCTGGACGTTAAGCAACAAATAAACAAACAAACAAACAAGTGGCCCCCTTCATCCCCCCCTTCCTCGTCCTGATATGGCTCTGCGTAGTCGGCTGGACGTTAAGCAACAAATAAACAAACAAACAAACAAGTGGCCCCCTTCATCCCCCCCTTCCTCGTCCTGATATGGCTCTGCGTAGTCGGCTGGACGTTAAGCAACAAATAAACAAACAAACAAACAAGTGGCCCCCTTCATCCCCCCCTTCCTCGTCCTGATATGGCTCTGCGTAGTCGGCTGGACGTTAAGCAACAAATAAACAAACAAACAAACAAGTGGCCCCCTTCATCCCCCCCTTCCTCGTCCTGATATGGCTCTGCGTAGTCGGCTGGACGTTAAGCAACAAATAAACAAACAAACAAACAAGTGGCCCCCTTCATCCCCCCCTTCCTCGTCCTGATATGGCTCTGCGTAGTCGGCTGGACGTTAAGCAACAAATAAACAAACAAACAAACAAGTGGCCCCCTTCATCCCCCCCTTCCTCGTCCTGATATGGCTCTGCGTAGTCGGCTGGACGTTAAGCAACAAATAAACAAACAAACAAACAAGTGGCCCCCTTCATCCCCCCCTTCCTCGTCCTGATATGGCTCTGCGTAGTCGGCTGGACGTTAAGCAACAAATAAACAAACAAACAAACAAGTGGCCCCCTTCATCCCCCCCTTCCTCGTCCTGATATGGCTCTGCGTAGTCGGCTGGACGTTAAGCAACAAATAAACAAACAAACAAACAAGTGGCCCCCTTCATCCCCCCCTTCCTCGTCCTGATATGGCTCTGCGTAGTCGGCTGGACGTTAAGCAACAAATAAACAAACAAACTGTCCGTGGGGGGCAGAGTTGGGTCCTTTGTTATGGCTGAAGTACTAGTCCAATTTATTTCATTGATGAGTGTTTGTGTCATTGTGTGTGAGTGTGTTTGTGTTGTGTGTGTGTGTGTGTGCGTGTGTGCATGCGTGAGTGCGTGCATGTGTGCATGCTGATAAGTGTTATACATTATTATTTATCATCACTTTTATTTGTATCTACTCTTTTGTGTTCAGCTTCTGCGAGTCTCTCTACTTTTTCTTTTTTTTCTTTTCTTATTTGGCGTATGTTGTCAGATGATTGAAAAGAACCAGTTTGTGGTAAAATATTGCGGAGTACCAGCTCTGTTTTTCGAATTGTGCCTGCGAAATAGCAAGGTGCTTGCAGTGGTTCCTTTGGGGCTGCCATCTTGCTTTTGATGTTTCTCTCTTTAGCTTGCGTTATTCTGGATTTCTTTTACAGCATGTGTGTTGTCCTCAGGCCTCGGTTTTCTGTCACTGACACACTACAGTGGAACCTCCTTTTAAGGCTCCCTCTCTTTTAAGACCTTGCTTTTTCACATTTTCTCTTCATATTAAGTCTCTGTAAATGTACCAGGGCGGGGATGTAGCTCAGTCGGTAGCGCGCTGGATTTGTATCCAGTTGGCCGCTGTCAGCGTGAGTTCATCCCCACGTTCGGCGAGAGATTTATTTCTCAGAGTCAACTTTGTGTGCAGACTCTCCTCGGTGTCCGAACACCCCCGTGTGTACACGAAAGCACAAGACCAAGCGCGCACGAAAAAGATCCTGTAATCCATGTCAGAGTTCAGTGGGTTATAGAAACACAAAAATACCCAGCATGCTTCCTCCGAAAACGGCGTATGGCTGCCTAAATGGCGGGGTAAAAAACCGGTCATACACGTAAAATTCCACTCGTGCAAAGAAACACGAGTGTACGTGGGAGTTTCAGCCCACGAACGCAGAAGAAGAAGAAGAAGAAGTAAATGTACCTCCATTTTAAGACTGATCCCTCCTTGTTAAGATCTGATTTTTCCAGATCTGTGGAGGTCTTAACAGGGGGGTTCCACTGTATACCTTTTTGATCTGACATATAGGTCTCAGACCCTGGCCCCCATATAGGAGGTCTTTTGACAAACATTGTTTTTGTAGCCAGGACATTTGGACCTATACCATAGCGTTCTCTACTATGTTAAGATCGCCATGACCTATACATATTCAGTGATGGCGCTAGTTCTTTTTCAAACCGGTACGCAAGCTTTTATGATGTAAACAGTCAACAAAAAAACCGGTGAGCTGCGGTCATTGGAACCAGTTAGACTCCAACTCAGAGTACTGGTTTTATTAATCTACTAGCAAAATAACACCCCGGTAAATCTAAAAAACAACCGGTAGGTCAAACCGGCAGCCAATTTTGTTCCGGTAATTTCTCTTTTCTACCGGTAATTACCGGTTAACGCCAATACTGCATATTTTCAAACCAGATCCAACTGACTTAATTGTACAGTGAGTGTGACTGAGGCTGCGAACAACACTGCAGCATGTGTTCCTGAGTGTCCAAGCATGTGTGGTTGTAATGTGTGTTTGAGTGTGTGTGGACCGTGTGTCTTATAATGTGTGGGCACACTAGTGCATGTAAATAAGTGTGTGCATGCGTGTACACTTTGTTATGTTTGTGTGTGGTTAGTAGTTTTTCCGCTGTTTGGGACTACTGACTATTATTTATATATTCATTACAATCATCAACTTTGTTTTACAATTTTATTTAACTGGCCAAATCAGTTCTCACCAAATCAATTCAGTACTGTCTTGCATGGAGATTTCAAACTTAAACATTTTTGATTTTTACTCTTTTCAATTTGTATCTTTGTGCATGCTAGCTTTTGGATGTAATGTTACCTTATGTTCAACATTTTTGTTTTGCTTTGCATTTGTTTATTTCATATTTTTGTAGAATATGTGTTAAAAAACCCACCACTTTCCACCTTTTATTTGACTACAAGTAGCACTGTGGTTCACTTTTGACATCACAGACTGACACATCATAATTCTTCGAGGTTGTAGTAAAGCAATTTCGTATCGAAGAAACTAACATTATCCGAAAAAAAAAGAGAGCATCAAATGAATCTTTGTATGAATTGTTTATCTTAAAGAGTAGTTTTCATCCCAAAGGAGAAATTGGTTGTGGAATGTTCAACACTGAAAGATACAATTAGTGAAACACATGATCTGACTTTATTTCTTTCAAGTTAGGCCAAAAAAAAATAATAGGTGTGGTTACGGTAACATAGCCAAAGAAAATAGGGTAGGAAGGTAGGCAATCACTTTTTTTTTTTAAACTTTTTTTTCTAATGTGTACAAATTAAACCTACTTGACAGGGAAATAAGTGTGCGACTCGGGCGCTTTCGCTTTCATTGCGTTTTCTGCACTCGTTTACTTGGTTTTTTTGTGGTATTTTTTTGACAAATGTAATAAAAAGTTATAGGGTCGGCCCAAAAAAATAGGGTAGGTCGGGTTACCGTAACCACACCTATTTTTTTTAGGCCTTATACACATTTTTACGCACACATTGTCTTAACAAAGGATTTGTGTCAGTGTCGTACAGATTCACACACCCGCACTTACACCGACTGAGACACTGACCTTCATCTCCACACAGATACGCACACACACACACTCACACCCACGCATGCACGCACACACACACACACACACATGCATGCGTGCATGCATGCACACACACACACACACACACACACACACACACACACACACACACACACACACACACACACACACACACACACGTTCAACTTTAACCTATACCTCACATATTGTATGCATTTTAAAGCATTAACCATATTGACACACTACTTCCTGGCAATATTAAGATAAAGAATAAAACATTCAACAACAAATACAAACTTTCATTTCATTTAATCTATCTTATTCAAACTTTTTAGACAGAAGAAAATCCTCTTACACTTATTGTTTCTTTCTTGACAGCGCGGTAAAAAGACACTGGCCGAACCATCGCCTTCCGCTGTCTTGACACTGGGGCAGACGACACATGAGAGCGCTGTCCGTGCAGCTACCACAGAACCACGATGGGAGGAGAACTTCCGTTTCTTCGTTGCCAACCCAAGTCTTCAGACCTTGGAAATGGAGGTGAGCGCATCAATATTTTCATCAGAGGAGTGCATTAATTTTGTCGTCAGAGGAGTGCATTAATTTTGTCATCAGAGGAGTGCATTCATTTTGTCATCAGGGGAGTGCATTAATTTTGTCATCAGAGGAGTGCATTAATTTTGTCATCAGGGGAGTGCATTAATTATGTCATTCAGAGGAGTGCAATCATTTTGTCATCAGAGGAGTGCAATCATTTTGTCATCAGAGGAGTGCATTCATTTTGTCATCAGGGGAGTGCATTAATATTGTCATCAGAGAATTGCATTAATATTGTCATCAGAGGAGTGCATTCATTTTGTCATCAGAGGAGTGCATTCATTTTGTCATTAGGGGAGCTAGTGCATTCATTTTGTCATCAGAGGAGTGCATTCATTTTGTCATCAGAGGTTTTGCATTAATTTTGTCATCAGAGGAGTGCATTAATTTTCTCATCAGAGGAGTGCAATCATTTTGTCATCAGGGGAGTGCATTCATTTTGTCATCAGGGGAGTGCATTCATTTTGTCATCAGAGGAGTGCATTAATTTTGTCGTCAGGGGAGTCTGCATTAATTTTGTCATCAGAGGAGTGCAATCATTTTGTCATCAGAGAATTGCATTAATTTTGTCATCAGAGGATTGCATTAATTTTGTCATCAGAGGAGTGCATTAATTTTGTCATCAGGGGAGTGCATTAATTTTGTCATCAGGGGAGTGCATTAATTTTGTCATCAGGGGAGTGCATTAATTTTGTCATCAGAGGAGTGCATTCATTTTGTCATCAGGGGAGTGCATTAATTTTGTCATCAAAGGAGTGCTATCATTTTGTCATCAGCGGTTTTGCATTAATTTTGTCATCAGAGGAGTGCATTAATTTTGTCATCAGTGGAGTGCATTCATTTTGTCATCAGGGGAGTGCATTCATTTTGTCATCAAAGGAGTGCAATCATTTTGTCATTAGAGGAGTACATTAATTTTGACATCAGAGGAGTGCATTCAGAGGAGACTGCATTCATTTTGTCATCAGAGGAGTGCATTCATTTTGTCATCAGAGGAGTGCATTCATTTTGTCATCAAGGGAGAGCATTCATTTTGTCGTCAGAGGAGTGCATTCATTTTGTCATCAGAGGATTGCATTAATTTTGTCATCGGGGAATTTGTTTGTTGATTGTGGTTTCTTGTCTCAAGCACTCATGTTGCTTTGTGAGATCTGCATCAATCTTATTCTTGTCATTAAGGTCTTTTGGACGGGCGCAGTGGCGTGGTGGTAAGACGTCGGCCTCCTAATCGGGAGGTCGTGAGTTCGAATCCTGGTCGCTGCCGCCTGGTGGGTTAAGAGTGGAGATTTTTCCGATCTCCCAGGTCAACTTATGTGCAGACCTGCTAGTGGCTTAACCCCCTTCGTGTGTACACGCAAGCACAAGACCAAGTGCGCACGGAAAAGATCCTGTAATCCATGTCAGAGTTCGGTGGGTTATAGAAACACGAAAATACCCAGCATGCCTCCCCCGAAATCGGCGTATGCTGCCTGAATGGCGGGGTAAAAACGGTCATTACACGTACAATTCCACTCTTGCTAAAAACATGAGTGAACGTGGGAGTCTTAGCCCGTGAACGAAGAAGAAGAAGAAGAATTAAGGTCTTTGGTAGATCAGTTGGTTAACGTTGAGAACTGGACAAAAATAAATGTGATCCTCGGGTCACTGTTTTTAATCCGAACACGGGTGAACTAAAAAGAATGACTCAAGAGATGGTATCCAAGTACCACCCCATGTCACTAATGACCATCTGGGAGGAAAAATTACTGAATTCCCCAAATATGGTATCATATAGTAATAATGTGTAATGAAATAGAATTAAGATTCAGGACTCAGAGAGTGCAATGATATGAATAAAGTGTTTCTTTGCAAAATATGGCCATCAGTGGTTTTTACAACATACCCATGCACGCACAAACACGGTTTTTACAACATACCCATGCACGCACAAACACACACACACACACACACGCACACACACACACACACACACAGACACACACACACACACGCACACACACACACACGCACACACACACACACACACACACACACACACACACACACACACACACACACACACACACTCACACACACACACAACACACACACACACAGACAGAGGCACACACTCATACAAAGAATGAGAGAGAGAGTACCTGCTAAACAGACTTGGTCGTGTGACAGACGTTTTCTTCCACACGAGATTACGTTGATTGTTTAACGATCCTCCGAGTTAGACATCAGCTAATCGAGTGTGGAAGAAAACTCTGTCACACGACCAAGTCGGAATAGCATTTATGTCTCACAGCTTCAACAGAGGAGAGAGCAAACACGTTTTGCTTACTCAAGCTTGACAAACCTAAACACAGGAGCAGCCATTGTGGAGAGATCTACTTTTTGACGGAAGTGAACGAACAACTATGAATGACGTCTCGGTATATGTGAATGACATCACAGTCATCGTCACAGTCTGTATCTTTTGAAGCATCACATTCTTCATGACGTCTTTCTGTGTCTGCATCCGCGAAATGTTTGTTCTTTTCGGGGTCTTTGTCATCTATGTTCAGAACTCTGTCCTTCTAGTTTCAGACTAACAGGCCTCCTGAGCGAGCCACTTTCCAAGGGAAGCTAAACTCGCGTATGGAATCAGTACTGTCGTCTGGGATGCCGTTTTCAGTATTCTCAGCATTGAAGAATTTGTAAAGAGAAGAAACGACAACAGCAGGAGAAATAAAAGTCGTGTGTGCATTTTGGGGCTTTTGGAGGGACGATTTCAAGTTTGAATCCGTTCTTGCACATGCTCCAAAGCGCGTAACATACAAGCTTGCACACGTTTGCTTTAGTAGTGGCATTAAGAAGGAAAGCATGTGACATTAGGTTATATAAGAAAACACTCTATATTGTTGTACATGTATCCATGTATCTCTCTTTTTTTTTAGTAATATATTTACAAACTGTGTATCTCCTTACCTTTTTGACTCACATGCGAAGCAAAAGTGAGTCTATGTACTCACCCGAGTCGTCCGTCCGTCCGTCCCGGCGTCCGTCCGGAAAACTTTAACGTTGGATATTTCTTGGACACTATTCAGTCTATCAGTACCAAATTTGGCAAGATGGTGTATGATGACAAGGCCCCAAAAAACATACATAGCATCTTGACCTTGCTTCAAGGTCAAGGTCGCAGGGGCCATAAATGTTGTCTAAAAAACAGCTATTTTTCACATTTTTTCCATTTTCTCTGAAGTTTTTGAGATTGAATACCTCACCTATATATGATATATAGGGCAAAGTAAGCCCCATCTTTTGATACCAGTTTGGTTTACCTTGCTTCAAGGTCAAGGTCACAGGAGCTCTTCAAAGTTGGATTGTATACATATTTTGAAGTGACCTTGACCCTGAACTATGGAAGATAACTGTTTCAAACTTAAAAATTATGTGGGGCACATGTTATGCTTTCATCATGAGACACATTTGGTCACATATGATCAAGGTCAAGGTCACTTTGACCCTTATGAAATGTGACCAAAATAAGGTAGAGAACCACTAAAAGTGACCATATCTCATGGTAGAAAGAGCCAATAAGCACCATTGTACTTCCTCTGTCTTGAATTAACAGCTTTGTGTTGCATGACCTTGACCTTGGGTCAAGGTCACAGGTATTTTGGTAGGAAAAATGTGTAAAGCAGTTCTTAGTGTATGATGTCATTGCTAGGTTTAGCTGAAGGTCAAGGTCATGTAAAGGTCAAGCATGTGAGTCGTATGGGCTTTGCCCTTCTTGTTTATGTCTCATTTCATACTTTTTGATTAACATTTTTTCAGATACGCGACACCAAGACAAAGAAGACAATAGGAGTCGGAGCTGTGAGACTGAAGGAGTTGATGAACGCAGAACAGATGATCCTGGACCAGAAGTTCCACATCAAGAGCGATGAGCCCAACAGCTGTATGTACATGACCCTCGTGCTCAGGGTATGTACGGCCACTGGATCCCCCATTTTCAAACCTAAAAAAAATGCGCAGACCTGCTAGTGCCTTATCCCCCTTTGTGTGTACACTCAAGTACAAGACCAAGTGCGCACGGAAAAGATCCTGTGATCCATGTCAGAGTTTGGTGGGATATATAAGAAACACGAAAATACTGTGCATGCTTCCTCCTAAAGTGGCGTATGGCTGCCTGAATGGCGGGGTAAAACAGGTCATACACGTAAAAATCCACTCGTGCTAAAACATGAGTGAATGTGGGACTTTCAGCCCATGAACGAAGAAGAAGAAGAAGACACTTTAGCCACTGTATCCCTCATTTTCAGACCTAAAAATGTCTGAGAAAGCACGTCTTGAAAAGGAGGAAAATAACATTTGCACAGGTGCGTAGCTGACAAGGACTCTTGTTGTTGCCAGCTCAATTTCACTTGGAGGAATGCAACTCTTATTTTCTCAGAAATAGGATGATAATTTAAAAGTTTAACATTGATGACATTTTGCATGCAATGTCTTTGTCATTGTTATATCACTGACAACCAAGCCATATCTTTCATGTTGGAGACTGAGTGTCGGTAATCTTTAATGTGCTCCCATGATGTCTGTTGCATGCTGCTCACATGAAGCGATGAGAGTCATTAATGAGACCGCATATACAGTTGATGTTGAGAAACATGATAAATTGTAGCATATAAACACAGGTAATCCCTGCAGGAAATTAAGCTTTACCATTGTACATTATTAATGTATCAGTCTCTTCCAAGTTGGAACCGTTGTTTTCGATCCTTTTTGTTCCAGATTCATTTATGAAAAGTTTTTCTCAAGTGTCACTGTTTTTTCTGTGATTAGGTGTTGACGCCAGAATCCAACCCAGAGTGGCTAGAGTCTGAGCACCTCTATAAAGACGACAGTCCAGGTAAATGCTCAACAGTGTCAGGTGTGTTCTCACTACTGGAACTACGGTGGACCCCCCCCCCAATTTAAGACTCGCTCCCTTTTAATTAAGACCGTGTTTTTTCAGACTTTCTGTTCATAACCTCTGTAAATGTACCCCCATTTTAAGACTCCCTCCTTTTTAAGACCTGAATTTCTCAAATTTTTGGAGGTCTTAAAAGGGGGGTTCCACTGTATATCATTTGTTTCAACTTAACAGCATTACCTGATTTCCCACCGGGGCTGTGTTTGTTTTGAACTGGAGCATAACAACAAGAAAGGTTATTATTTAGCACGTTTGAATATTGACAAAACAAGACATTCACATGTTTTGTCAATAATTACATGTTTTAAGTACGAAGCTTTTTTATTTTTGATTCTGTTTTTTTTCCCATTTTATCTTTAGCACTCTGTGTATCTTTTTTTTGATTATAGATACTGGAACAGCCTGATCCTCAATGTGTCTAATTTATGTTCAAGAGGCTGTAGGGTAGAGGGGGAATTGATCTTTTATTCAGCAGTACAACAATTTTCTAGATTGAACATTTCAAGAGTTGAGCGGATCTGTGTGATTTGTTCTATGATGCATACACATGTGAACATGATGGCAAAAACAAACAGATTGATTGACAGGCAGACAAATGGATACACACAGACCCATGCACGCATACATAATCACACATACACAAACATACACACACAAGCACACACATGCACACACACGCACACACACGCACACACACACACACACACACACACACACACACACACGCACGCACGCACGCACACACATCCACACATGCACGCACGCACGCACGCACGCACACACACACACACATACATACACACACACACACACACACACATACACACACACACGCACATACACACACACACACACACATACACACGCACACGCACTCACACACACACACACACACGCACGCACGCACGCACGCACGCACGCACACACACACACACATACATACACACACACACACACACACATACACACACACACGCACATACGCACGCACGCACACACACGCACATACACACACACACACACACACACACACACACACACACACACACACACACACACATACATACACATGCACTCACAACAACAACTGTTGGCAGTTTTCCCATAAAGAGTTATTCATATTTTTGCTCTTTTAGAAAACAATTCTCTTTTAGACGACTACTCATCAGACCCCGATTCGGATGTGGACTGAGTGATACAAATTATCTGCATATAAATTGATTGCTTTTCTGGATGTTAATTTTGGACTCTGGTCAAAGTAATGATGAATTCTTTGATGCACATTTTTTTGGAATGAAATTCGTTTTGGATGCAGTTTAAATTTGTTTTGGATGCAGTTTGAGGATGATTTGTCTCATTTGTAATCCTTATATAAAAACCTGTATTTTGGGTTTTTACCAGCATTCTTCTAAAGTTTTTTTTCTTCATGTTTGATAGATCATGTAGTTTCTTCACCCTTTCCGAGTTCGAGTTTTGCATGCATTTCAGGTTTGCAAACCATACAATTTTTGGTCCCAGGCGTTTGACCTTGCGTTCATGAACTTATTAATATTTGTGTGACTGACCTGAAGTCAGTTACCACTGCATTGCTTTGTGATTAATGCTGTTATGTGTCTTTAGACATGAAATCCGGACCATGATTCAGGAAGCTGTGCTTGATAGCAATAATACAGTGGTGCATGAAAAATGCATGACTTTGTGTTTGTGTGAGTCTTTAGTTATACGGTAGTGTACATAGCTACAACATTGATTTGAGTTGTCAAGATGCTTTAACCCTTTTCTGACTGACACAGCCTTTATCTAGCAATCATGCCTGCCTGAGACTGCCTTTTAGAAACAGCCAAAAAATGGATAACTTCAAATAAAAGCAAATAACTAACCGTTCATCACTTGTGCTGGGCTGTGGTTCATTCGAGTCGTCCATTGTAACTCTAACACCGTGCACTAATTCCTCCGAATCGTCTATTTCTGCTTCTTCAATATCATCGTCGTCTTCAATGTCACTATCAGAGTCAAGTTGGAGCTCTCTCACAACCTCTTGTAAAGAAAATCTTCGATTTCGATTCATTTTCGGCAGATAAATTATGCTCCAAATTAAACGTGATCGGGAAAACACAGGAAGTGGTCGAGGGAAGTAACCACTGAAACACTTTTATGCACTGAAAACATGGACTGAGATGTGGATTTGTACGGAGTTTTGCTGTTACGTTTATATTCGTAGCCCGGCAGTAGAGACTGTTTAGCTGTTACGACTATAGTCGTAGCCCGTCAGAAAAGAGTTAATGCAGGTCAGAGTTTACAAACAACATTTACACAAAAATGTAAGCTGCTTTTCTTTCTTTTTCATTGATCTAAAAGTAAGCAAAGAAACAGCAAAATTAAGTCAAACAGCCAAGAGAATGAAGATGCAAAATAATCTTATGTGCATGGTTGCTACAATGACTTATATCTGTCATAATTTCCACTTAAGAATTAAATTGAAGGGGTAGGCGTGGAAAGTGTGTGTGTGTTGTGTGTGGGTGTGTGTGTGTGTATGTGTTTGGTGTGTGTTTGGGGTGTGTTTGGGGTGTGTGTGTGTGTGTGTGTGTGTGTGTGTGTGTGTTGTGTGTGTGTGTGATTGTGTGTTGTGTGTGTGTGTGTGTGTGTGTGTATGTGTGTGTGTGTGTGTGTGGGTGTGTTGTGTGTGTGTTGTGTGTGTGTGTGTGTGTGTTGTGTGTGTGTGTGATTGTGTGTGTGTGGTGTGTGTGTGTGTGTGTGTGTGTCAGTGTGCATTGTTACCATTCTAATCTAAGATATTTTAGCTACATGTACATGAATTTCCTTGTCTTTCTGTCCTCTTTTCATCAACATTCTCCTATCATGGTGTAGATGACGAGCAAGACCAGAAAGAGACCAGTCACAGAAAAAACTCGAAAGGGAAGCAAGACATAAAAGGGAAGATTGTCCCAAAGGGCAAGACAGAGGGAAAAAAGGACAGTTCCGAAAGAGACCAGAAAGGAAAAATACCACAAGTAATAAAGAAAGACAGGAAAGACCAGAAAGGAAAGACACATCATCATCGACACACACACCATGGGAAAGACACAAGTAGTAGTAAAGACCTGAGAGAGGAGAAAGACCAGGAAGAGAAAACGGTAGAAACGGTCACACCTGTTAAGGCAGCAGACGACAGTGACTCTTCAGAATGTGAAACCGCACCTTTCTGGTCCTTTGCGCGCGGAAAATGACAAAGACAGATTCGCAGATTGTGAACTGAACTTTGTATAAATAAACAGTGCTCTATGAATTATGTGATAGTCATCGGCCTTTTTTTTTTTATCTTTGGATCACATGCAGTTCTGTTCAATTTGACCTTGGGTTATTTCTCTTATAATTCAGTTTGGGTTATTTCTGTTGAATTTGGTTTGGATTAATACTTCGGAGTTCATTTTAGCCAGTTTCGTTTTCTTAAACTGCATCAGCGTTTATTCTAAATTGATCGCTGACATTCAAGATGACTTCAGTTCTGCTGATTCTGAGACGATCAGTGCTGGTCCTGTTGATCTTGGTTTGTAGTATGCAAATTTGTTTTGTTTGAATTGATGGGAATGTTATTTTTACGGAATGCAGAAGAATCATGTTATGTTCTGCTCTTTTTCTTTCTAACTTGCTTTCATTTGTAAATTGTTCCTTTCTGTATTCATTCCATTGCCACTATTGTTTGGAAGAACATCATCATCATAGAACAAAAAAAGCAATACAATTTACCACCAAGAAGGACATCAACTCAAAAGTGACACTTTTACAGTAACTTTCTGAAAAGTGGCAAATAAAAAATAGCAGCAGCAACAAGTAACTATTGTAAGGTTACTTACAGTATCCACAGTTTAGGTCTCAGTTTGGCTACGTGTAATGGGGCAGTTTTGCATTGTACATGAGTTTCCCTTTAAATTATATAATTATATGTTCTGTAACTTGAGTCGCATGCACTGTTGTGCTCTCTCTCTCTCCCTTCCTCTCTCTATATCTTTTTTCTCGCTCCCTTTAAGTCTTTGTGTCTGTCTCTGAAAGAACTCTCTCTTTCTCTCTCTCTCCCCACACACACCCATGCACACACACACACACGCATGCACGTACCCCCCACACACACATACACACTCACACACACCCCACACACACTCACTCACACTTTTCCTTGTTACCTGCAAAACTGGACTGGAATGAAACTGATTCAACTACCCCTAATTTTTACCTCTTTCCCAGAGGAAGGCAGCTCAGTGGACACACCCACGAAAGCCGGAACAGATAAAGCCGGCACTTCTGTTGACACTGTGCCAACCGCTGGGCATCCCGATTCAACAGACAAAACGGCGGGGTCAGATATCAAATCAGAGACGATCAAATCGGTGTCAAGCTCTCCTGCGTCGGAGACTGAGGTCCGCCAAAGGAGGACTGGGCCGCCCCCGTCTGCACCAGGAAGGTATGTGGTGATGAATTTTTTTAAACATTTTTGTTTTTGTATTTTTTGTAGGCGAGGTGTTCTTTGGCAATGGCAGTCGGCAAAATACCCTAATTTCTTTCAAATACAGTGGAACCCCCATTTTAAGACCCCCCAATTTAAGACTGGGTACCAGAGACTCGCCCAGAACAGACAGGACTGGAGGTCCTTTGTTGCTGCCCTACATGCCATCCGGCATAACACGGCTGTTCCTGGCTTGTTCTATCACTGCTTGCAGACTGTTAGCAGGCACTACCAAAGACTTTGTCTGCGCATCGCCGTTTGCGTTGTGCTGTGAGGCATATCAGCGTAGTTCAACGTTGCCAGAGACCAAAGAAGCGCTTTACTCTAGCTCGCAGCGGCGGCTTACTGGAGGAATGTTCATTACCTCTGTGCTCTCCTGCCAGCAGACCACAGGCACACCCAATAAAGTTCGGACTTGTACTGGCAGAGCGCGAATACAAATTCTTGTAGGCGTACATAGACGCAACATAACATATACAGACAATAACGCCCACAACACTTCAACAGCATATGAATGGAATACAAACAAATCCGCAAATCGCGCACAGTACACCAGTTAAAAAAATAAGGATTACCAAAACGGCGTGCAGAAACTACACTGACTCGGAGAGGAGAAACATTTATCACACGATGTGGATAGCAAACATTAAAATAAAACAGACAAGTCAAGCATAAAATAAACACAAATACCGAAAACACAATAAACAAGGGTAAAACAAACAAAAAGAGATGCTTGCCGACAGTCAGTGTGTGTGTGCGTGGTTTGTGCGTCAGTGGTGCGTGTGTGTGTGCGGGCGGGCGTGCGTGCGTACGTTCTTGCGTGCGTGCGTTTGAATGAGACAGAAGAGAGAGAGAGAGGATTGAAGAATGAGGTCACGGTATCTGTCACATGAATATAGACACACACACACATCTGGTATGAAACTCTGACTCACCCAAAGCTGAGTTCCGTTATTCTGTACCTGCGCGTACGAGAAGTCAAAGGCTACTCCATCCTGGTTAGGTAATCCAATTGATAGAATCCGTGTATTAAACACAATTTGCTGATCGGCAACCGTGTGCACTTGTTTAAATTTCTTGCAAGGTTTCACAGGTCTCCCCCCTTTAGCCTGGGTTTCGAACTCACAGCAAACAGAACACGGTCAGTAACTTTCAAAGAAGGGTCAAATGGTGTCCAAAGATGTTTTGCATTTTCAATTTGGACGATGGCTGCCTGGAGACTAACTTCAGACGGGTTGTCAGACGATCTGAGCTTTGTCAATCGAGTATAACATTTGGAACAGAAAGTCCGTGAGAAAAAATCGGCATTCGTTTCTTCTGCGATGTTTAGGCCGTAAAACCTTGCTAGATCCGACTCATACTTTATGCACAATTTTGCCTTGTTAGAGTCGTACTTTCTCTTCGATCTTTCTCCACATATTCTGCTGAGAGCTTGGAGTCTCTCAAAGTGAAGGCTTTCTACATGCGCCTGTGAAGCTATACTCACAGTACTCCAGCTACGAGAAATGTGGGAAGCGACACACAAGCCAATAAGTACAAGCAGTTTAAACGTCCAGGAAATAAAACACACAATCGGGTAAGTATATTAATCAAATCAAAATTTACTAATAAAATTTTGGAATTTCACTTCTGTGTGATAGAACTTTCATTCACACAATAAAATCCAAGTTTGAAGGTAACTGAAAGTGGGGTTTGGCCGCCGGGTAACATTTTATAACAACACACATCGCAGATATGTCCACATCGTACTATAAGTACTAGTATCAAAATGAGAGAAACAACACCTGATTACATCCTCATAGAAATAAAACACAAGGCAGAGCGTGCCCCATTTCCCTTCTGTTCGATAGAAATACCATTCACTCAATGAAATCCAAAGTTTGAAGGTAATTCAAACTTGATTGTTGACGCAGGGTAACATTTTTTAACACCACACATCGTTGATATGTCCAAGTCATATTATGAGTAAAAAAATCAGAAAGAGAGAAGCAACACCTAATCACATCCTCCTAGAAATAAAACACAATGGAGAGCGTGCCCCATTTCTCTTTTACTTCAAGGAACAACCATTCAGAAACAAAATTCCAGAGTATGAACACAAACACATCTTGCAGTCCAGAGCGAAGATGATTTAAACACACCAAATTGTGAAAAAACACGCACAGCACTTCCCCGGACACAGGCACGCAAGAAGGAAATAAGAGGGAAAGTTCTCAGATAGGGCTGGGCTGAGGTGTTAGGTTACAGCCTGCAGCTGGAAGCGGTAAGGGCTCGGTGCTATACTTTGCGCGGTCTGCCTGGACAGCTAAAGCAGCAAAAAAGGGGCCATCGGAACAGCCGTGTTAACTGGCAGTAAGTAAGTAATTTAAGACTCCCTCCTTTTTTTCTTCTTCTTCTTCTGCGTTCGTGGGCTGAAACTCCCACGTACACTCGTGTTTTTTGCACGAGTGGAATTTTACGTGTATGACCGTTTTTTACCCCGCCATTTAGGCAGCCATACGCCGTTTTCGGTGGAAGCATGCTGGGTATTTTCGTGTTTCTATAACCCACCGAACTCTGACATGGATTACAGGATCTTTTTCGTGCGCACTTGGTCTTGTGCTTGCGTGTACACACGGGGGTGTTCGGACACCGAGGAGAGTCTGCACAACAAAGTTGACTCTGAGAAATAAATCTCTCGCCGAACGTGGGGACGAACTCACGCTGACAGCGGCCAACTGGATACAAATCCAGCGTGCTACCGACTGAGCTACATCCCCGCCCAGACTCCCTCCTTTTTAAGACCTTGTTTTCTCAGACTTTGTGTTCATAACCTCTGTACAATGACCCCCATTTTAAGACTCCCTCCTTTTTAAGACCCGATTTTCTCAGATTGTTTGAGGTCTTAAGAGGGGGGTTCCACTGTACACAAAAGCTTTGCATTCAGGAAAGGTTAAGCCAAAGATTCCTAACACATTCAAAAATTGTCAAAATATTCATGAAAATTCTGTCAAAGGGCAAAGAAAATAAGTTCAAGCAACATCCCTGTGTAGTGCGTTTGTTAGAGACATTGGAAAATTACTTTTTTTTTTAGTTAGTTAGAGTATAGTACATACACACACGCACACACATGCATGCTCACACACACATGCATGCACACGCGCACACACACACTAACACACACACACACACACACACACACACACACACACACACACACACACACACACACACACACACACTCTATCTCTCTCGAATCTCAACACACTCACAGGGGGCCACACACACACACACACACACACACACACACTAACACACACACACACACATACACTCTCTCTTTCTCTCTCTCTCTCTCAACACACACTCACAGGGTGCCCCAACGCCCTCTAAATGTTATCTCACTGCACATTTTGTTTCCTTTCTCTGTTGAGCAGTTCTGTCAGTGTCGGTGAGGCAGGAAGATTTGGTGTTGGTCGCATCCAGTTGACATTCCGCTACAGTCTGCAGAGACAGTGTCTGGTCGTCGTCATCCACAAGATTGTGTAAGTGTAACGCAATGGGTCAAGTAAATCGTTTTTACTGGGTGGAGGTTCTATTTCAGACCTGGGAAAGCGTTACTTAACCCCTTCACTGCCACAGTATAACAGCATTATCCGAATGGTCTATGGGAAAGAACTGTGTTTAGAACCCCTACTAGTACTTGGACAGTGGTTACTTCCCATTTAGTTTTCAGAAATGTCCTGAAATGTTGTTGACACAAATCCCACGTATGAGATACGGTTATGGGCGTAGGACAAACCGAAAATGACCACGTATTACATACGGGGTGGGCAGTGAAGGGGTTAAAGGGGTATGTGCAGCTGAGTCAGTAGCATAGCAAATTAGTCAAACCTTTGCTATAGATGGTTTCGAGGGAACGGTCGGGTTTAGGGGTAGAACTGCATAGAAGAAACCTGCTGATTAAAATTGTTACTTGTATGATGTGATACATGCAGTGCATTTAGCACTGGAGGAAAGTTCCCTTGATTCTTGTTTTTGCCTTAACTCAGTAATTTTGCAGTTAGACTCCTCATGAACAATGTGAACAGTAAATAGATGTCTTTCCCTTGGAATTCTCATCACCCTTCCTTCCTTTAGAGATATGGGGATGTTGTCTCTCAGCCGTTGAAATGTTGATAATAAGTTCAAATTGCTGAAAATTTGCTTTGGTATTGACAGAGCTGCCAATTTTTTTTCATTGTGGGGGTAAAAGTGAAGTGACAAAAAAACCTGACATAATTTTTTTTAAATTGTCCAAATTAGTATGGCCATATTGGTAAATTTGCTATAGAAAATAAATCCAACGTATATTCCTGGACTTGTATTCTCCTAGCACCCACTTGCCGGAACACTTATATTGCTCAGGATTCCATGCGTATTTTCGGGACTATAAGGCGCTTTGTTATATAGGGTGCAACCCCCACTTTTGAGGTTAAATTGTGAAAAATCCACACAGTAGGCGCTTCCGGTGTATTGGTATGCAAGAAACCCAATGGGGGTGACATGAAGAAAAAAAACACGAAAAGAACAAGAAAGAAATGCAAACTGTTTCAACATGCATCCCAGCTGCTGTGAGACCAAACTTGCATCCCAGTGTTGTGTTCTGTGTAGGGATCTGAAGCCAGCGGAGGGTGACAGCAAAGGCCTGGCCGACCCTTACATCAAGATGTACCTGCTGCCGGACAGAGACAGCAAGAGCAAGCGCAAGACCGACGTCGTCAAGGACAACCTCAACCCTGTCTTCGATCAGACGTGAGTAGACAGCATTTCTGAAAGTAGTACTGCTACAGATGACCGGCACGGTTGGCCGAGTGGTAAGGCGTCCGCCCCGTGATCGGGAGGTCGTGGGTTCGAACCCCGGCCGGGTCATACCTAAGACTTTTAAAATTGGCAATCTAGTGGCTGCTCCGCCTGGCGTTTGGCATTATGGGGTTAGTGCTAGGACTGGTGGGTCCGGTGTCAGAATAATGTGACTGGGTGAGACATGAAGCCTGTGCTGCGACTTCTGTCTTGTGTGTGGCGCACATTATATGTCAAAGCAGCACCGCCCTGATATGGCCCTTCGTGGTCGGCTGGGCGTTAAGCAAACAAACAAACAAACCACAGCGCTGTCCAGGCTTGTACAAATAATAAGAGCATCCTTCCACTTGGATATATACCAAATATCAACAGCCTACTCTGTAGAGTGGAATTTTTTCTGAATTAATTTCTCACATTGAACAATGTGTCAGTTTCAGCCGCATTTAAACAAAAAATGTGTAAAAAAAATCATAACATCCAACCTATCACAATTGGACCAAATCTGAGAAATTGGTCTCCAGGGGACGCAATCATGTTGCTGCAATTCAAAGGGTGATATAAAGCGGTTATTTCCCTTGCTAGAGGAGTGTTTTTATCATGATAGCAAAATCGTACCTGATAGGTACTATGGCAGTCAAGGGGTTAAAAAAATCAATTTTTTTTAAATTGTTCAAAAAGTTCTTGTGGTTGATTCCATTAATGTATATGTAACATTGGTTTAGTACTACAGCAGACTTCCACTAACTCGCGGTCCACTAAATCGCGGTCCACTAAATCGCGAATTCGGCTATATCGCGGAGACCTCTTTTTTTTTTTTTTTACAAAATTAGTCACGTAAAGGCCAAAGAATGGTACAGATCATGAAAAAAATGTCTATCATAACCACGCTATCTCTCTCTG
Source organism: Littorina saxatilis (assembly GCF_037325665.1). Taxonomy (NCBI): domain Eukaryota; kingdom Metazoa; phylum Mollusca; class Gastropoda; order Littorinimorpha; family Littorinidae; genus Littorina; species Littorina saxatilis. The sequence continues at coordinate 21,056,058 of NC_090258.1, forward strand.
GGTCTGATGGCCTTTCATCATGCAGTAAATTGTCATTTCATCTTATCAGTCTCTCTCTCTTTCTCTCCCTCAGTCTCTCCAAATAGTGTTCTACATGTGTGTGTGTTTTCAGGTTGTGTACATTACGGGTTGATTGAGACCTGCGAACAAAAGAAAAACAAACCTTTCACGCGCACGTGCCCCACTCAGTCAAGAACTTTCATGCCACGATCGGTATCATCAAATTGGCCACGTGCCTATAGAGGTTAGGTGTCTGGCCAGTCAGGCGTGCAGTTGAACACTCGAGTCCAGCTAATTGCGATCTCTGCTAGACGGTCCGGGTGGCCACAGGCGCCAATCAAGTGCTTAAACTGCGCTTCAGTCTTCTGCAATCTAGTCAGGCATGCAATTTAACACTCGAGTCCCGCTAATCGCGATCTCAGCTAGACGCCCCGGATTTTCTACAGGCGCCATGAAGTGCTTCAGTTTCTTGCGTTATAGCAGGTGGCAGAGAAAGCAAACAATCAAAGAAGAAATCTACATGCTTTCTGCCAAAGACAAAACGCGTGTCAACTCAGACTCACACAAAGCTAAACAAAACAAAAAAAGCTTATCCATGTAACTGACACATAAAAAACGTAAACGTCAACCAATGATTTTGATCCACCAATCATTCTGATCCAACAAATAGTATGTTTCCCCTCTCCGTTGTCTGATTAACTAGTAAGTTTGTGACGACGTATGAGTCGGAGAAAAAAGAAAAGAAATCGTCATCTGCTGATAAAAGAAAACGTGTCATCGCAGTTAATCTTTTAAGAACTTAGTTGCCAACAGAAGCGTCACACTTGCGAGAAACGCAGTAACACATACACATGAACATTGTAGCACAACCACATGCCAGGCGTGCGTGCGCACGCGCACACACACACACGCACGCACATACACACATGCACGCACACACACACATGCACGCACACGGCAAACGCACACACGCCAACGTGACCCTCACAGGCTTTTTGTGACCAACAAGGGAAATAACCGCGTTTTTCTCTGACTCAGAAGAGAACGCAGTTTCTTCCCTTTAATTGGACCCCAAACTGCATCGCGAATCGAATATATCGCGATCAAAAATCTTTGGACCCCAAAGACCACGAGTTAGTGGAAGTCTACTATACTCAGAAAAAAGTGAATGCTTGAGCATATGTGAATAGTGGAACCCCCCTTTTATAACACCCCCCCCCCCCCCCCCCCCCCCTTAATTAAATTACATATCTTATCCCAATTCACATATAGCAATTTACTTCAGTTTAGTGCTAGGACGCTGAAAACTACGCTCACCCTGGTAAGGGGGAAAGTAACCCTAAAAATAGAACAGCCTTGACAGTCACATGACAACGTCAGGACAAGGTTACCTCCCAGCATGCTCTGCGCACGCGTGCTCTCGCCGCCATATTGTATTCATTCTACTCTTCAGCGACGTTGGTTGAGGACGTGTTTTGGTTTACGCTCGGGCTATTCTTTAGCCCACTGCTTCTTGGCAGTACCAACCCTGGTCACACTCTGTATCTTAGCTTTTTGGCTGAGATTGGGTGAGATTTTTCCAGTTTTTCTTGTTTTGTTACTTTCGTTTGCCACAAGTTAGTCTTTGTTTACGTTTTGACGTTCAAGACTTTCGCCAGTATGGCAGACAGTGGGAAGAAGAAATCTAGCGCTAGACAGGTAAGGACAGCAGAGTCCCCGTCTAAGAAGGCGGCGAAGAAAGCAAAGGTTTCGAAAACCACAGTTAGTGTGTTTGAACCAGTTTCTAAGAGTTTGTTTTCAGTAGAAATTGATGACCCTAAGAGTCCTGTAGTGCCGGCGTTGAAGCAAGAGTGCAAGACAGCGCCGGTTAAGCCTAGCGCAGTGACGGAGAAGGACGATTTGTCTGCCATGTTTGCTTCCTTTAGCGATCAAATGCGTTGCATGTTTTCAGCGGAGTTAAAGTCGGCGAGTGCGCAGTTGCTCTCTCTCCATTCGGGAGCGGAAGAAGCAAGCGCGCGAGTACGATCGCCGATGTTCACGCTGAACAAGATGGAAGTGCGTCTTCTCACCGTGCATCTTCTGCCGGGATCGACAGCTTCACTAAAGGTACCGTAACTGTCCCACAGGGAATTACGCGAGTGCATGCCTGGCCCGTTAAGGTTCCAGCGACGGCACAACGTAGTTCCCAACTTCCGCCCGGCGTCGGGCAGGAAGCCGTCAATAGACAGGCATCCGGTTGGGGAGTCACCCTTCCGGTGCTTGCTCTTAGTACGGGAGATACGAAGTGCATGCCTGGCCCGTATGGAGTATCAGCGACGGCACAACGGTCTCAACTTCCGCCACGGGAGCAGGAAGCCGTCAATAGACAGGTAGCTGGTCGGGGAGTCTCCCTTCCGATGCCTGCGCTTAGAACGGAAGACACGCAATTGTCGGTCTGGCCTGTTCAGGATCCAGTATCGGCACAGCGTTCCACACTTCCGCCCGGGGGGCAGGAAGTATTCTCAAGGGCGGATGCTAGTGGTGATTATACCTCACAAGCACCCTCACTTCCGGGGGATACCGCCTATGACGATGCAAGTCAATGTGGTGGCGAACTTCCGGAAGGAGAATCGGAATATGGGGATTCCGCTGTGGATGATGATACCAGTTTCCGGTTACCAGCCAAGCTACACCAAGCAGTAGCAATGGCAGCTCAGGTAGCCTCAAGGTATTTTGAGGAAGGAGTGGTGTCAGCAGCAAATGCTACGGCACCACCACCTTCAGCTGTTGGAGATTTCCACTCACCACAGGAAGAGACACCAACTTTTAAGTTTCGTGAATCTCCTTCAGTGACTTATGAGATGTCTTTGATCCTGGCTAAGCGTTCGGTGCACGGGTATGCGTCGTCTGATACAGTGCCTCTTCTAGCAGAGCATGGTCAGGCACCAGACTCGGCCAAGCCTTGGCTGTCTGACGCACATCGAGCCTCTCACGTCTCACAGCAGGCGGGACGAAGGTTTACGTTGAACGCTACCCCACGCAATCTCATTGACTCCTACTCTTTACCACGCGCGACGCTCCCGGTAACACCGGAGTTGGTGACGCTCCCGGTAACACCGGAGTTGGTGACGCTCCCGGTAACACCGGAGTTGGTGACGCTCCCGGTAACACCGGAGTTGGCGACGCTCCCGGTAACACCGGAGTTGGCGACGCTCAGAGAAGACGGCTGTAGCAGAGACAGATCTGTTCCTTATACAGAAGCCTCTCTCTTGGGTTTGGAAGAAACGGGGAGATTCAACTTGGAGTTAGCGTCTCTGTCGGAGACGCTGCTCAGGTCTCTCTCCCGTTCTATCGCCACGTCACTAGATCCGTTTGAATTTCGGAGTGACGCGAGTGTAAAGGACGTGACTACTCTGCTCGCTACTTTGGCTAAAGTCTCAGCAGAGCAAATGCGTCTTTCTGCTCAGCTTTACGCACATGCAGTGCATACGCGCAGGTCCGCGTTTCTGGCTGGTTCTAGAATTCAAGATAAAGCCACGCTGGAGGTTCTTAAGTGTTCGCCTTTCACTGAGGGTTCCTTGCTAGGACAGCCGTCTCTCGACGCCCTCCAGAAGGAAACACAGGACAATCGGGACTTAGCGATTGCTAAGTTAGCTCAACACGGTTTCCCTAAGCCGCAGAGCAAGAGCTATGGACCGCCTAAACCTTCCGCCTCTTCGGCGAATAGGGGCAGGTCAACACAAGCCAGCTCTTCTTCAAGGGGACGGGGAAGAGGCGCGCCTTACCCTAAGAAGAAGCCGTCTTTCGGCAATTCAAGGGGGTCTGGACGGAAAGCACACCCCCAATGATGCGTCCCCGAACCACTAACTCACGCACCCACCACGCCTTTGGTGGCAGGCGGCCTGTCTCGGGCCCTTACACATTGGTTGCTAAAGGTAAACAGTCAGTGGATAGTGGGTATAGTGCGTTCGGGGTTCAGGCTACTCTGGAAGGAGGGAAAGGCTCCCTTAACCAGAGTTCCTCCGGAGTTCAAGTTTCCCGTCAAACTGGAGGCAAAGATGGCGATACAAGCAGAAATCTTGTCTCTACTTCAGAAGGAAGCGATAGACGAAGTAACGGACCACAACTCCCCAGGATTCTACGGGAGAATTTTCGTGGTACCGAAGGCTTCAGGGGGCTGGCGCCCTGTTTCAGACTTGTCTCCTCTGAACAGATTTCTGAGACAAATCAAGTTCACAATAGAGACGTCAGCGTCAGTCAGAGATGCACTCAGGCCGGGAGACTGGGTGACGTCGATCGATCTGACAGACGAATACTTTCACATCCTCATGCATCCATCAGACCGGAAATGGCTGAGATTTCGGTGGGGAGATGGCTGAGATTTCGGTGGGGAGAGAGAGTATTCCAATTCAAGGCCCTTCCCTTCGGCCTATCTTTGGCTCCTTGGATCTAGCTAATCTTACTCGTAAGACACTTTTGCTCGTTCTTTTGGCCACCGCAAGGAGAGGTAGCGAAATTCACGCTCTCTCAGGCTCATCTAGAGACATAGCTTTTGAAAAAGATGGTTCTATCACTTTACGTTTTAGGCCGGAATTTCTAGCCAAAAACCAGAAGCCTGATCAAATTTCCCCCATAATCAGAATTCTTCCTCTTAACAAAATTCTGGCTCCAGGGGACCCCGATATGTCTAACTGCCCAGTTCGGGCTCTTACCTGAGTTATCTGTCTCGCACGGAGCCTATCAGAGCTAATCAGCAGAAGCTGCTTTTCCTATCTCTGAACACGGCTAGGCATAAAGACATATCTAAGGTAACTCTTTCTAAATGGATCTCAACACTGATCAGACAGGCGTATGAGTGGTGGCACAGAAAGAAAGTGGGCGGGGGGGCAGTCAGTTCTCCCTCTAACGTCGGCAAGGATGCACGAGGCAAGAGCCTGGGCATCCTCCTTAGCTGTGCTAAGATCAGGAAGATTGTCTGAAGTCCTTGATTCTGCCTACTAAAGATCTGAGGATGTTTTTATCAACTTTTACCTGCGCGACATTTCCAGTATGCTGCATGACGGTACCAAGGCTCTACCAGCGATGGTAGCAGCAGAGCAATTGTTGCCTAGCTCATAGGTGAGCATCCCACCACCTTAATTGGCAATCTGCTATATGTGAATTGGGATAAGATATGTAATTTAATCGAACATTTTAATAATAAATTTTCATTTGATTAATATACTTACCCAATTCACATAGTGAAGTCCCTCCCGCCTACCCCGCTTTAGTTACCCTAAAAATAATAGGGCGCTTCGAGCGAATGAATACAATATGGCGGCGAGAGCACGCGTGCGCAGAGCATGCTGGGAGGTAACCTTGTCCTGACGTTGTCATGTGACCGTCAAGGCTGTTCTATTTTTAGGGTTACTTTCCCCCTTACCAGGGTGAGCGTAGTTTTCAGCGTCCTAGCACTAAACTGAAGTAAATTGCTATAATGTGAATTGGGTAAGTATATTAATCAAATGAAAATTTATTATTAAAATTTTCGATTAAATTACATATCTTATCCCAATTCACATATAGCAGATTGCCCATTAAGGTGGTGGGATGCTCACCTATGAGCTAGGCAACAATTGCCCTGCTGCTACCATCGCTGGTAGAGCCTTGGTACCGTCCTGCCGCGTACTGGAAATGTCGCGCAGGTAACTGTTTTAAGATTTTTTAATTTTGTTTTGTTTTGATCATAGCCTTGGCCTTGGTGTACGTGGGAGTTTCAGCCCACGAACGCAGAAGAAGAAGAAGAAGATCATAGCCTCTATAAATTTACCTCCCTTTAAAGACTCCCTTCTTTTTAAGACATGATTTTCTTAGATTTTTTGAAAATGACTCCACTGTAGCACCAGTAAAATAAATAATTGTTTCATTTCAGTTTTGAGTACGGTGTGAGCACAGCTGAGCTGGCCAACAGAACTCTGGAGCTGACGGTGAAGAACGAGACAGGCATGTTCTCCTCCTCTCAGTCCGTGCTGGGAATGGCCATGGTCGACCTCTCCACCCTGGATACTTCAAAGGCCACCACACAGTGGTATGTGTGTGTTTGTGTGTGTGTGTTTGTGTGTGTGTGTGTGTATGTGTGTGTGTGTGTGTGTGTATGTGTGTTTGTGTGTGCGTTTGTGTGTGTGCTTGTGTGTGTACATTTGTGTGTGTGTGTTATTGTTAGTGTATGTTATTGTTAGTGTGGGTGTGTGTTATTGTAAGTGTTGATGGGGGTGGGGGTTAATGACAGAGAAATTCCCTCAGAGACCAATGATTATGCACTAACAAAACATTAATGAACAGACTCACAGAGGTAAACAGATAGACAGTAGCAGGTGCATTTATTCACACAATCGCTCCCAGGAATGCACACACGCATGCATGCACACAGGTATGTACGCACACAGGTATGTATGTACGTTCGTACGCACACACAAACTTACACAGACACACAAACACACACACACACACACACACACACACACACACACACACACACACACACACACACACACACACACACACACACACACACACACACACACACACACCCACTCCAAAACATCTGCAGTCGTAATATGAGAACCTAAATGGCGCAAAAAGCAACAGACATTGGTACGGACATTAACCTCTTTGAAAATACAATCGTGTTTATGATAATCAGTAGCTGTGGTGTATGTAACGCTCATCAGGATTTTGTTTGTTTGTTTCAGGTTTGATCTTGCTCCGGAAAATTCTGCGAAAGCTACATCATTGGAATCTGATGTTTAAACGTCAGTCTTCACGGAAAGCGTGCATTCTAACATTCTCACTGTTTTGTTCTGTGCACTTTAAAGACCAATAATCACAATCATTTCGACTGTGGAGTCATCAGGAAAAATTCCGCTCCATACAGTTTAGAAACATAGGTTTAGAATGTTTTTTCTCAAATTTACTGTTGTTCGCAATATTGGCTTTTGAGCCAAAAGCCGGAAAAAGTTTATATATTACTTTATGCTTGCCTTTATTTTGATACAATTTTGCCTGATGTCTTTTATGCTGGATCCTAAAAAGCTGAAATGTTGTGTTCAGGAGAAGGTGACTCAGTTTTCTGTCTGTGTTGCAGATTTCTGTCCCTTGATCTTGAATGATCCACATGTTGTACAAAGAGTTATGTTCCATGCTGGAATTGTGCACATGCCTGACACCTTTGCTTTTTTTTACTGCGCTGAAACATGAATTTTGGGGGGCCTCAAGACTTTGGTAAACACGCAGACTTTCCTTGTTATGGCGGAGAGAGACAATGTAATATTATGTTCCTGTTGTGAGATGGAGCAGTAAGCGATAGGCCCTGAGTCAATGCCTTGCATTTCTTTTTCACAACAGGGAACAAGAGACAGAATATTATTGTGACATTTCAAGCTTGGTATATTAAAAGAAAATAAGGAAGGCCATTTTTTGCAAAGAAACCACCCATTCTGCTTAGCTTATTCTCTGAAGTGTAATAACTGCAGAAAACACTATTATAAGCTCAGGGAAGCTGACAAACTGGGATATGGGAATTAACTTCACATCATGTTTAATTCAGGATCAGAAAGGAAACTGAATCTCTACTTGAAATTACAGCCAGTGCAAATTATACCTGGTAATTGTAATAAAGTGACTTCTTGTGATAGATTTCTGATTAGGAATGCATGACAGTACAATCAAAGAAGCAAGCTAAAAAACAAAGAGGAATCAGCTTCATTGTTCCTTTGTTACTTCTTACACCTCATGGTTATATTAAGGGAAGGAGAGAACAAAGTTCAGTGTGTTGCCAAAAAAAAGAAATAAAGTAATCTTTTCTCAAAAAATGAATGCTGAATTCATTTATGCTGTAACACATGTATGCAGTGAAATATCTTTATTCGATGAAGTGATTGTGTAAACTGATGAAGTAACGAAGAGTGTTCATATTATTTAAACATTGCTGTTGCTATGCTAATACTCGAAAGAAATAAAGTAATCTTTTCTCAAAAAATGAATGCTGAATTCATTTATGCTGTAACACATGTATGCAGTAAAATATCTTTATTCGATGAAGTGATTGTGTAAACTGATGAAGTAACGAAGAGTGTTCATATTATTTAAACATTGCTGTTGCTATGCTAATACTCGCATACAGTACTTGTTTGTTGATAAAGTGTCTGTAGAATTCTTTTCTTTTTTTATCCATAAAGAAACTGTTAAGTCCTGGCCATTTAAATGTTAAGAAGTTGACACATGACTGACAGATGCCGGCAGGATAACTGAAAATTAATTAATTTGTAATAACAGTGGAGGTCTTACAATCTCAACTTTTATACAGTGTTGTGTACATTTTATAAAAAAAACATCAGAAAAGAGAAGAATGTATTTTGTACTTGTTTTGTATTTGTGTACAGTTGGTTAGTGCGCACCCATCACTTTTGTGCAATTTGATTTTAATTTTGTATTTTTTTTATTTTAATAATTTTTTTTTTTTACACCTTAACAGACCTCTTGCTTACTGATTTTAAAGCTTGTGGAAGATTTGCTTTTCCATAGGTTTGACATTGTTATAGCAATAGATGGAAGGATTAACCTGGGCACTGACTCATTTTGAGCTTTGTAGCAGACTGCTTTCTGAGAGTTTGAACACATTATAGGATGATGGACTTCTTTCTCTCGTGTAATGCTGGATATTTGATAACTAGCAATATACTGAAGCATTCGGAGACAACTATGTGTGGGTTTTATAACATTTTTGCGGTAGTGTTGTGCAGCAATTTGCTGATTTGTATTTTTTTGGTCTTGTTTCAATTATAAAGTTAGTGAATCATATTTTCTTTGGTTACTGAAAGGAATATAATTATGATATAACATTCACTATGTTCATGTATATATGTACCAATAAACATTGCATACTGTATTACTTTTTGATTAGAACCAGTGCAATTTTTATGAACTTTTGTTTTTTAATCTTAGCATACCTTTCTTCACATTAGGGAAAAATTTACTTGTAATTTGTTCAAGTTTAGACGGGTATGTGTCTGCTTGCTCCCTTGAAGTACTGTAGTCAAAACAAAGGCAAGAAAAGAAATATTAAGCATGACGTAATGTGCAGATGAAGTTAATGACAGTTATATAACATCAATTCAAAATTAGCATCGACTTCTATCAGTGAATTTGAAAATGCCAGCTTTATGCAGTTGTTTGACAAGTACATGCCTGTGAGAGATAATTACATGTATTGTAATGTAAAGGGTTCTAATTGTGCTTGCAACTTAAATATTTAAAAAAGAATTGTTGTTAACATCACAGTCTTATTCATTTTGAAGACTGAACATTGCAAGAGAGTGTTTATACCTTGTGTAAGTGTACTGTTTCGGGGAGTTTCTAAAAACGAATTGTTGGCCATAATGAGTAAATAGAGACTTGCTCATGACTTGTTGATATTAGAAAATCCTGAATGGATTAAAATACTGTTACCCAGAATATTTTCTGAGTGTCTTCTACAGACTTGCACATACCACTCAATACTCGATCTGTCTTGAACCTTAAAAGTGGAACATGTGATGTCATGCAATACTTACTTATCTGATGTTTGTATGTGCTTAATTCAAACTTTGTTGTCTAATGCTGCTTTCTGTGCGTTGTTGGAAACAAAACAGAGAAGGAAAAAAAACTGATAAGATTGTTTGTGTTGCGACACTTTCCAAAGTTTCTCATTATACACCATCCCGCAGTGGGGCACTGCGGTTATGAAATTAAAGGCCCCTCCTGTTTTTGGAACCGCAGGAGCTTTCTAGTTTGCTGTTAGGTAGATTTTTGGTTCCTCTTTCCTGTCATGCTCTCTTTTTCTTCATGAATTCTTTTCTTTTTTCTGCCTTCTTGCTCATTCACCTGTATTTTTTCCAAAAATCTCTTCTCTTGCCGCTTGTCTCGCGATTCATGTATAGTTTAATCTGTTAGTGTTCTGATGTAAGTCCAGCAGTAGATAGGTTAAGCCTATTTTAACATACTGGAAACTGGTAATCTTCCAGTAGGTATTAATTTAGTTTTACTAAAGCCTGCTGGGACACAAGTAATGGGTTAGTGCATTTGTAAACAGGAATCGCTTGACAAGTGGCCCCCTTCATCCCCCCCTTCCTCGTCCTGATATGGCTCTGCGTAGTCGGCTGGACGTTAAGCAACAAATAAACAAACAAACAAAATTATACACCATTTTTGTTTTCCTTATTTTCTGTGACATCTCTACGATGAATCCATTTAAGTTAAATAATGTCCTTAAAACTTTGCTTGTTTTTGTGGCTACTCACTCTTTGTTGCATGGTCTGTGTCACCTGTATTCAGTTGTTTTTTTCAGAGGGTGGTCATATTTGACAAAGAGTATCTAAAAGCAGACCTTTTTACGGCTTGCAATGTTTAGCTCAATGTGAGATGTATACATTTGCCATGAAGACTCATCGAAAATGAATTGCCTTGTCCGTCTGATGTGACCTTTATAGGTAGAGGATTGTTAATTCTACTGTTAGATTGCGGTTATATTGAGTAGACGTTGCAGTCATTAGGACAATGTTTTGTAGAAGTACTGCTTCCTTCATGACTTTTCCAGTTGTTTCTTGCTGCATAGATTTCACCGTCCATGGTTAGTTCTTGCTGCTGTAGAAAAGTGTATTTTTATACAAGCTTTTTTTCTTTGCTGCTTCTAAGTTCTATGGTGCTGTGATAGTTAATTGTTTGTTTTTCTGCTCTAAAACATTGATCATGTTGGATAAGAAGAATGTGGTGAAAATTGTTGTTACACAAACTGTTGCATAAATTGTGTGGAAGAAAGTTATTGCTCAGTTGGGTTATTACAAAGGTGAAGAAAAAAATTTCTTTAGCACAAATGTTGAAAATGAAAATTTTGATGTAAATATGTCCTGGACATCTAACAAAATATTCTGGGAATATTTTACTTCTTCCCTTGAAAGTGGTGGTTAATAATTCAGTTGGGAAAAAAGCTTGTGCTAATGTGTGTTCGTGTGCTCTAAACGTCTTACTAATTTCGTTCTGCTTGTGCAGCTAACTAACCTTTCTTTTTGCTTCCACCACCCCAACCTTCTCCCTTACTTCATTTTTCACAATTCCTCTGTCATTCATAACAAAGTAAAGTGAAAACAAATAATCATGACATGGAATAAGAAGAAAAAACCCACCTTAAACTAATCTGAAATGTAGTAAATCAACTGAATTGAGATAGATTAAACTAAACTTAAAATTAACCTCAACTGAAGTAAAGTTTAAAAGGCAGGTTAATTTACAAACAATTTTACAAAGATTGATATGATCTTGATAATAATGAGAAAAAAGACAACTACAATATCATGTTTTTTTGTGTACATAAGTAATGTGAAATTCCAAATTTTAAATGTATCATTGTCTTAGAATATATTGCTAACTAAAAGTACTTGACAGTACTTTGAGAAAAGATATTGGATTTGGCGTGTTACACATAACAACAAAATATTATTGATGACAAGATTTGATGTTATTTGAAGTTGAATACTATTTGTGAGGGGAGAACTACAATTTATACTTTTTTGATGACAAATTCTTTTAGTTCAATACTATTAGATACAGTATGAGATTACAGAAGAAGTTTCTACTCTTAAATTGATGTTGACCTGTCTCGGTGATTTTGTAATACACAGTGAAAACAACACTAATTGCCATGTCAATGTTTTTGTGCTTTCAGATTAATCGGATGAAACATTATGCATATCAAAAACACAAAAATGATCTTTGTCTCTGTCTTAATATCCAACAACCCAAAAGGATATCCAACCTTATAATCACACATTTCCCTCTGTAAATCTTGCACAGCAAATATTACTTTTTTAAAAAAAAATTATCGAGTAAGTCGCTTTCTTTAAAATGGTTCTATCCACTGGCACTGAGGGTATCTACCAGAAATTCAAGGGGCACCTAGTTTCACATACATTAATGGGGGGGGGGGGGGGGGGGGGACTTCTAATTTTAAGGCAAACAGTTTGATTTTGACAACCCAGATTCTTGCCCAGGTGACAATATTGCTGTCATATCTCATTGCTTCCTATTTACTGCCAGATGTGAATAATTGCTTGGACTATGCTTGAGATTAATTGATTTGTTTTCAATGCAATGATTAAATACACTGATTGTTGTAGATTGAGTGCTGTAATATAGATTAATATATTTATAGATTCTGCATTTCTGCTATTGCTTTTGCTGTAGCAGTTTCTGTGGTCCCCAGTTCTCTGTCTAGAAGCCAATTGCTTGTATTTACCGTAGTTGTGATGCAATATGTATACCGTTTACTACATTAATTACATAGTATACAACGTTCCTGTTCATCTTACATTCACATAATTGCTGCATATGTTTTTGCATATTATACATGAATTTTTGTAAAGGTTTAAAGCTGTCACAATTATGTATCTTACCATTTTTATATTTCGTTCAAATCGTTTTGTTTTTGTTCTTGCTATCGACAACAACGATTCTGAACATCAAGAGATTTTATGTTAAGGCAACAAATACATTTGTTCGAAAATGAAAATGATTGTTGATTATATTCAGTTTGAAGTCTAGTATATTTTCAAGAAATTAAAGTTCCAATGACTGAATTAAGAGATGTGGAATTTGCCGATTTATAATGACTTCTGAAAACTATATATATAGAGAGAGATCAGCAAGGCTTTTTAAATACATGTATTTTTGGTTCAAAAGGTATGGCAGATTAAAAGATAAATATGTTTCTGCACAATTGGGATTAGCTGTCAAATATAAATAATTTTAAGTGATTTTTCAGCATTTGTTTAGTAAGTTTATGTAAATTTGTGAATCATGAAAACATGAATTATTTAAAACTGCAAGGTTATGGGGAAAAATCGTGAAATGTTATGGTTTTTGTGTTTGTTTTGCTTTTTTGGTTTACAATATAATTTTCTTGGTTTGAGATCCCTGGGAAAAGTCTTGAAATGTCAAGTTTTTGTTTCCCCACTTGATCGCTGGTTTAAGATAACATTTTACTAGTACATGTATTTAGTAACAGAGTTCACAAAAGCATACTCATCTTCATGTTAGTCTAGTGTTAGCTGTATGCAAAATATGTAAAAGACACTTTATTCACTGAACTTGGTCAGTACTTGTGCACAAACACTGAAAACATTTATATCGTTGACTTCTACAACTTGTTTTCACAGATCTGTAGCAAAAAACTATGTATGCACTTTCATAGCAACCCATTAATATGTACATGAATCAATGTTTTAACATCATGTAGTGATAGGTGTGTTTTACAGAATTAAAATTTGCATCTTCAGGAAGATGTTCATCTTTGGCAGTTTGAATTTGAACTATTCAATTTGTTCGGGTTTTCACTTTGCTTTAAAGTCATTCCAGCTTTTTACAAATTTCGGCTTGAACAGATTTGTTTGACTATCATGACATTATAAAAGTATGAGGAAAGATGAAATAAGTGCAATGTATGAGGAAAGTTGGTAACTTAAATGTAAGCGTTACCCTGCATAATGTTAGTAAATTTGTCATAGTTAGATGAAAGAGTTCCACTTCTTTTTCTGTGATTAGGATGCTATCGCTGTTTTTCTTTTTTAATAGATAGTTGGCCATCAGTTTTGATGATTCTATATATCACTTTGTATTCCTGTGATAAGCTTAAATAAAAGTGAAAAAGTAGCTCTGTGTGTGTGTGTGTGTGTGTGTGTGTGTGTGTGTGTGTGTGTGTGTGTGAGTGTGTGTGAGTGTGTGTGTGTGTGTGTGTGAGTGTGTGTGTGTGTGTGTGTGTAAGTGTGAGTGTGTGTGTGTGTGTGTGTGTGTGTGTGTGTGTGAGTGTGTGTGTGTGTGTGAGTGTGTGTGTGAGTGTGTGTGTGTGAGTGTGTGTGAGTGTGTGTGTGAGTGTGTGTGTGAGTGTGTGTGTGTGAGTGTGTGTGAGTGTGTGTGTGTGAGTGTGTGTGTGTGTGTGTGTGAGTGTGTGTGAGTGTATGTGAGTGTGTGTGTGTGTGAGTGTGTGTGAATGTGTGTGAGTGTGTGTGTGAGTGTGTGTGAGTGTGTGTGTGTGTGTGTGTGTAAGTGTGTGTGTGTGAGTGTGTGTGAGTGTGTGTGTGTGAGTGTGTGTGAGTGTGTGTGTGTGAGTGTGTGTGTGTGTGTGTGTGAGTGTGTGTGTGTGAGTGTGTGTGTGTGAGTGTGTGTGAGTGTGTGTGTGTGTGTGTGTGTGAGTGTGTGTGAGTGTGTGTGTGTGAGTGTGTGTGAGTGTGTGTGTGTGAGTGTGTGTGAGTGTGTGTGTGTGAGTGTGTGTGTGTGAGTGTGTGTGAGTGTGTGTGTGTGAGTGTGTGTGAGTGTGTGTGTGTGTGAGTGTGTGTGAGTGTGTGTGTGTGAGTGTGTGTGTGTGAGTGTGTGTGTGTGAGTGTGTGTGAGTGTGTGTGAGTGTGTGTGAGTGTGTGAGTGTGTGCGTGTGAGTGTGTGTGAGGGTGTGTGTGTGAGTGTGTGTGAGTGTGTGTGTGTGAGTGTGTGTGAGTGTGTGTGTGTGAGTGTGTGTGTGTGAGTGTGTGTGTGTGAGTGTGTGTGAGTGTGTGTGTGAGTGTGTGTGAGTGTGTGTGTGTGAGTGTGTGTGAGTGTGTGTGTGTGAGTGTGTGTGTGTGAGTGTGTGTGTGTGAGTGTGTGTGAGTGTGTGTGTGTGAGTGTGTGTGAGTGTGTGTGTGTGAGTGTGTGTGAGTGTGTGTGTGTGTGAGTGTGTGTGAGTGTGTGTGTGTGTGAGTGTGTGTGTGTGAGTGTGTGTGAGTGTGTGTGTGTGAGTGTGTGTGAGTGTGTTTGTGTGAGTGTGTGTGTGTGTGAGTGTGTGTGTGTGAGTGTGTGTGAGTGTGTGTGTGTGAGTGTGTGTGAGTGTGTGTGTGTGAGTGTGTGTGAGTGTGTGTGTGTGAGTGTGTGTGAGTGTGTGTGTGTGAGTGTGTGTGTGAGTGTGTGAGTGCAAGAGAGGGGGGAGCTAGCCAGGCATGAAGAGAGGTTGATTAGAGGGTGAATGCCTCAATCACAACTACCTCTCTGCTTACCCATATTTTTTGTTTGTTTGATTTTAGGAAAATCATCACCCCCCGCGGGTTAGGGGGAAGAATTTACCCGATGCTCCCCAGCATGTCGTAAGAGGCGACTAACGGATTCTGTTTCTCCTTTTACCCTTGTTAAGTGTTTCTTGTATAGAATATAGTCAATGTTTGTAAAGATTTTAGTCAAGCAGTATGTAAGAAATGTTTAGTCCTTTGTACTGGAAACTTGCATTCTCCCAGTAAGGTAATATATTGAACTACGTTGCAAGCCCCTGGAGCAATTTTTTTATTAGTGCTTTTGTGAACAAGAAACAATTAACAATAGGCTCTATCCCATCTCCCCCCTTTCCCCGTCGCGATATAACCTTCGTGGTTGAAAACGACGTTAAACACCAAATAAAGAAATAAAGAAAGGAAGATCATCGGCATGAAAGCTTAACCATTCACACGAACCAGATGCACACTAACATTGACTTCAACTTCTTGTTCCAACACAAGCATGCAGTATAGTAATGTGTAGAAAGGGGAAGGCAAAAACATGAGGGGCACCCTATTATTAGTTCCACTGCCATCTGCAGCAAAACGAAACGAAGCTCATTTTGTAAATCTTGGATACTAACCACATAAAATGCGAAATTCAGATAATTTTGAATGAAAGGTTCATTATTAAAATTACAGGTACCAAGCTAAAATGCAATCCCATAGTCCTAAACAACCCAAGGACTGACTAACTGGTAAAAAATATTTCGAAAAAATAGCTTCAAAAATGCGGTTGCCACGACTTTTTTTTTAACCCAGAAAAACGACACAAACAATACCCTCGAGAAAATGCGTTCAATTACAGAACCAATATCTTGATCTGAAGTCGGCTTGTAGTCTTTGCATTCACACACACGCATACTCTCACACACACACACGCAAACGCACACACGCACCACTCTATCTAGCACCGGTCTGGCACTAGAACTCTCACACACACTCTCTTACACACTCTCACACACACACTGGAATCACCAACTCTGGCACCTCCACTCTCACATCACCATTTCCACTCTGTCTGGCACTTTAATTCTGGCACCCCCACTTTTCTGGCAGCATCACCGATACTCTGGCACCACCATTCTCACTCTGGAAGTACGCTATTGGCACTGGTCTGGAACCAACAATTTTACTCCACATCTACGCACAGGGACACACACACACATGCAGATGACGCAGGTACCAGTTTTGCAGCGCCGTTAGGCTACACGTACAAACACACAAATAAATATCGACGAGAGTGGGATTCGAACCCACGCCTTGGGAGTTGACAGTGTTTGAATACTGTCGCTCTTGTCGCCGCAGCCACTCTGCTCGCTTGAAAGTTTGAGGAAAATTGGTACATATCAAGTTTTAACTGAGCGAATCGGTTCACTAAAGAAAGAAATCAAAACTTGACTAAACGTAAAAACAAGTCGCGTAATGCGAAAATACAACATTTAGGCAAGCTGTGGAACTCACAGAATGAAACTGAACGCCCTGCATTTTTTCACAATGACCGTAGTCCGCCGCTAGTGCAAATGGCAGTGAAAGTGACGAGCCTGTTCAGCGCGGTAGTGGTTTCGCTGTGCTGCATAGCACGCTTTTCTGTACCTCTCTTCGTTTTAACTTTCTGAGCGTGTTTTTAATCCAAACATATCATATCTATATGTTTTTGGAATCAGGAACCGACAAGGAATAAGATGAAATTGTTTTTAAAACGATTTCGGAAATTTAATTTTAATCATAATTTTTTTATTTATAATTTTCAGAGCTTGTTTTTAATCCGAATATAACATATTTATATGTTTTTGGAATCAGAACATGATGAAGAATAAAATAAAAGTAATTTTGGATCGTGTTATACAAAAATAATTTTAATTACAATTTTCAGATTTTTAATGACCAAAGTCATTAATTAATTTTTAAGCCTCCATGCTGAAATGCAATATCGAAGTCCGGCCTTCGTCGAAGATTGCTTGGCCAAATTTTTAATCAATTTGATTGAAAAATGAAGGTGTGACAGTGCCGCCTCAACTTGTACAAAAAGCCGGATATGACGTCATAAAAGACATTTATCGAAAAAATGAAAAAAACATCTGGGAATTTCATACCCAGGAACTCTGATGTAAAATTTCATAAAGATTGGTCCAGTAGAATCGCTCTACACACATACACGCACAGACACACACACACACACACACACACACACACACATGCACCACGACCCTCGTCTCGATTCCCCCTCTATGTTAAAACATTTAGTCAAAACTTGACTAAATGTAAAAACATGGATCAAACAATAATCCGTATGCAAATTTGATGTTTAAGCAGACAGATTGTCAAAATATTTGGATATATCACATATTTTACGCGACTTGTTGATGCGTTCGGAGAGGTGACATGAGTCGTGTGTTACCGTTCTCACGAGATCAGTTGTTGAAACCAACTTTGTTATCTGTGCTGTTCCGGAAATGAGCTGCGCTTTTTTTGAATTCAAACAGTATCATGTCACTGTTGTCCCAATTGCGCTGTTTCAGAAATGAGCTGCACCTCGTCTGTCTGTTTATAGCAACACACACTGTCTGTCACGTACACTCCATGCAACTCTCTCCGTCTCTCCCTCGCTCTGCCTTCGTGTCTGTGTGTGTATGTGTCTCTCTCTCAATCTTTTCATGTTCTCTCTCTCGAGATCTCATGCGCTCTGGGCTCTCTCTCTCGAGTCATTACACCCCCGGTATAGGGGTGTGTATAGGATTCGGTCCATGTGTTTGTTTGTGTGTTTGTGTTCGCATATAGATCTCAAGAATGAACGGACCGATCGTCACCAAACTTGGTGAACAGGTTCTATACATTCCTGAGACGGTCCTTACAAAAATTGGGACCAGTCAAACACACGGTTAGGGAGTTATTGGTGGATTAAGATTCTACAAGGACTTATAGAGGGACATATTAATGGTCAAAGGGAAATAACCTTCTCAGTTGGTGGCAGTGAGAATGGTAAGGACGGGGGTGTTTTTCCTACCTCGGAGGAATTTCTTGTTTTCTCTCACCCGGTGTTCATTTTACAGGACAGTTTTTTTTCCTTTCAGTTATACGTTGTAGTAGTTTGACCCTATTGTTTTAGTACAAGAAGAGCTCGTTCACCAGTAGCAAAAACTCACTCGGTCCGTCAGTGTGTCTGAGTGTGTGTGATGGGGGGAGGGCCTCTCCCGTGACCGGCCACCTGCAATGAACGGACAGGTTTGCACTGGCCCAAGGGTGTCCGTTCATGTGAGGGACTTTTGTAGCAGTAAATCTAGTGTGATACATAAGTAATCAATTTATCCACTTGACTAGTATTGACAACAGGGACTTATCCCTCTTCTTTGCATGTTTTTATGCCTACGTATTTTCAAATACTCTGCAACACATGTAACCCAAATACAACATGTGCCCGTACACTACCGCTTCTTTTTTGAAAACATTGCTTCGGCCATGTTGATTTTAATCAATCAATTTTCTTGTTTTTGTCTGTGCTTGAGAGCCAGATTGTAAGACAGAAAGAATGAAAAAGAGGGGAGTTTTTTTTTTAACAGGAAAATGATAAGTTTCTCCACATCTCCACTTTTTTTTATCCAGTATACCACGCCTCCAGGATAGTCCGCCTTTTTTGGCTTCCATAGTTCCATAAACTATTTAACGACTAAAGAACACACAGTTTTTAATCATCATGTAGTTGATACCGTGCGGCGAGTAGGTTTTGAAGTGTAATTTTCACAATGAAATGTTGGCTTTGTTCGGCTCTGAGCTTCGCAGGAGGCCATTTTGTTTGACATATAATCCCTTCCAGGCAGACATCTTTGAGTACCAGTATTAGTGCATCAAAGAAAAGTTTTCTCGTATTAATCTTCCTCAGCTTTGATCAGTGGATGAGTTTTGCTGTTCAGTTTTGGGATAGGCATATAATATGTCTATGGTGGTGATATAGTTTTTTCTTCGTCTAGTTTTTGTCCGTTTCTTAAAAAAAGTTTTTCTTGTTTTATTTTTTGTTTGTTTAATTAAAAAATATATTTTAGTCTCTGTCATCGCCATGGTTGAAATATGATTTTATGTACTACAGTTTCTACCACGCGGAGGCGAGACAGGCAGTGGTAGCTAAGCTGTTGTTGTTGGGGCTGGTGTTGATGTTAATAATGTTGTTTTTGAGTGAGATGCGTATACTCAGTGTGTAGGTGGGAGTACTAGCTCGTTTGTTTTACATTCTTCCTCTTCTTCTTTGTTGTATTTCCAGAGCACACGTCCATACACGATTTCAGGCTTAGCGTCTTACAAAAATCAGCGTTCTCGATTCTGCGACCGACCCGATTTGGTCCTCCAGGCCCTATTAACTGTTTATTTACCCTTCAAAACTCTTAAAAAAAAAAGAAGACAAAACTCAATTTGCAGACTGTACAAGCTAAGGTACTCTTCTATATAGCTATGATAATTATGCACAGGACACAGCTCGCACGAGTTGCGGTCAATAAAAAAGCCACACGCGCCTGGGCTAAATAAAAGGAAGAACGAATAAAGAAAGAAAGACTTTACTCACAAAAACCAAAAACATTACAGCTTTTTTTCTTACGCTTGTCATCACAAACAAACATTTCATTTATTAGGGCGAGGGTGAGGTTGGGTGGGGGTGGAATGGGGGCGGGGGGGGGGGGGAGGTATGCCAATTTTGTTTCCTTTCCATGTGAACCATATTGAATATCAGCTTAATTAACACTCATTGTCTCCCAGGTACGAATATATCCGTACCCATTCATATGGCTCTATCTGACCAGGTACGGATATATCCGCTCAGACTGTTAGCTTCAGTCGCTTCCTGTAACGTCGATCTAACGCCTGCATTCCAGCGTGTTGATACACAGTTACTACACAGTTACTACAATTCTGAGTGACCTCCTGCAGCATAGCTGGTCTCGGCTAAACAAAACTTGGTCAACATAGGTGGGGTAGAAAGTGTTAACTCTAACCTGGCTGATACGTTGGGTAAGAGCATCAGTAGCCTTTGACATATGGTACCACAGCTTGACTCTATAGCTTTGCTGTTTCCCTGTAGAGTGGACATTGCTTGTTGAATTAAATTCGTTACCGACACCCACGTCAATCTGCGTAATTAATTCAGCAAAGAAACCCAATCACGTAAAAAGGGAAGTTCTGGTGTCAGTTTTGACCGTTACACCATCCACCACCATCACCACCCCCACCATCACCACCACCACCATCCATCCAACTCACAACACTCCCCCAATCCTTTTCTTTCTGCATTGACAGACGATCCTGGTTTTTCGCGGTTAGGAACATCATCTAAGACAGAGCTAGAGGGATAAGCTACAAAATCCAGGACCTGACATTTCCATTGCTAACAAACTCCAACTCATTTCACTGTGGTCACGGCAGGGGTTAACGAGGAATTCAGCGAAAATTTTAATCTCACTATTTTCAAAAAGACAATTTGAAAATAATGATGGGATTGCGGACAGTATTGAACAAATAAATAGACAATGAAAGCGCTTTGAGCAGGGACATTCTTGATTTCTGCGCATTTGAATAAATCGTGCACTTTTAATATTTCGAAATGTTCGGGTTAGTGCAAATAACTAGTAGATTAGCTTTAACCTTTGCGGTCGATGTATGATGATAATTATAAAGAGATTTTCCATTGAAAGCTGCCAAATATTGTGACACACAAAACTGCAGTTCACAATCTGTGACACTGCATCTCAGGCTAACTTTAATTCCTGGTATTATAACGGCCAAAGAATTCTGAAAATACTGGAAACAAAATCTCCAATCGTTCATATAATGCTGCGTCGCTCAAAAGAAATAACGGTTTTAGGCGTGACGAAAAAAAGAACAGGGCCGGAATACGATGATAAATACAAGACTTATTTTACAACCATTTGAAAATTACATAGGGGAAAGGCTCCTAATATGGACCGGCTCCTAATATGGACCACCTCCGGCTCTGACAAACTAACGGCGCTGGAGCGCTCAAAACAATTTCATTCGCTTCATTCACCCTCGCTGGATAACTTGCACATGTTAAAACATGCAGAAACACAAACCTCAAAACCGTTAGGCTTTTTCTCTTTTTTTCACTTTTGGCAGCGTTCACTCTAAATTTGCCGACCCAAACGGACTCGTTTCTGTCCACAGCCAAAGATGTTTCCACACACAAATGCTATAATATATATATGAGAGCTAAGACCGTATTCGTTACATTTTAGCAGTGTTGACCACGAGGTTTTACTGCAAACAAAAAATAATAGCCAAATATTAAAGTATGTGTGTGTCCCCTAATATGGACCACCTTCAACAAATCGACGAAAATAAAACCTAATGGCTATTTTCATTAATTCATAAAGAAGCTTGCTGAAAATAACCTATAACTAGCCCTCGAGATTTCAAAAAAATATATCAAATAGTCTTCTTTTCGTGTTAGTTGATAATTTCACTTATTTTCACTCTATTTTTGATAAGCTTCTTTAGTTTCCTGATGTGCTTCAAATAATGCTCTCACCAACCCGAAATAGATATATCTAAAGCATATTTTAATTAGAAGATTGTACACTAAGTTGTATCATGTTATTTTGAAATATAGGGGGCTTTTAACAGTGATTCACGAAGGCCTCTTCACTGGTCCATATTGGGCGCCCAGGCTCCTAGTATGGACCATCTGTGATTTTTTATTTATTTAATTTTTGCTGAATATCTATCACAGCTAACTCACTGTTACCAGGCCTAACGGTTAACCTAAGAGAGAAGGACTACCAAACACAAAATGAAACTTCTTTGCAAGAAAACATGCTAGTTATCAGCATGAAACAAAAAGTGGTCCATATTAGGAGCCCTTCCCTTACCATACATAACCGGTGATGACTCGCATAACGAAATCGTTTTTCTCGTGTTTTGAACTTGCCGGTGTTACAGCTCAGAGCTGAGTACGTCCCGCACTTCGCTTTGTTTAGCCTACATCACGTGGCCACCCACACATCTGCACAACGCAACCTTTTTTACAAGAAAAAACACACGTTTATTTGTTTGCTTTGTCTTTATTACACATTTCTATCTACATTTGCCACTAAAACATTAAATTGTATACTTTATTTTGCAAGTGAATCGTTATCATACAAAATAACGTTATCCCGAGAGGAACAGGGGGAAGACACCCTATCAGTTCATAATGCAAAGTTTCTCAGAGCGCGTCTGCTTCTCAGCTGTTTCGCACGAATCGTGTAATATCTATTTTTGCGGAAACCTCCCGAAGAAATGCAATCTCAGCTGCTTCCATCTGCAACATTGTCGTGTTTATATGGAATGTGACGTCATGTTCTTCGTCAGGTCACGCCTATCTCGAAAACTAAGCGTCGCACAGAACCAGCGCCCTGCCAATAATACCTACAGGTTGTCATCTTTTATGCCCCCCTCCCCCCTAATTCATACCGCTAAACCGGTTGGTGTGGCAACGATCCCGGTTTCATCCAGGAACAGGCACACCGGTTTGGACAATATTTAGGGAGATCACTAACGCTAATTCTTTCCTTGAGCATGCGTAAACTTGTGACTTACCAAGGTGATTGGAGAGATGACTGTTATTTTTTTATTTTTTTATTTGCGTAATGGAGTCGAACCTGGTTGCTGGGTGACGTGACAATCACGTCACACATTATTTAAGAATTCACTAAGAATGAATTAAAGGTACCCGGTTATTTCTTACCATGTCCGCGATCTTATAAATCATCACAAATCTGTCACATGGGATGAGAGCACCCGTCCACTCGGACACATACCTTCTTCTTCTTCTTCTGCGTTCGTGGGCTAAAACTCCCACGTACACTCGTGTTTTTGCACGAGTGGAATTTTACGTGTATGACCGTTTTTACCTCGCCATTTAGGCAGCCATACGCCGCTTTCGGAGGAGGACACATACGTATACCAACTATCACCAACTTTGCTACTTTCTCTACACAGTGAGAGTGTTGTGTTAAATTATTGTATTAGGCCTACTAACATCAATTTCAATGACGAATGTGCAAAATCACTTCAGGAAACGAATCCACACTGTGCCTAGGGGAAACTCAGCCTGCTGAGTACTGGTATTTTTCAAACTGGTAACCGACGGGCGCATTGGCCTAGTGGATAAGACATCGGCCTCCAAATTGGGAGGTCGTGGGTTCGAATCCCGGCCGCGCCTGGTGGGTTAAGGGTGGAGATTTTTCCAATCTCCCAGGTCAATTTATGTGCGGACCTGCTAGTGCCTTATCCACCTTTGTGTGTGCACGCAAGCACAAGACCAGTTAAGTGCGCACGGAAAAGATCCTGTAAGTCTACAAGGTTGTCGTCAACAAGACTGAGACTGGTCTTTTTTGCACAGAATCAAATGACGACATTTATAACAAATGACGTCATTATCAAGATTGGTACATGACGTATTATTGTGCATAATTTCTTTGTGATCCGTTGTGTTTTCGTAAAGATACAGTGTATTTAGTCATGCAAGCGAGAGACTGGCCTAAAAAATGGCGGCAAAAAGCACATTTTCAGAGAAGGATTTTCGATCCTACATCAAAATAAGAACGGCACTTGGTAAAACGGCCGGTGACATACTTGAAGAGCTGAGAACTGTAAGCCCAGGCACAGCACCATCTCGCGCGACAGTTTTTCGGTGGGCAAAGCATTTCTCAACAGGGAAAACGTCTGTGGAAGATGCAAGGGGAAAAGTGAAGAAACCACCTGT
This sequence comes from Littorina saxatilis, assembly GCF_037325665.1. NCBI lineage: Eukaryota > Metazoa > Mollusca > Gastropoda > Littorinimorpha > Littorinidae > Littorina > Littorina saxatilis. The sequence goes on from NC_090258.1 coordinate 21,079,905, forward strand.
AACCGACAATAAAATGGTGTCCCATGTGCAACGGTCAGTTGATGAAGATCCCCGAGTGAGCAGTCATTTTATCGCCGAAACACTGGACATTTCGTCGTCGTCTGTCTTGAGAATTTTAAAACACAAACTTGGATACACAAAGGTGTGCGCGCGATGGGTACCACATTTCCTCACTGAAGAGAACAAGATGTGTAGGGTTACGTTTGCCCAACGGCTACTCAAGATATACGACGGATGTGATCAAAAACGCTTGGATGGGATCGTGACTGGAGACGAAACTTGGGTGTACTTCTTTGAGCCAAAAAGAAAAGCTCAAAACAAAGCATGGATAAAAAAAAAAGGTGCCAATGCCCCTCGGATCGTGCGAAAAAGTCGCTCCGGCAAGAAGGTTTTATACACAATATTTTATAACACAAAGGGCGTCATTTTTCAAAAACCACGCGAAAAAGGCAGAAGCATCACTGGGGTGTACTACAAGGAAAAAGTTCTTGCTGGCATCGTTCGTTACTACAAGAGAGCCAGACCAACTACAGGATTGAAAGGGATCAAATTACTTCATGATAACGCACCTGCTCACAAATCCAAGGTGGTGAAAGAGTAACTGGAGGAGTATGTTGGTTCGATGGATTATAGAAACACCAAAATATCAAGCATATGCTTCCCCAGAAAGCGGCGTATGGCTACCTAAATGGCGGGGTAAAAACGGTAATACACGTAAAAACCCACTCGTGCAAAAAACGTATAATTAAGCATAATTAATTAATTCGACGAAAATGACGCCATAAAGCTTACGTTTTCAACCAAGGGACATCATTTGCACGTCCCCTGTCGCAATTCACGGATAATTCCGTCTTTGACGCATGTAAACAAAATGCAATCGTACACAAAGGTACAGTCCATTCCGTGACTTAAAAGGGATCTAAAATGACTTGTTTTATTTACAACTTGAGTGCAAGTTCTGCAAATTTGGAGGCTTACATGCCTTTGAATTCTAAGCTATGAATTTAACACACTAAAGCTCAAGATTACCTAAACCCAATTATGGACTCTTTCAAGATCAGTGTGGATTTTGTGCAAAAGACGAATTTGAAGACCTCCTTAATTTTCACCGACAACTCAACCATTCTCAGGGTGGTGTGAAGTACGCACAGAAATCACCCAGAAGTGTTAATAGTGCACAGCGTAAAGAGCGGGGCCCCGCACGTTCACTCCGTCTCACCGGGGCGGGGCGGCGACCATTGATCATTGAAGACAATCGATTACAGGTCGTCACCGCTTCACGACTGAGTGGCGGTGTGACTTGATCTTTCCGTCTCTGTCACAGTCTTGGGGTCTCTGGCCGTCCTATCTGATGTGTTGAGTTAGTCGTCCGTTTTCTCTTTCTTATCGAAGCTCTGTGTCTCAGAGGTCTGTCTGTCTTTGTATCTTTTTATCTGGACCTGTGACTGCTTGTGTTTTCTCAACTCATCTGGCACAATTTTCTCTTTTGTTGATCATTCCTTAGGCCAAATAAAAATATATGTTGGTTTAGGGTAACGTGACCCAAAAAGATAGGGCCAGTAGGTCGGCTTTTTAATTTTTTTAAATTTATTTTCTTTTCTTAATTTAGTCGATTTTAAAGGAGGTTACTTCCCTTAGTCTCGCTATGGTTCGCAAAATGTGCCAAAAGTTTTTTTGTTTTTTTTAGAAATGAAAAATAAATGTTAGGGTCGGGGGGAAAAAATAGGGTCGGTCGGGTGGTTACCCTAAACCAACATTATATTTTTATTTGGCCTTATTACTCAGTAAATATTTGACTGAATATTTTGCAGGGAATCGGGAGGCAGGTGTGTGTGTGTGTGTGTGTGTGTGTGTGTGTGTGTGTGTGTGTGTGTGTGTGTGTGTGTGTGTGTGTGTGTGTGTGTGCTGACATTGGACACATGACTTCTTTCACATGTCATCACCACAATATTTTTCTCTCAATGTTGTAGTAGTGTGTTTGATGACGTTACATCTGTACGTAAAAAAAATAAAAAAAATTACGGCACTGTGGTTTCCGCATTGTTCAATTTTTTAAAATATTTTTTTTTATTTCTTCAAAGACGTTTTATTCGGGCAATTTTACAATTTGTCATGCAATGCATAGAAGTCAGATACTAATAGAGTGGATATGACGGATAAAAACATATTCAATACAGCATACAATCAATTATAATAAGTGCTGTTCCACAAGGGTAAAACATGAAGCCCACTTCAGCATAAATTTTCCATAATTCAATTATGTACGCATTGTTCAAATTATTGGTAAATTTACTCAAACAATCTTTGACCCGACTGTCTCTCTCTCTCTGACTGTCCTCATCACTTTTTCTTCATTGCTCTCCTTTCTCAAATGGTTAACCTTCTCTTCCACCGCTCCCTCGTTCTCTCTCTCTCTCTCTCCCCCCCCCCCCAACCACCTTCCTCCACACGACTTTCTGGTCGGTTTCTCCAAGACAGAGGCAAGCCGCCGAAGAACCCAGAAGTGATGGGCGCACAATGAGCCCTCGGGGACCCATAGACTGTGCTGAAGATACCATCTCTTCCTCCCAATGATGAGAGCTCCGTTCTTGTTGTGGCTTGGAGGCTGTGAGGAAAACAATTAACTCTTTCAGAAGCGAGGGGCGAACGCCTGGCAGACGACTACAGATCTTGGCTGAAATTGGTGACGGTTTGCGGTATGATAGGATAAGGGGGGGGGGGGGGGGGGGGAGGGGGGGGAGCGAAGAGCTAACAAGCGGACGATGAAGTCAATTTAAGGATAGACCTGTACGTTCCGTTTATAAGGTGGATGGAAAATACTTTTTAATGACGACAGACAGACACACACACACATACATACATACAGACAGACAGACACATACACACACACACATACACATACACAGACAGACAGACAGACACACACACACACACTGACATACACACACACACACACACACACACACACAGACACACACACACACACACACAGGCGTGTAAACCCGATTTGTTCATGCTCTCTGTTGCTGACGCCAAAGTTTTACACACATTTTGTTGATGAGAAATAAAGATCATTCATGAACACTCGTACCAAACGTCCAGGGCCGGCGTCACTGTCAACTTTTTTTCTCACTTTTGTTTTGAAAAGAAGTGGGAAATGTGGGACACATTAAAAAAAAAAATCTATAGCCGTGATTGGTCACATTTGCAAGAGACCGAATTCAGCTTTAAGTACTTGGCCTCGTTTGCCCAGGGGCCCGGGTAGCTCAGGTGGTAGAGCACTGGACTTGTGATCGAAAGGTCGCTGGTTCGAATCCGGGCCGGGACGGACACAGGTCAACTTTATGTGCAGACCCAGAGACGGTATCCATCTGCCACCCCCGTGTCACCACAGTGGCACGTAAAAGACCTCGGTCATTCTGCCATAAGTGCGGCAGATGGCTGATACCACCTTGTGCTTGCCCTTGAGTAGCTGTAAGATTCTGTGATGGCTTATATAAATTCTGGAGGATGTAATTTTGGTGCTATAAAGAACCGACGCGCTCACAAAACAAAACGAACACTAGAATTGGAAAATTAATTAAAGTTTATTGAATACTTGTCGATGTCATGGTAATTCGGAATCAGCTCATAATATCAATATATAAAAGGCTAAACATAAATCTATGGAGAGGCTAAGTAACCTATATCGGAGCGTGGCGGAAAAACTAATCTAAGTTTAGAAAGTGAATAAAGCTAAAATGTGAAGTAGAAAAGACTAGCTTGAGTGAGAGTGCAGAACAGTAGAGTGTGAAGCGTGGAGCATGGAGCGAGAAGCGCGGAGCGTGGTGCGAGAAGCGCGGAGCGAGAAGCGCGGAGCGCGGAGCGGTGGAAACTGATAGAAAAGAAAAAACTAAACTTAGAATTCGAAACATCAAACTAAACATCAAAGGTGTCCTAAAAACATAAACATCAAAGGTGTCCTAAAAACATAAACATCAAAGGTGTCCTAAAAACATAAACATCAAAGATGGACGACAAAATGGCGGCCGAAACAAGATGGCGGCAAATCAATAAAAAATCACCAAGACAAAAATATGTTAGAAAAACCCTACATAGAATAAACGTAGGACACAGAAACGGAAAGAAGACAAAGAAACGGACAGAAGACACAGAGACGGAAAGAAGACAAAGAAACGGACAGAAGACACAGAGACGGAAAGAAGACACAGAAACGGACAGAAGACAAAGAAACGGACAGAAGACACAGAAACGGACAGAAGACACAGAAACGGACAGAAGACACAGAAACGGACAGAAGACAAAGAAACGGACAGAAGACACAGAAACGGACAGAAGACAAAGAAACGGACAGAAGACACAGAAACGGACAGAAGACAAAGAAACGGACAGAAAGTCATAACAAACAAAGATTCAAAACGAAAATTACACGAATTCGGTAAATAAAAGAAACATAGTCAGAAATGGATACTCGCCTTTGACAGCATCAATAATCTAAAACAGACTCAAGGCGAGCAACTGAACCTGAACTACAAAATAACTTAAAACAAAACTGGAGGCTGGCAGAAAACACTGGGCCCCGGAACAGAGCAAAAAAATCTATCTATCCTAAAACATCTTGTTCCGTGAACGGCTTCCCAGTAAGTGACGACGAATACAGGCTATCCACCACAGAGGTGAACTAAAAATTACTGCGCGTTACTACAATATTACTGTTGCAAAACATGCGTCCCGTGCTCTCCGGGGAAAAACTCCATAGGCTGTCCAGCGTGAGCCATACAGGCACATGAAATTAATATCAGAAAAACGCCGGCCACACTACCTTGTTTATAAATTAGTTCGTTACAATATGTAACGTCATTATAACAAAACAAAGTTCGTACCAGGACGCTCATACTTAATAAAGAAAAATTAGAAGATAAAGAGCGAGCTAGACCCGCACGCGAACCTACAGAGGTGGCTGCAAAATGGGAACAAATAGGGGCAAAAGTGAGATAAGATAATAAAAGTGAAAGAACAAAAAGGGGAAGCCACCACCACGGAAAGTCGCATGCGAGTCAAGCTAGACGCAAGACTAAAAAACACAAGCAAAACAAAAAGAATCTAAATACACAGAAGGCTCCTTAGCAGGGGCATTCACATTCCCCCCTCGAAGACATCTTAGTCTTTACAAAAGTCGACATAAAAAAATCAACAAAAATCATCGAATACATACGTGGTTCAAAAACAAAATCCGAGACATTACAGAATCCTTTTGGCATTATCCAAAACGTAGCTGTTCAAAACGCACTCTCATACGTGGTTCAAAATACAAAAATCCGAAACGTTACAGAATCCTTTTGGCATTATCCAAAACGTAGCTGTTCGAAACGCACTCTCTATGAGTCTCAATCTAAAAATCACACGTGTTCTTTCAACAAATGTAACATCATATTTCGTCAGTCCGTCACTGTCAACATATCGTGTCAACATTATTCTTACACCTTTACATAACCCGCAACTCAGTATGAAAGACTGTAGTCGCAACCTACAAAATACAAAAGAAAAACATCTTCAGTCGTCTTAATCATAAGCACAGGCATCCGCACGCGGGAAGGACTAAACAAACCGATTCATTAAGCGCTTGCCTCTGTCAAGAGCTTTCGTTCCAAAATGCGGAACCAAAAACATATATACAAATGGAGAGAAATCACAAAGTCACAAAATATTTGCATTAAGACGAAACTTTCTCCCCAAATCAAAACAGCGCCACCTGTCAAAAAAGGCGAACGGATTACGTCAGACCAAAACATGCACAAACGGTCTGTCGAAACAGTAACGTTCACTGGAAAAGTCATTGGGTGTCCGGGTCTGCCTTCACCAGCACGGTCAGCTTAGAGATGGGGCGCCAGTAGTAGAAAGTGGAATGGCTCGTCTTCGAGGTGACCTTGACAGTCTTGAGCTTGCAGGTTCGCACGAGTCCATCGTCGCTGGGGCGAACCTCCGTCACGAGTCCAAGAGGCCAATCTGCTCTGCATACGGCTTCGTCACGTAGCACGACGACATCTCCGACAGCAACGTTACGTTGAGGAAGAAGCCACTCTCTTCTTCGTCGCAAAGAGGCCAAAAAGTCTAGCCTCCACAGTCTCCAGAACTCGTCTGCCAGTCGCTGAACTCTTCTCCATTTCTTCCTCGCCTCGACGTCAGCGCCATCGAAAATGCCAGGGATAGGCAGTACCCCGACAGCCTTCATTGTCAGGATGTGGTTCGGGGTAAGAGGGAGAGGGCCAGTGGGGTCTTCCAAGGACTCAACGGACAGGGGACGAGAGTTTACGATAGCCATGACCTCCAGCAAAAAGGTTCTGAGGGTGGAAGTGCTCAAGCGGGAAGGATATTTGCGCATGAGGCCGTTGAGGATTCGTCTGACTGTGCCAATCTGCCTCTCCCAGACTCCTCCCATGTGACTTGCCTTAGGCGTGTTGAAAATCCACTCGCATTGACGATCTTCAAGCCTCTTCTTCAACTCTTCTTTCTCAATGGAGTTCCAAGCTTCCCTCAACTCTCGTGAAGCGCCCACAAAGTTCGTACCTCTGTCACATCTCAACACCCTGATCGGACCTCTGATGGCTATGACGTTTCGAAGGCCATTGATGAGGGCATCAGCAGAGAGATCATCCAGTACTTCGAGGTGAATCGCTCGCATGGAGAGACACGTGATCATAAGGCCGTAGCGCTTGACTTGCCTACGTCCCTCTGCGACAATGAAGGGGCCGAAACAGTCCATGCCACAGGATGTGAACGGGGCGGATTCTTCAACCCTGTCCAAAGGAAGATCGGCCATCTTCTGTGAAGCCTCCTTTCCGTACATCTTCTTGCATGTGACGCAATCCTTCAAAACTTGCGCAACCACGCGACGTATTCCAAAGATCCAGTAACCACGTGACCTAATGTGGTGAATGACGTTGGTCCTGCCAGCATGTCCCAGAGTTTCATGTGCTTCGGCGATCAACAGTTTGGAAACATGACAGTCTTGTGGCAGCAATTTTGGCTTGGACCATATGAGGTTCTTGGCATTTCTCAATCTTCCTCCGACTCTGTAGAATCCTTTCTCGTCTTTCTCAACGTTCAACTTCTTCAGTGTTTCTTCCCGAGACTTGCTGGGAGCAGAAAAGAATTCTCTTTGTGTAGCGAGGACAATCTTCTCTTCCGCTGTAGCTTCCGACGCCAGAACTTCTAAAGCAGGCATGTTCCGTTTGGTGTTGAGGAACCTGAGAACCTTTGCAATCCCTCGAACCAAAAAGCTCCATCTTGAGAACTTGGCAAAGGTTGTCTCCATCCCCACGTCAGATGTTTCAGCAATGGACGTGACTCTGCAGGAGCGTACTTCCAGATCATCTCTCTCAACAGTGGCTGTGATGTTTCCTCTCGGAATGTCAGACTGCCACAGGAACTGAGGACCTGAAAACCAAGTAGAGGCGTTGAGCTCTTTGACGCTTAGTCCTCGAGAGGCATGGTCAGCTGGATTCTGCTCAGTGGGGACATGATTCCACTGACTGACGGAAGAGACTCTGAGGATCTGGCTGATTCTATTGGCAACGAACACGTGAAACCTCTTCTGTTGATTTGCGAGGTACGCCAAAACGATAGTGCTATCAGTCCAAAAGACGTGCTCAAGCTTTTCGTACTTCAGCTCCTTCTCCAGAAATGAAGACATCTTGGCAGAAAGTGTTGCGGCTTGTAATTCCAGGCGAGGGACAGTTACCTGCTTCAAAGGGGCCACTCTTCCTTTGGCCATGACAAGACTGCAATGGACTCTGTCATTCTCATCTTTCAAACGTAGGTAGGAACATTGACCGTAGCCTCTTGTGCTGGCATCGGAGAAGTGGTGTAACTGAACCTGCGTCAAAGTTCCCAGGGTCGATGGAACAAAGTTTCGCGGAATGCTGACCTGTCTTAGACCGGGCAGCTCATCCATCCAGCTCTTCCAGAGGCCTTCCAAAACCTCGTCCAGTTCTTCATCCCACTCTGAGATCTTCCTGCATGCCTCCTGGAGAATAATCTTGCCCTTCAGAATGAACGGAGCAAGGAAGCCAAGCGGGTCGAACAGCGCTGCCACTGTAGCAAGGACTCCTCTTCTCGTCTTCGGTTTCTCCTTGAGGTCGGGAGCGAAGGTGAAGGTGTCGTCTTCTATGCACCACTGTAATCCCAAAGTGCGCTCCAAAGTGCCAGTGTCGACTGCACTTCCAAGATTCTGACGTTTAGAAGCTGAACATTCCTCAGGAGGGAACAAACTGAGAAGCTCATCGCTGTTAGACGTGATCTTGTGCAGGTGCAGCTTCCTTTTACTACAGATCTCTCGAGCTCCCATGAGAACTTTGGCTGCAGAAGAGACGTCGTTGGCAGCATGCAGTCCGTCGTCTACATAGAAGTCATTCTGAAGGAACTGTGCGGCATCTTCGTCTTCGTGAGAGTGGTCGCGTCCCGCCTGCTGTAATGCGTAGTTGGCACAACCTGGTGACGATACTGCGCCGAAGATGTGAACGCGCATTCTGTAGTCGACAGGAGGTCTGGTGCGGTCTCCATCTTCCCACCATAAGAAGCGCAGGAAGTCACGGTGTTCCTTGGTGACATGAAATTGATGAAACATCTTCTCGACGTCGCACGAGAAGGCGATCTCTCCCTTGCGAAAACGGCAAAGAACTCCGACGAGAGAATTGAAAAGGTCGGGACCTTGCAGCAGTGCTCCGTTGAGACTCTGACCATGTTTCTGTGCGCTGCAGTCGAAGACCACGCGGATTTTGCCTGGCTTCTTGTCATGATACACGCCATGGTGAGGGATGTACCACGATCTGTCGTTCTCTACTTCGTCTCTTGGAATCTTCTCAGCGTGGCCGCTCTCGATGATCTCGCTCATGAACTTGCAGTAGTCTTGTGCGTACATAGAGTCTTTCTCAAACCGGCGACTCAGCGAGTTGAGTCTCTTCAGTGCAACATAACGATTTGGGGGAAGCTCAGGGTTATCTGCACGAAAGGGTAAGGGCATTTCGTAGTGGCTCTTCTCATTCACCTTGATGGATCTTGCCAGGATCTCCATGAACTTGACGTCCTCTTGGGACCTGTTTCCCGTCTCCGATTCAACAAAATCCCTTTCCATGACATGGAGTGCGTCGGAGATGCTGGGTTCGGCGAGCGTCGTGCGATATACGAAAGTGACTGATTCACCTTCGTACTCGCTGGGACAATACTGTTCTGTTAGAGACACGTGCATCACGTCCTGGACAGACTGTTTTGGCGACACTTGTCCCAGTATGGTCCAACCCAACGGTGTGAGAACGGCGTATGGGTCTCCCTTGATGACTCTCTCTGGCATGAATAGCTCTGCATGATCGTAGCCAATCAACAACCCGGGAGTGCAGCCTTCGAGCAACGGGGGAATCTCGCTGGCAATATGACTCAAATGCTTGATGTTACGAGCAGTCTCTGATGTTGGTATGTTCTCAGTGTCATTGGTGAGATGGTCCGTCGTGTAGAGCGTTTTCAGGTTGTGGGAAACATTGGAGTTGAGGGCCTTGACACACAATCCGGTCACTCTCTGACATTCAATATGAGTGTTCTGAGAAGTCATAGTGTTCAGCCTCAATGACGCTGGCTCAGAATGAGTGTTCAGCTTGTCACTCAAAGATTCAGTAACGAAGGAGATGCAAGACATGGTGTCAAGCAGCGCGTATGTCGTATGCTCTACCGTGGGATTCTCTTTCGTCGAAACTCTGACCGGAACAATCATGGTAGCTCTGACTGGTCTGTCTGACTTGTTGGTCGTCGCGAATGCTGGTCCAGAGGCAGAAACACGGGCATCTTGACTGAGACAGACAAACCTTGAAGAGTCTGGCGGTCCCCGTGCATTTCGTTGCTGATTGGGAATCTTCTTCCTGTAGCTGGGCGCTCCATGCAGCATAGTGAGATGTGGGCCTTGGCACTTGTCACATATCGCCCTGGTAGTGCAGTCTACACTTCTATGGTCAGTCTTTCTAGCACAGGAGAAGCACAAGGACGCTTCGTACATGAAGTGTTTCCTGTCCTCAACGGGAATCTCATCGAACCTCTGGCATCTGAGTAGAGGATGAGAAGAAGAGCTGGTCGGAAAACGAACGGTACAAAAGGGACAGACTTCGTCGCAGTTCGTACTCAGGACAGTTTTAGCGTGGTGCTGACAAAGACATTTGTCACACTCTTGACATGCAGATGCAGTAGAACAATCCGTACTGTACGATGTTTTCTTGGGGACTGATGAACTGGCGGTCTGTGAGGTGGAAGAGGCGGCAGATTTGCTGGAGGAGAAAAGGGGCTCGCAAAGGATGTCTGCCTCTGTCTTGATGAAAGCTGACAACTCCTCAAAGGTAGGGTAGCGTTTCTTCTCGTTCTTGGTCTTGTTTACTTTCCGCACCCAGTTTCTCACCAACCAATCTGGAAGCTTGCTCATGAGTGTCTTGTGATAGGCTTGGTCTTCCAGATTCTGTAGCTGGCCTATCACTCGGCTCGCCACAAGGCATTGTCCAAGAAAGTCCGAGAAGGCGCGGAGGGCTTGTCCATCTTTGGGTTTGATTACCGGCCATGCATCTAGTTTCTCTCGGAAGGCTCTGGCAACGACGAAAGAACTGCCGAATCTTTCCTCCAGCGTCTGAAGGGCCTGCTGATAGGCCTGAGCATCCCTGATTAGAAAGAGTCCCTTGACCGCATCCTTCGCCGGACCGTCCAAGTACTTCTCCAAGTAGAGGAGCTTTTCCTCTGCAGAAACGCCCTGCCGCTCAATCAAAAGCGTGAATGAGGACCTCCAGAGAGGGTACGTCAAAGGATCTCCTGAAAACGTAGTGGGCTCCTGCGTCGGTAACCTGTTGATCAGGAGAGCCTCAGCTAGAGTACGAGCTAGGGCAGAACTCTCGGAGAGCACTGGCTGGCCTTGCATCTGAGGAAGGTATGCCTCTTGCCCGTAGTAGACGTCTGAAGGGCTCGTGACCGGAGCCTCTTGAAAACCATGCTGTGTGTAGTCAGTGTCAGGAGCAAAGCTAGCAGCGTGGTCATATTGCTGCGTTTGCATGGGAGGATGCATGACAGAAGGCCCATATGCAAAGCTTGGCACATAGGTCGGAGACTCTCGGGAGGTCATGGCAGGAAAAGGACCAGGGAAAGGCCCGGGAAAAGGTCTCGCTGATGGATTGAGGGATTTGTGAGGGAAACGGGAAGGCGCGTAGATCTGGCGAGGACGATCTTCGTGGCTTGGAATCTCAGCTTTGACAAACTGAGGCCGAAAGGAGGTCGCGAATTGGCCTCCGACTCTTGTCGTCATCGTGGTGGCTGTAGTCATCGTCGTAGTGGTAGGAGCCGTGGCTGTGACCGCTGCTGGAAGTGGGTGAAAAGCGGAGACAGGTTGAGCAAGGGTCCTGGAGATGCCTCGAAGAGTGTCGCGGATATCCTCGGCGGCCGACTGGAGATGCGAAGGGGCATAAGCCCTGACCTCCGTGGGCTGCTGAAGTGGCGGGAGTCCAGGCTTGGCTGCCGCAGGCTGATGTTGCCCAGAGACGAGGGTGTTGGCTGACGGCTGGTGACGCGGGCGGGCGTAGGTGTCGGCTGTCGCAGGCTTATATGTATCTTGTGTGTGCTGTGTGTGCCTATCATACCCTACCGCCACATCTCCTATGCTCTCTGAGTGTGTACCTACATGCAGGGGGTTGTGAGTACCTAGGTACCTATCAATGGGGCTGTCACGAGGTAGTTGGGGCATGAATCTTTCTCTAGCCCTTTGCTGGTCTTCTATGTCAGTTTTAATGATCTTAAAAACGTCATGCTCTTCTTGCATCTTGCCTTCTCTCTCCACCCTCTCTAGTGCAGCCTTAACTTCCTTTTCTTTTTTCTTCAAAGCTAACCTTTCATCTTGAGCTTCTCTCTCTAAACGAGCACACTCTCTTTCCAACTCTCTTTCCATCTCTGCCTTCTTCTCAGCAGCCAAAGCTATAGACCTTTCCAACTCTCTTTCCAACTCTGCCTTCTTCTCTGCCTTCTTCTCTGCCGCCAAAGCTTTAGACCTAGAAGCCTTCTCCTCTAAAAGCAAAAGAGTTTCTTCTTGTCTGGCCCTTTCATCTGCGACCATTTGCTGGGACTTAAATCTCGCTGCGCTAACCGCCAAAGAAGCATCTAGAGAAACCTCTCTAGCACCTCCAGAAGCGACTGTGGAAGTCAAGTCCGAGCTGGAGGCGTACGGGTCTAACTTGGGAAAGAGTCTGTGATATTGTTCTTTGAGCGTCTCCGTTTGCATGTGCATATCGCTCAGATCCTCTTCTATAGCTACATCACTTTCAGCCACTTGACAAAGCCTCGAGTTCGCTACATTCAGCTTGTTTAGGTGCTCACAGAGGACTATTTTATGAGCTTTAAGGGCTCTTCTTTGGTCTGGTGTCTCCCTAAAAGCTGTGCACAACTCGCTGATCATATTCTTATGAGCTCGGCTTATGGCCCAGTACTTGTCTGACAGTTCCCTCACCTCAGCATTAAGTCTAGCCCTAACAATGGCGGGGCCTCTTTCTTCTCTACTTCGTTGAGCGAGATGCTCTGCACTTGCAGCCTGTTGGGAGGGCTCAGTACCTAAACCTTCCTGTGTAGGAGAATGTTCAGCTTGAGAGGGAAAGTTATCTGAATTCAAAGTGTCTTGGGTCTGAGTGGGTTCAGCTAGAGACTCTCCCTGAGCGCCATCACGGTCGCCTTCATTCTTACGACTATCAGTGTCCGAAGCAAAATGTTCATCCCTCTCTACCTTCAAAGTGTAAGGGGATAGCTCGGCACTCTCATGAGAAGGTAATTTCTCATCCATACTTTAAGTCAAGTGAAAACGTAGAGGTTAACAAAGACTTGCGAAATATAGAGAAGCAAAATTCAAAACGGCACACCTCGGGTCACTCACTAGAGGGGAAGAAAATACGAAATACGAAGTGTGCAATGCTATGGTCAACAAACCTAAAATAATGCCTAAGTTGCTCTGCTCTGGGCCCGACAAAAATAAATTAAAATATTGTTCGCTAGATACGAAACACAGTTCCTTTAAGACAAAAGGTTCATGATCTCTTCACAAGATTCGTAAGGATAAGAAGTTCAAAAGTCAGTGGCCCTAATCACAGGCCTACAAAAGTTCATAAAGTTCTTTCTCGAAAACAATCCAAAATGTTCCAAAAAATATCAAAGTTTCCACTGTGCTTGCCCTTGAGTAGCTGTAAGATTCTGTGATGGCTTATATAAATTCTGGAGGATGTAATTTTGGTGCTATAAAGAACCGACGCGCTCACAAAACAAAACGAACACTAGAATTGGAAAATTAATTAAAGTTTATTGAATACTTGTCGATGTCATGGTAATTCGGAAACAGCTCATAATATCAATATATAAAAGGCTAAACATAAATCTATGGAGAGGCTAAGTAACCTATATCGGAGCGTGGCGGAAAAACTAATCTAAGTTTAGAAAGTGAATTAAAGCTAAAATGTGAAGTAGAAAGGACTAGTTTGAGTGAGAGTGCAGAACAGTAGAGTGTGAAGCGTGGAGCATGGAGCGAGAAGCGCGGAGCGAGAAGCGAGAAGCGTGAAGCGAGAAGCGCGGAGCGAGAAGCGCGGAGCGGTGGAAACTGATAGAAAAGAAAAAACTAAACTTAGAATTCGAAACATCAAACTAAACATCAAAGGTGTCCTAAAAACATAAACATCAAAGGTGTCCTAAAAACATAAACATCAAAGGTGTCCTAAAAACATAAACATCAAAGATGGACGACAAAATGGCGGCCGAAACAAGATGGCGGCAAATCAATAAAAAATCATCAAGACAAAAATATGTTAGAAAAACCCTACATAGAATAAACGTAGGACACAGAAACGGAAAGAAGACAAAGAAACGGACAGAAGACACAGAGACGGAAAGAAGACAAAGAAACGGACAGAAGACACAGAGACGGAAAGAAGACACAGAAACGGACAGAAGACAAAGAAACGGACAGAAGACACAGAAACGGACAGAAGACACAGAAACGGACAGAAGACAAAGAAACGGACAGAAGACACAGAAACGGACAGAAGACAAAGAAACGGACAGAAAGTCATAACAAACAAAGATTCAAAACGAAAATTACACGAATTCGGTAAATAAAAGAAACATAGTCAGAAATGGATACTCGCCTTTGACAGCATCAATAATCTAAAACAGACTCAAGGCGAGCAACTGAACCTGAACTACAAAATAACTTAAAACAAAACTGGAGGCTGGCAGAAAACACTGGGCCCCGGAACAGAGCAAAAAAATCTATCTATCCTAAAACATCTTGTTCCGTGAACGGCTTCCCAGTAAGTGACGACGAATACAGGCTATCCACCACAGAGGTGAACTAAAAATACTGCGCGTTACTACAATATTACTGTTGCAAAACATGCGTCCCGTGCTCTCCGGGGAAAAACTCCATAGGCTGTCCAGCGTGAGCCATACAGGCACATGAAATTAATATCAGAAAAACGCCGGCCACACTACCTTGTTTATAAATTAGTTCGTTACAATATTTAACGTCATTATAACAAAACAAAGTTCGTACCAGGACGCTCATACTTAATAAAGAAAAATAAAAGATAAAGAGCGAGCTAGACCCGCACGCGAACCTACAGAGGTGGCTGCAAAATGGGAACAAATAGGGGCAAAAGTGAGATAAGATAATAAAAGTGAAAGAACAAAAAGGGGAAGCCACCACCACGGAAAGTCGCATGCGAGTCAAGCTAGACGCAAGACTAAAAAACACAAGCAAAACAAAAAGAATCTAAATACACAGAAGGCTCCTTAGCAGGGGCATTCACACACCTAAACACGCATACACTTGTGTATCTCATCTAAAGCCGGGTTAAAACACGGGAACATGCCCCTAATGGCTTTGCCGTGAGGGCGTAAAACTTGGAGACCCAAGGGACAACAATTCAAGAATTCGCAGACATAGCTTCCAGAATGCAGTCGCCATAGTGCCACCTCGACTTCTTTTCAACACAGAAATGACGTCATGAAATAGAGCTATCAAAAACAGAAAAACGGAATAAACAAATACCCTGGAAAAAGATATGTTATTACTGAAAGGTATATCGATCTTGTAGTGACGTTTACGTCGCTGATGACGTAATTTCAAGGTTTGACCAAAATGGATATATCAAATTTCATGAAAACGCGTTCAGTACACACACACACATACACACTTACACATACACACACCAAATGCAAACACACACACCGTCAAACACACACACAACAACAAGCGAGCCACATGAATAAATGCACACAAACACACGCGCACACAGACATAGACTCTCTCTGTCTCTCTCTCTCTCTGTCTCTCTCTGTCTCTCTGCTCTGTCTCTCTCTCTGTCTCTGTCTCTCTCTCTCTGTCTCTCTGTCTCTCTCTCTGTCTCTCTCTTAGCTACAGTCGCACTGAACTCAATGGATCCGACTCCACTGCAAAAGAAACGCCCATCCCGCTGCCTTTACATCAAGCCATTAACTGAAATCCACAACCATAACGACAACCCACGGAACAAACATACTGACTCCCACATACAACACAGGCTTTCGGCTTTTCCAGTTGAGACCATTACTAAAACGTCGACGCCTAAACTTTAGCGGATCCCTTTGCGAATGCTGAAGAATCCGACAAAAACTCTTTTTCCCAACTCACGTACGGACCTTTCTCTGGAGGGAAGAGACATGTGCTATGTATGAGATGAGGACCCTCCGCCATTTTGTTCATTTGGTCGCATACGTGCTTGGAAAAGCCGACTTTTGGGAGAAGAAATCTTCAATGGGCTCAGCGGCCCTATTTGTGTGGGCGCGCATACGGACTAGATAAGTCTAGATCTGTAGGTTTTGAAGACGTTCCAAATGAGCTGTCTGTAGACTATAGCTGAGTCATTTAAACGAAAACGAATATCAAAAACACGGACTCTGACTTTGCGAATAGTCTGACAAAAATTAGCCGAGCAGCTTCTTTGTCTGTGTAATTCTAGATAGTAATATGTTTATTTTCATTTTTATCTAAACTAGAAACATACAAGGTGACATTATTTTCGAGACACAGACACAACTCTTGACCTGTTTAAATGTGCGCACGAAATAATCCATCAACGTTGTTAGAAATCTGAAGACCCTACTTAAAAAAAAAACCTTTACTGAAAGAGAACACCGATCAAATCAAACAACCCCATACAACGTCAGCCGACGTCCTACAGCCAGCGAAAAGGTTCTGACAAAATATCTACACGAAAGCAGTGCCATTAGCAACAGAGAATTTGACACAGAGGGGTGGGGTCACGCCACTTGGCTAATTCGATAATAAGAGGATAAAAATAGCCCCTAGGGTGTTGGTTTTTATTCAGATAATTACAAATAACAATGCTGCATACAATCATTTCAACAAATAGAGCACAACAAGGTACGCTTATGAGCGTGCTCTTAAAAACAAGATAATATCTGATTTCTGAAAAAGAAGATAAAAATACCCTCTGGGGTGTTCTGTTTTGAGACGTGGTGTTGCTCCCAAATCGCTAATGATCAAACACAGGGCTAGAGAAAATACTTGTCTCACCCCAAAAAGCCGAGATCGACACACGATTGTTTGTTTGTTTGTTTGCTTAACGCC
>NC_090258.1:21101579-21114079 GCF_037325665.1 Littorina saxatilis
ATCTCTCTCTCTCTCTCCATCTCTCTTTCTCTCTCTCTCTCTCTTTCTCTGTCCCTCTCTGCCCCCCCCCCCCCCGGCCTCTCTCTCTCTCTCCATCTTTCTCTCTCTCTCCATCTCTCTCTCCATCTCTCTCTCCATCTCCATGTTAATTCATGCGCTGGATATGTCTTTAGGTTTAAGAGTGAGTGAGAGAGAGTGAGAGCGTGCGTGCGTTCTTGTGAGTATATGTTAGAGAGAAAGAGATAAAACCGGTTGATTGTCCATAAATACAAACACACGGCATGTATTACTGACCCCCCCCCCCCCCCACACACACCCCGTTGAAATGAACCTTGTGTGTTTAATCAATAAAATGTCTTACGTCTTACGTCTCTCCATCTCTCTCTCTCCCTCTCGTTCTCTCACTCCATCTCTCTCTCTCTCTCCATCTCTCTCTCTCTCCATCTCTCTCTCCATCTTTATCTCTCTCTCTCTTTCTCTGTCCCCCCCTCTCTCTCTCTTTCGCTCTCTTTGTCTAACTCTGTCTCTCGCTGCCCCTGTTTATGTCTCTCACTCTCTCTCTCTCTCTCTCTCTCTCTCTCTCCATCTCTCTCTCCATCTTTATCTCTCTCTCTTTCTCTGTCCCCCCCTCTCTCTCTCTTTCGCTCTCTTTGTCTAACTCTGTCTCTCGCTGCCCCTGTTTATGTCTCTCACTCTCTCTCTCTCTCTCTCTCTCTCTCTCTCTCTCTCTCTCTCTCTCTCTCTCTCTCTCTCTCTCTCCCTCTCGCTCTGCCCCCCTCTCTCTCATTGTAAAACCTAAATGGTTTGATAATGATTTACAACATGCCATTGACCATCGCGATTTTTTAAAGTCGGTTGGCAAGGAAGAGGAATACAGAGAACAGAGAAATAAGGTAAATTCACTTAAACGAACAAAAAAGATAAAATATTATCGTGACCTAGCATCAAGTTCAAAGCAAAACTCAAAGAATATATGGAAGGCAATAAATGAACTTACGAATAAAAAGGCTGCCAGTCATCCGAGTTGTATCAAGGACATATCTCCCGATGCTTTAAACACACATTTTTCCAAAATTGCTGAAAATGTGATTAAAAATGACAAGTCCAAATTAAATGATTTGAAAGTTTTAGAAGAATTTTGCAAATCAAAACAAATTTCATGTCAAGCAAAAATTCCCCTTCTTACAGTACCTGAAGTTTTTCACGCACTTACACACCTCAAGCAAACAGGCACCCGGGGGCTCGATGGGCTTGATGGTAGGATTCTTAAATTGTCAGCCCCCGTAATTTCTGAAACACTTACCTACATTTACAATCTCTGTTTAGACAAAAAATATTTTCCAGTCGCCCTGAAACAGGCTAAAGTCATTCCTCTGTTTAAATCAGGTGACAAAAGAGACCCCTCAAATTATAGGCCAATTTCCATTTTGTCTGTGTTATCAAAACCACTGGAAAAGCATATCAACAAACACATCCTAACACATTTCAACCAAAACAACTTATTCCATCCTAAACAATCAGGATTTAGAGCTAAGCATTCCTGCCACACTGCCTTAATCTCTCTTGTTGATCAGTGGTTGGACAAAATAAACGATAATGAATTCTGTGGTGCCATTTTCGTAGACTTTGCAAAAGCCTTTGACGTAATTGATCACACATTATTGCTTAGAAAATTCGGTTTGTATGGCGTCGGATATGATACTATCAATCTTGTTAGTTCATTCCTCTCTGACAGACAACAGACAGTTCTTACAAACACTAGAGCATCGAGCATGCAAGCTGTAGATTACGGTGTACCACAAGGATCGGTATTAGGACCTCTGCTCTTCTCAATATATGTTAATGACCTCCCCCTTTATATTCAACATTTATGTGAACTTTTTGCAGATGATACCACAATTCACTCCAGTAACAAAAATTTAACTCGCTTATCAGAATCCCTCCAAGGAAGTCTAAACCAGCTGACAGAATGGACTGACCTAAATCACATGTCTCTTAACCCAAAGAAAACCAAATATATGATAATTACAACTAGACAAAAACGACAGAATTTTACCTCAACTGGTCCCGATTTAATGATTGACGGCAATATAGTGGAAAAAGTCGACCATCACAAAGTTCTAGGTGTCCACATCGATAACAACCTGTCTTGGTCAACTCACATTGAACAACTTAGTAAATTAGTGTCAAAGAAAGTGTACCTCTTATCTAGAATTAAACACTTCCTTAATTGTCAAGCCAGGAAGTTATTTTTCACTGCTCATATTCAGTCTCTTATTGATTACGCATCCACTCTATGGGACTCTGCAAGTGATAATTCCCTAAAGCTACTCAGCAGATTACACAAAAGAGCGCTAAAAGTAGTATTACTCAAACAGACTACTCTCACCGACTCAGACTACATCAACATAGGGGTCCTACCTCTGAAGTCAAGAATGAATTACAACAAAGGAATAATGATGCATAAAATTATGACAGAAAATGCACCCGAAACCATTTGCTCAAAGTTCTCTTTGAAGAATTCGCACCACTTTATAAAACTAAACACTCCTCTTCCTAGGATAGACCTATTTAAATCAAGTCTTGTTTATTCAGGAAGCAGCCTCTGGAACGCTCTTCCGGACGCCCTGCGGCAATCCACCAACACAGATTCTTTTAGAACCAAATATTCTTTCCATTTAATGAACTCTATGAACAAATAAACTTGATTGGTATGTTTTCTTTGTATACAGTTGTTCATTATCGGAATTATGGTTTATTGTGACAAAATCACGAAGATTTGGCTCTGTAATACATTGTTTTGCTGAGCTAATGTATTGTTGGGTTACTTTCCGTTTATCTTCATTGCTTTACACCCAATTTTGAACACTACCTTATGATCTACAATGCTTCTACATAATGCGCTTCATGTACATAAACTTATATGTTCTACCATTAATGTTTTTATGTAACCTTTTTTCCCCTAGTCATAGTTATAGTAAAATAGTTTAGTCCCTCTTTAGGGCGAGGGCCAGATGCAAAAAAGCATATCTATGCTTATTCTTGTCACCCTCGAAAAATAAAGATTTGTCATTGTCATTGTCATTGTCATTGTCTCTCTCTCTCTCTCTCTCTCTCTCTCTCTCTCTCTCTCTCGCTGTCTCTCCCTCTGTCTGTCTGTCTGTCTGTCTGTCTGTCTCTCGCTCGCATGTTAGGGCACAGTTTGAATAAAGAAGAAAAGAAGCAGTAACTATTCTAAATACTATTTACTGTCTTTTTTGAACGCCGTATTGTACTTTTACAGCTATGTGCAACATGTCCTAGCATAAACCCACTTAACCATACGATGTTGCGATCCAGTTTTCCAAAATTATTTACTGTCTTTTTTGAACGCCGTATTGTACTTTTTCAGCTATGTGCAAATGAGCAACACGTCCTGGCATACTTAACCATGCGATGTTGCGATGCAGTTTTCCAAAATATGAACTGAAACTAAAACAGACCGGCGACTCTCGGAAAAGTAGATTATGTGGATTGCTGCCCTTGGAGGAGGGATGGGGGAGGGGTTTTGCAGATCTGTTACATCCTGTCTTTTCTATCCCCTTTACATCTCATACTCTCGTATAATTTTGTATTAATCCTTTTTATCGTAATGTATCATGTTACGTAGCTCAATCCGCAGGTATGGTTAATTAATCAATTGGCTAATTGCAATCACACTCGCAAGCGATCAAAGCAAAATAAAACTGCCAATAACGTATAACACGCCCCAACGATTCTGACAAAAACAGAGCAAAGCATTCGGATACCTGGCACGGCTGAGTCGTTTTGTTTTGTTCTCCTGCAAATGTGGGATGTACCAAATTCCACTCCACAGGAAGGGGGGCAGTGTGAATAGAGATCCCTCCTACACCTTTTGTGAAACACACCGGAAAGTGTTCAACTGGATATTCTTTACAAAAATAGGATTGGTCAGAAGATATTGAGACCGACTATGTTACTGGTCGTCGACCTGCCTCCCCCCCCCCTTCCTTCCTCGTCGAAATAAAAAACAACTCACAAACAAAACCCCACATATATATAATATTAAAATAACCTAAACTAAACTACAACAGCCACACAGCCACAGAAGCACAAACACACTCACGCACGCACGCACGCACGCTCACACCACACACACACACACACACACACACACACACACACACACATACACACACACACACTCACACACACACATACACACACACACACACACACACACACACACACACACACTAACAACAAAACGTACAACAATAACAAAGCAAAATATTAAAATCCAAACCAAGTTACTGTGGTGAGATGAACAAAGTTAAAAAAAACAAAATAATTCTGTACTCACCGATACAAAGTTTAAAAAAAAATTCTGTACTCACAGATACAAAGTTAAAAAAACAAAATAATTCTGTACTCACCGATACAAAGTTTAAAAAAAAAATTCTGTACTCACAGATACAAAGTTAATAAAACAAAATAATTCTGTACTCACCGATACAAAGTTAAAAAAAAATTCTGTACTCACCGATACAAAGTTTAAAAAACCAAAATAATTCTGTACTCACCGATACAAAGTTAAAAAACCCAAAATAATTCTGTACTCACCGATACAAAGTTAAAAAACCCAAAATAATTCTGTACTCACCGATACAAAGTTAAAAAACCCAAAATAATTCTGTACTCACCGATACAAAGTTAAAAAACCCAAAATAATTCTGTACTCACCGATACAAAGTTAAAAAACCCAAAATAATTCTGTACTCACCGATACAAAGTTAAAAAACCCAAAATAATTCTGTACTCACCGATACAAAGTTAAAATAATATCAAAAGTAAACAAGGAAACAGAGGAAGAAACAAAGAAAGGAACGTTGAACGAACGAATGAACAAACAAACGAACTTACAAACAAACAAAATAAACAAACATTCAAACAATGAAACAATAAAACATGATCATACGTATGGATCTGTAAAAACGTAACTTCAAATATGTTCTAATGGTGTGTACAAGTTAACAAACACCGTTGACAGTGACTACCGTGAAATGTCTTAATATCAAGCAATTTAGTTTTGCTGCGTAATTCAAATATTCGCGAGAAATCTTTTGTGGGATATTAAGACCAACCGGCAAATTGACGATCGTGGTGTGACAATCCCCAGGTGCTATCGGTTACCTTCTGCTTCATCCAAACGGTCTTTTATCAAATGACGTCGTGTAATGGGTTTTTATTGAAATGCTTTAGAATTTTCTACTCAAGAACGAAGCAGCAAATCCGCAATGATTATTTCTATTACCGCACTCAAACGGCGCCTAACAGCGACTCGATGCTTTAGGACTGATCAGGTTGCGTGCCTATACCAGGGCATTATTCTCACATATTGTCGGCTCTCTCTGGCACGATACCCGTTCTCTGGGTGAATGTAAATGTGTGTATGATTTGTGAATGAAAAGATTCTGATTGTATTGACGTAACAGATCTTTTCAAAACTTTGTTGACGTGAAGTTGTGTCTGCGTTCTAAAGTTACGACGTAACATTTATTCTGTTGTAATTCAGTTGCCCGTTGTGGAAGGGTCGTTGATCTCAATTAGGACTGAACCTGTTATTTGGACTTATTTTTTTAGTCACTCTTTGTCGGCGACGGGCTAAATGGCTTAGTGGATACCATGCCGGCCTCCATAGCCGAAGGTGAGTGTTCGAATCCCGGCAACGCCTGATTGGTTCAGGGTGGAGGTTTTCCGATCTCCCAGGTCAGCTTATGCTAGACTTGCTAGTGCCTTATCCCCTTTTGTGAGTACAGGCAAGCACAAGACCAAGTGCGCACTGAAAAATCCTGTAATCCATGTCAGAGTTCGGTGGGTTATAGAAACACGAAAATACCAAGCATGCATCCCCTGAAAGCGGCGTATGGCTGCCTAAATGGTGGGGTAAAAACGCTCATACACGCAAAATCCCACTCGTGCAAAATGACGAGAGTACGTGTGAGTTTCGGTAAATTTGATTCGCTTGCGGTTTACCAGCAAGCGGCCGAAAACTCAACCAAGCTAAGTTCTTGTTACTTATTGTTTGTCTGTGCACTTAAAAGACCGTTGGGTCGACATATTTGTGATTGTAACGTATTGTTTTGTCAATAACAAACGTTCCAACAAATGACCTTTCTTGTTTTTTGATTCTGAATTTTGGTACGTTGGCAGTCTTTTTGTTTTTGGATTCACGCGACACAAACTCGTTATGTGGCATTGGTGACGTCAAATTACTGATTTTTTTCTTCTTAAAATGTATCGTGTTTGACTGATATGCTGTTTCTCCAGGTTGTTGCAGTGTGAACACACTTTGCGGTTTATGCACAGATTAAAATAGAAGCTGAGAAATATGCCGTGAAATTATTAGACTACTTGCAGGCGCGGCCCTACACCTACCACACACATTGTGAACATACACTTCCTGAGGTCCTGCGCGGAATGTGAAAAGACGTAAGATTTAGTCCAAAAGCAAGAACACACGCCTTCCCATAGAAAGATGAATATTGTGTGAACAGTAAGCTTACATGAGGTGATTTTTTGTCCGTATGATTATTGCTTTATGTAGGTTGTACATTTGATTGTTCTATTTTGTATATGTTCTTTTGTAAAGGGAATAGAGCCATAGGGTATAGGCACTTAAAAATGTCCAGTTATTATTATTATTATTATTAAAAAGTGTACTAAATAAATTACACAGTGTTCTATAATAACTCACGTTGGGAATCTCTCGAGACTTTCCTTGTTTATTGGGACACTGAAGGGGTCTCGGCAAGCCTCAAATTCCTGTAAGTTTCCAAATAAACAAAGAACGTCTCTCGGGATTCTCAATGTGAGTTAAAAATAGAACATTGTGTAATTTATATACAGTATGACTGTATTCTATATTTTTTTTCTCCTCAAGAAATCCTTTTTGGTAAGGAATGAGAATCAAAGTCGGGAGTGTATGCAAACTTTGTTTGTGTGTCGTCTCGTTCATATCAGGCAACTAATGTGTGTACAACGATACAATTTTGTAAATGATTAACTTGAAGGATACATAAAGCTTTGTTGTGCAAAGAAAATTCTTCACACACACACACACACACACACACACACACACACACACACACACACACACACACACATACACACACACACATACACTATACACGATCTCTCTCTCTCTCTCTCTCTCTCTCTCTCTCTCTCTCTCTCTCTCTCTCTCTCTCTCTCTCTGTTGCAGTGTGGGGAGAGATAGTAACAAGTCGCGTAAGGCGAAAATACAATATTTAGTCAAGTAGCTGTCGAACTCACAGAATGAAACTGAACGCAACGCAACGCAGCAAGACCGTATACTCGTAGCATCGTCACTCCACCGCCCGTGGCAAAGACAGTGCACGTGGAATTGACAAGAAGAGCGGGGTAGTAGTTGCGCTAAGAAGGATAGCACGCTTTTCTGTACCTCTGTTTGTTTTAACTTTCTGAGCGTGTTTTTAATCCAAACATATCATATCTATATATTTTTGGAATCAGGAACCGACAAGGAATAAGATGAAAGTGTTTTTAAATTGATTTCGAAAAAAAAAATTTGATAATAATTTTTATATATTTAATTTTCAGAGCTTGGTTTTAATCCGAATATAACATATTTATATGTTTTTGGAATCAGCAAATGATGGAGAATAAGATAAACGTAAATTTGGATCATTTTATAAATTTTTATTTTTTTTTACAATTTTCCGATTTTTAATGACCAAAGTCATTAATTAATTTTTAAGCCACCAAGCTGAAATGCAATACCAAACCCCGGGCTTCGTCGAAGAGTACTTGACCAAAATTTCAACCAATTTGGTTGAAAAATGAGGGCGTGACAGTGCCGCCTCAACTTTCACGAAAAGCCGGATATGACGTCATAAAAGACATTTATAAAAAAACTGAAAAAAACGTTCGGGGATTTCATACCCAGGAACTCTCATGTCAAATTTCATAAAGATCGGTCCAGTAGTTTAGTCTGAATCGCTCTACACACACACACACACGCACGCACACACGCACACACGCACGCACATACACCACGACCCTCGTTTCGATTCCCCCTCGATGTTAAAATATTTAGTCAAAACTTGACTAAATATAAAAACAAGTCGCGTAAGGCGAAAATACAATATTTAGTCAAGTAGCTGTCGAACTCACAGAATGAAACTGAACGCAATGCAACGCAGCAAGACCGTATACTCGTGGTCCACCGCTCACGGCATAGGCAGTGAAATTGACAAGAAGAGCGGGGTAGTGGTTACGCTATGCTGCATAGCACGCTTTTCTGTACCTCTCTTCGTTTTAACTTTCTGAGCGTGTTTTTAATCCAAACATATCATATCTATATATTTTTGGAATCAGGAACCGACAAGGAATAAGATGAAAGTGTTTTTAAATTGATTTCGAAAAAAAAAATTTGATAATAATTTTTATATATTTAATTTTCAGAGCTTGTTTTTAATCCGAATATAACATATTTATATGTTTTTGGAATCAGCAAATGATGGAGAATAAGATAAACGTAAATTTGGATCGTTTTATAAATTTTTATTTTTTTTTACCATTTTCAGATTTTTAATGACCAAAGTCATTAATTAATTTTTAAGCCACCAAGCTGAAATGCAATACCGAACCCCGGGCTTCGTCGAAGAGTACTTGACCAAAATTTCAACCAATTTGGTTGAAAAATGAGGGCGTGACAGTGCCGCCTCAACTTTCACGAAAAGCCGGATATGACGTCATCAAAGACATTTATCAAAAAAATGAAAAAAACGTTCGGGGATTTCATACCCAGGAACTCTCATGTCAAATTTCATAAAGATCGGTCCAGTAGTTTAGTCTGAATCGCTCTACACACACACACACACAGACAGACAGACACACGCACATACACCACGACCCTCGTTTCGATTCCCCCTCGATGTTAAAATATTTAGTCAAAACTTGACTAAATATAAGCACATACACCACGACCCTCGTTTCGATTCCCCCTCGATGTTAAAATATTTAGTCAAAACTTGACTAAATATAAAAAAGGCCCATGCTTAAATCTTTATCCTTGTAAAATAAAGTTCAGTCTCGGTCAGTCACCCCCGGCCCCTCCCCCCCCCCACACACACACGCACATACACGATTTCTCTCTCTCTCTCTCTCTCTCTCTCTCTCTCTTTTTATATTTAGTCAAGTTTTGACTAAATATTTTAACATCGAGGGGGAATCGAAACGAGGGTCGTGGTGTATGTGCGTGTGTGTGTGCGTGTGTGTGTCTGTGTGTGTGTGTGTGTGTGTGTAGAGCGATTCAGACTAAACTACTGGACCGATCTTTATGAAATTTGACATGAGAGTTCCTGGGTATGAAATCCCCGAACGTTTTTTTCATTTTTTTGATAAATGTCTTTGATGACGTCATATCCGGCTTTTCGTGAAAGTTGAGGCGGCACTGTCACGCCCTCACTTTTCAACCAAATTGGTTGAAATTTTGGTCAAGTACTCTTCGACGAAGCCCGGGGTTCGGTATTGCATTTCAGCTTGGTGGCTTAAAAATTAATTAATGACTTTGGTCATTAAAAATCGGAAAATTGTAAAAAAAAATAAAAATTTATAAAACGATCCAAATTTACGTTTATCTTATTCTCCATCATTTGCTGATTCCAAAAACATATAAATATGTTATATTCGGATTAAAAACAAGCTCTGAAAATTAAATATATAAAAATTATTATCAAAATTAAATTGTCCAAATCAATTTAAAAACACTTTCATCTTATTCCTTGTCGGTTCCTGATTCCAAAAACATATAGATATGATATGTTTGGATTAAAAACACGCTCAGAAAGTTAAAACAAAGAGAGGTACAGAAAAGCGTGCTATCCTTCTTAGCGCAACTACTACCCCGCTCTTCTTGTCAATTTCACTGCCTTTGCCATGAGCGGTGGACTGACGATGCTACGAGTATACGGTCTTGCTGAAAAATGGCATTGCGTTCAGTTTCATTCTGTGAGTTCGACAGCTACTTGACTAAATATTGTATTTTCGCCTTACGCGACTTGTTTTGTTCTTTCATTGTCTCTTGGAAGATTTCGCACAATTTGTTTGATTACACCAACCTTTACCATTTTGGTCGTTTATTTGCCTCGTGAGAAGCAATAAGTCAAACGGAGGTTCACTTTACTTGACATCCGATGACGACCGGGGCTCAAATGTAAAATAAACTTTAATTATTAACCAAAGAACTTATTAAGGGCCCGTGGCAAAACTTGGTATTTTCTCTCTGACTCTGTCTGTATTTCTGTGCTGAGTTGTTCATGTTATTGAATGAAAACTTCAGAGACTACAGAGAGTCGTTGACATTATGAATTAAATATATACTATCTGAGCCGTAACTATGCGAATTAATGATTGTCAATGAGGAAACGGTCTACATTCTTTGTTTAGAAAAGTCAAATTTATTCAGTGTTGAGAATACGCATACGCTTTGCAGACGAAACCGGTCTGATTTAAGGAATTCAAATATGTGGTCTAACAAATGCGAGCAAGTTTCACGGCTGTCCGGGGCAAAACAGTAGAACGAAGTAAATTCAAAGACAGAGTACATGGATACATTACCGTCTGCAAAGACTACCATAACACCGCATTTAAGATTTAATGACACAGGACACTATCTAAACAAACCAAGACATCTGTTCTTGATCCTCTCTTCCAAAGTGGAATCTTTCATGTCAAGAGCAAAGTTCGAGAAAACGTCATACGGCGAATTATCGAGGCATGACAAGAGCTGTTGCCTCTACTGTATGTCTCACAGGAACTGACAAATGATTTTGAGAAACGAAGTTTGTCTCGGTACTTTCGTCATATGAGAATTAGAAGAAAAGTACTCGTGAGGTCGCCGCCAGGCTGTGGATGTATCGGTATCAATTATCATTGAATATTTGAACATTGTAACACTAGTTTTAGGTATTAAACAATGGCGACTGCACGTGAGAGGGAACAATAAAGAGACCAAAAAGCAATGTACTCACGTTAAAATGACGAACACGGAACGAAAAACAGCGACGTTTCGACCTAAGGGTCCGCACGGGTACGTGAGTTTTCTCTTTCGTTCCCATTCATTCCCCCCCCCCCCCCCCCCCCACATTTTGTTTGGTCTACAGACCTCAAAACTGCCGCTTTTCAACTCTTTTTTCTTGCCTGTGTTATTGTTGGCTTCCCCTCGAGTAGCTTCCCTTGCTTCTCTGTCTTTGTCATTTGTTGGTTTGTGCAGTGCAGTCGTTTTGTCAGTTATTCTTCTCTTCATTTGTTCTATCGTCTTTCTTCTTCTTTTTTGTGTGTGTATTTTTGTGTTTCTGTGCCTGAAGAAGACCCTTAGGTCGAAACGTCGCTGTTATTCGTTCCGTGTTCGTCATTTTAACGTGAGTACATTGCTTTTTGGTCTCTTTACTAGTTTTAGGGTATTCTTGGGTTGCCTTGTCACCAGACCACTTCAAGGATCGGTTTGTGTACCTCTGGGTGCGATTTGAGACATGTTTTGACCAGAAGTATCCCTTAAAAATTCAGGTTTAGTTGGAAAAGTGACTGACAACAAGAAACAAACACACATCCGAATACACAGGACGGAAGCGATACGAACACAAAGGCCATTGTTCTGTGAGTAGAAGTAGGCTATCCCTTTAAAATGCACATATCAAGGTTTAGTTGAAAAACTGACTGACGAAGAAAGTCTTGAAAAAAATCATTATCCCCCAAAGAAGGCAACAGGCAAAAACTCATCCGAGTACGGAGGACGGAAGTGATAGCCTACAAATACAAAGGTCATTGTTTTGTAATTGCTATATACGACCATCTTGGAGACATGTTAAGATAAGTCACACCATCATTGTTTCTTTGATAATTAATAAATCTAAACAACGAAGAGACTGTGGTATGCCTGTGCCCATGACATCATCCAACCACTTCTCTCCCCTTTCATTCATTTCCGTTCCTAGAGTTCCTTCCCTTTTTTGCGTGTTTCCCCTCCATTTTCTTTCAAACCTTGTTCGTTCCGTGTTGCGTCTGCTTTTTGTTGTCTTTTGTGTTCTTGTTTTTCCTGATGAAGCTTCCATAAGCGAAAATTCGTACCGTCTTGTCCCGTTCTTGTATTGGTGAGTACAGTATTCCTTTGTTTTTTATCTTTGATAATTTTAAAGGTCGTTAGGTCGTAGTTCTTTTGAAGGTTTTGCTTTAACATCAATTAAACGTTCCAAAAATATAACCTTTCTTGTTCTTTTGATTCATAAAGGTCGTTATGGTTTTTTTTTCAACATCACAATTGCGGGGAAAACCCGAATCCGTAGTTATTTAACGCATAACGCACGATCAAGAGAGAAAATACCTCCCGCACATCTGTACTGTAGACAGTTCCACAGTAACAACATGCGAGTGGACTATTTGAGCCTCGATATTTTATT
>NC_090258.1:21119079-21131579 GCF_037325665.1 Littorina saxatilis
CTGTTTATTAAATGAAATATTGTTGAAAACTGACCGTCGGATTGCAGTCTGTTGTCGAAGAAACTGAGTGAAAAGAAGGGGAACTACTCTTGTCGCTAGACAAAGTATGAGTTACTTGCCTTGGGAAATTGCTTGTGATGAACGTCTGATCTAGATTCAGAAAACAACCGAACTCATGGATTTTATATGGAGATTCATGTGTTCAGGCCTGTAGTTGTTAATTTAAATGCAGTATGTTTGTATTGTTTGCTCCAGAGATGTATACTTCGTACATTAGAGCGTTCGGAACTTTTCAGTCGCAAAAAGTAGTACCGAAACAGAACAGCTTCTCAACCCATTGCACTATCGAGGATTCAGGCTGTTGCTGGGTCGTTATTTGTTTGGTTGCTGGGTCATTATCGAAAAATAACTACCCCTACAAGTTTACAGAGGTAAAGAAGCAGAGGGGGGAATAAATATATATATATATGTAAAAGTTGAGGCGGCACTGTCACACTCTCATTTTTCAATTAAATTGATTGAAATTTTGACCAAGCAATCTTCGACAAAGGCCGGACTTTGGTATTGCATTTCAGCTTTGAGGCTTAAACATGAATTGATGAATTTGGTCATTAAAAATCTAAAAATTGTAATTAAAATTATTTTTTCATAAAACGATCCAAAAACAATTTCATCTTATTTTTCATCATTTTCTAATATCAAAAACATATAAATATGTTATATTCGGATACAAAAAACAAGCTCTGAAAATTAAAAATATGAAAATTATGATTAAAATTAACTTTCCGAAATCGATTTAAAAACAATTTCATCTTATTCCTTGTCGGTTCTTGATTCCAAAAACATATAGATAATGATATGTTTGGATTAAAAACAAGCTCAGAAAGTTAAAAAGAATAGAGATACAGAAAAGCGTGCTATCCTTCTCAGCGCAACTACTACCGCGCTTTTCTGGCTTGTCGGTTTCACTGCCATTGCCACGAGCGGTGGACTGACAATGCAACGAGGTCTTGGTGAAAAATGCAGTGCGTTTAGTTTCATTCTGTGAAGTTCGACAGCTTGACTAAATGTTGTATTTTCGCCTTACGCGACTTGTTGTGTAATATTTTAATGGACAATAAAGTGCTGTTATTGTTATTGTTATTGTTATTAGGAGCCAGTCCATAGTTGGGGCTCTTCCCTTAGAAGTGTGTGTGTGTGTGTGTGTGTGTGTGTGTGTGTGTGTGTGTATGTGTGTGTGTGTGTGTGTGTGTGTGTGTGTGTGTTTCAGTGTTCATCGTGGTTATTATATATACTGAAACAATTTCTGCGCTGCGGAAAAAAACACGCCAAAAGTCAAACCACCCTAACTGCCTTTTTATCGTCAAATGACGTACCCCTACTCCCTCGCAGGGCCAGCCAGTCGGCGCAGCACTTATGATCCGTCAATACACCCCCCCTCCCTGCCCCCTCGCTTCGGTCCTACCACTCCCCCCGTTTTCTATCGCTGCATCAACCAACTTCAGCAGCGGATCAAGTCCTCAAGTGCTGCTGATCTAACCGTATATGCCTCGCCATACGCTTTTCGCAAAGATCCGGGCTACTGACATTTTTCTGCGCATGCGTGGGTTCGTTGACGTGGGTCGTTTGCGCCCGGTGTGTGCGTGGGCTTAACTTCAGTGATCCGTTTGTTGCCAACGATCTTTTTTCCTTTCCGAGTGGGCCCGTCTCCTGTCGCCCTTAAAAACTGCTGCAGCTTCTCTTGAAATTTCGGGTAAAGATTTGAAGCAGGGCATTCAGTGTTAGCGAGAAGAAACTGTTGGAGTCCATCTTGGTGAAAGGACTGAGAAGAACTTTAGAAGTTTAGCGAGTTTCAAAAATCAGCATATAAACAATAACAGTAAATTGTCTTTTTGTTACGTAGTCAAACGAAGTATCAAAATATATCCCACGCTGCCATAAGCTTAGAATTAGCGACTTTTTTTTAACAAGCCTCGTCAGAGTATAAATTCGTCGAGGCTCCGCAAACGTGTGACGCAAGACTAGCCAATCGGGGGAAGGTAATCGAGACTGACAGAGAAGGGTGTGCGTTGCCAAGTTACTGCCATCTGTCTTGGAGAAAAAGCGCCAAGGGAAGGAAGGATCATCACAGTTAGTCTTGCGCGTCAGTCATTTGACAGTGGGCGGTAGAGAGCCTGGCTTAGACTGCTGAAGAACAACGTGCATAACCAACGTGCATAACCAACGTGCATAACTTAGAGGACAACAGTCCTTTCAAGACCCCCAGCAAGTCACACACAAAAAAGGTTTGTTTTAAGTTTCTAATATCCATACTCTGTAATTTTTCATTGAGTGTGTTTAACAAAAATTATGATAATGTATTAATATTGAAACTTAATATTAAAGACTATATTGTCCTTTCAAGATCTGCCGCGCAAAACACCAGTGCAAGTTTCTGTTTTAATTTGTTGCTTAGTATGTCTTTATGTGTTGCATATTTTGTTTCGGTATTGTGTACTTTTCCTCTTTTCCTTTTTTGAGAGTGCTAGTTCTTGTTCTTTTTGTTGTTGATCTGTTTTGTTTATCGATTTTGTTCCACGAAACATGAGTTTGGCTTCTTTTCTTGACTCCTTCTTCTTATTGAGTTTTAAATCCATTAATCAAATGTAATTTTTGTTTTCTCAATATACCTTTTTTTGTTTCTCCCTCATCTATTTTTTGGGAGCTGTGTGTGTGTGTGAGCTGATAGATAGATACAGATTGATAATTTCGAGTTGTAATACAATCTTGCTGTTGCTTTTGAATAACATGAACACTTTTCAATAAGATACGACAACAAATCAAAACATACCTTACCCACTCACTTCTTCCAAAGTGGCAGGTCCGATGTTAGAAAGAAAATGACAAAGATTTGGATGCTGTTCGGAAAATGTGGAAACATGTTTATTGAAAAACATTGTTGCTGTCGCTTGGTTTCTGAGAAAATAACCGGTAGTTTCCCCGAGAATATACTTTATCTCGATACGCATGTAACAACGCTGCAGTAAGAGTAAACAGAAAACCACAGAAACTTTCCAAAAGGCAAAGTCGAGATTTAAACAAACGATGATTTCTTTCTTTCTTGATAAATGAAGAGTGTCGGCCATTTCCAGTGGCACTTTGCAACATGTAAGGTCTGATGTGAATAAAAACAAATCTATAAATAGTATTTTTTTTTAATGTTGTTGTTGTTGGAAAATATATAAACAGCATTCTGTTATCTGAGCTTTTCTTCTCAGGAAAAAGCCAAGAGGTGTATGTGACAATGCATCAGATCCCGGCCATAATGTGTGTTGGTCACATTTTCAACTACTGGGAATGTCTTAGCTAAAAAAACCACACCATTCTATAAAGCCTTTCACATGGAAGGCCAACGTCGTATAACCACTAGGCAATTGTGCCCATCAAACGTGATTCGACAGCAAAAACTTGAACGACTGAAATGCCTTGATGACTTCTTTGGTTTAAACAGTGTTTATTCAACAATTCATAGGTAATTGAACATAATACATGTTAAGGATCAACAACAAGCTCAAGCTTATGGTGGTGACTCTAACAGGAGAATTTAACATAAGACTTCTTTCTATGAGTTGTTTAAAAGTTGCCTGACAGGTCTACATCAGGCTGGGCATAGGCTAATATCGAATGGTTCTGTAGTGTTCCTAACTTAAGCCAAACAACGAGACGTGTGTGTGTGTGTGTGTGTGTGTGTGTGTGTGTGTGTGTGTGTGTGTTTGTGCGCGGGCACGCGTGTGTGTATGCGTGAGCGTGAGCGTGTGTGTGTGTGTGTTTGTGCGCGCGCACGCGTGTGTGTATGCGTGAGCGTGAGCGTGTGTGTGTGTGTGTGTGTGTGTGTGTGTTTGTGTGTGTGTGTTTGTGTGTGTGTTTGCGCGCGGTTTGTTTAATTAGTGGTAAAATTTACGTTGATTCCACGTCGTTTGTAAGTGGAGAAGTGAACCTGTCTTGGTAATTGATTTTTTTTACAGTTAAAAAAAAGCTTTTATATGTTTTTCTTCTTCTGGTTTTATATTTTCTCTTCCTCTATTCCATTCTTTTTTTCTCTTTTTTTTTCTTTTTTTTCCTCATATTCTTAGGTATTAGCAGACACAATTGCTCCTGTCTTGTCAGTTTATTCCTGCTTTTTATTCCTGTTTTTTGTTTGCTTGTTCGTATCAATTTTCGGTGTTTTCTTCCCGGTTCCCGTATTTTCCTTTCGGTGTTGAAAGAAAATAGACATAAATGCTTCCTAGTTTGAAACTCATGACGCTTGTACCATGCAACATCTGAACTATATCTAAGTTTAGATTCTCCAGGTTATAAATCATCACACAATGACACTATTTTGAGCCTAGGTTTGTCATAGACATGTATATTTTTCAAAGAGCAAACTGTCCCTTGCATCTTTTCTATTTTTGTTTGATTTGACGTTTGATAAGGTAAATAGTTTTGTCTGTGATTATAATAAAAGCCTTCTATTGTTGATCTCTAAAGGTGATTTCATTTGTAGAAACATTGAAGGTTGGGTAGAAGAAGATGGTGAAGAAATGTGTCCTGTTACATGCAAAGGGGAAAACGTAAAAATAAGTAAAAAACAGAAAGAAAGAAAGAAAAAGAAAGAAAGAAAGAAAGAAAGAAAAAGAAAGAAAGAAAGAGAGAAACAAACAAACAAACAAACAAACAAACAAACAAACAAACAAACAAACACACACACATAAAAAAAGATTAAAAAACAAGTAAAGACAAGGACAGAAAAAAAATCAAGAAAAAAAAGAGAACAATTTGAAAATTGCCACACAGAAATTGGGCCGGAATGTCGGACGAACTCTAATTTTTGTTTCTCTCTATTGTTTTCTTCTCCAAAACTTCTCCATAATTATCTGTTTCATTGCATTTGACTTTACTGTCCTCCATGCAGTGCCGAAAAGTTAATTGTTAATATATCCTTCACACATCATTTATGGAGTTGTGTCAGCATTTCCATTCGCCATTATCGGTTTTGATTCTAATCATTGTATATGTGACCCTCCACAACGGAATGAGTTGCATGTCACCTTTGCATGATTTTCATATTTTTACATTTTCCCAACGAGCCTTTTATGCTCTATCCAGTGGTGAAAACCGTTTTAGAAAAGAGCGAAAACTGTTTGAGTTATAAGCCTGTGACTAAGGTGACCCTCACACTGTTACCAGACACTCCCCGGACTTATAAGCCTAGCGCAGAACCGCGCGAGGTGACATGCGACTCATTTCGTGGTGAAGAGTCACATAATACACCAACAGTTACCGTAATGATAATAGAACTATATTACTTTTCGCGCAAGCATTTTGCGTTGTATATGAGCTTTTTAGACTAAAGGACAATTTATAGACACGAAAACAAACAAACATTAGTTATAGCCATCATAGAAACTGTTTTTTTATACTGCCAGAGTGCAGCAATACAAAAGAAACACCTCGACAAGTATATCTTTTTTTAAACACATTACAAAAATAACTCGATCAGAAGAAGAAAAAGAAGAAGAAGAAGAAAAAAAAGAAGTAATAAACAACAACAAAAACACACACATAAAAGCCCTCCAGATAAGATAAGAACGAGCGGAATAGAAACAAAACTAAAGCGTCAACATCAACACACAACAGAAACAAAGAATAACAAGTCGCGTAAGGCGAAAATACAACATTTAGTCAAGCTCAGTCGAACTCACAGAATGAAACTGAACGCATTGCATTTTTTCCGCAAGACCGTACACTCGTAGCATCGTCTGTCCACCGCTCGTGGCAAAGGCAGTGAAATTAACAATCCAGAAAAGCGCGGTAGCGGTTGCGCTGAGGAGGATAGCCCGCTTTTCTATATCTCTATTCTTTTTATATTTAGTCAAGTTTTGACTAAATATTTTAACATCGAGGGGGAATCGAAACGAGGGTCGTGGTGTATGTGCGTGTGTGCGTGTGTGTGTCTGTGTGTGTGTCTGTGTGTGTGTGTGTGTGTGTAGAGCGATTCAGACTAAACTACTGGACCGATCTTTATGAAATTTGACATGAGAGTTCCTGGGTATGAAATCCCCGAACGTTTTTTTCATTTTTTTGATAAATGTCTTTCATGACGTCATATCCGGCTTTTCGTGAAAGTTGAGGCGGCACTGTCACGCCCTCATTTTTCAACCAAATTGGTTGAAATTTTGGTCAAGTACTCTTCGACGAAGCCCGGGGTTCGGTATTGCATTTCAGCTTGGTGGCTTAAAAATTAATTAATGACTTTGGTCATTAAAAATCTGAAAATTGTAAAAAAAATTAAAAATTTATAAAACGATCCAAATTTACGTTTATCTTATTCTCCATCATTTGCTGATTCCAAAAACATATCAATATGTTATATTTGGATTAAAAACAAGCTCTGAAAATTAAATATATAAAAATTATTATCAAATTTTTTTTTTCGAAATCAATTTAAAAACACTTTCATCGTATTCCTTGTCGGTTCCTGATTCCAAAAATATATAGATATGATATGTTTGGATTAAAAACACGCTCAGAAAGTTAAAACGAAGAGAGGTACAGAAAAGCGTGCTATCCTTCTTAGCGCAACGAATACCCCGCTCTTCTTGTCAATTCCACGGGCACTGCCTTTGCCACGGGCGGTGGAGTGACGATGCTACGAGTATACGGTCTTGCTGCGTTCAGTTTCATTCTGTGAGTTCGACAGCTACTTGACTAAATATTGTATTTTCGCCTTACGCGACTTGTTAACTCTCTGAACGTGTTTTTAATCCAAACATATCATATCTATATGTTTTTAAATCGATTTCGCAAATTTAATTTTAATCATAATTTTTATATTTTTAATTTTCAGAGCTTGTTTTTAATCCGAATATAACATATTTATATGTTTTTGGAATCAGAACATGATGAAGAATAAAATAAAAGTAATTTTGGATCGTTTTATTAAAAAATAATTTTAATTACAATTTTCAGATTTTTAATGACCAAATTCATTAATCAATTTGTAAGCCTCCATGCTGAAATGCAATACCGAAGTCCGGCCTTCGTCGAAGATTGCTTGGCCAAAATTTCAATCAATTTGATTGAAAATTGAGGGTGTGACAGTGCCGCCTCAACTTTTACAAAAAGCCGGATAAGACGTCATAAAAGACATTTATCGAAAAAATGAAAACAATATCTAGGGATATCATACCCAGGAACTCTCATATGAAATTTCATAAAGATCGGTCCAGTAGTTTACTCTGAATCGCTCTTCACACACACACGCACAGACACAGACACAGACACACACACACAGACACACACACACACACACACACACACACACACACACACACACACACACACACACACACACACACACACACACACACACACACACACACACACACACACTACACACACACACATACACACCACGACCCTCATCTCGATTCCCCCTCTATGTTAAAACATTTAGTCAAAACTTGACTAAATGTAACAAGTCGCGTAAGGCGAAAATACAATATTTAGTCAAGTAGCTGTCGAACTCACAGAATGAAACTGAACGCAACGCAACGCAGCAAGACCGTATACTCGTAGCATCGTCACTCCACCGCCCGTGGCAAAGGCAGTGCCCGTGGAATTGACAAGAAGAGCGGGATATTCGTTGCGCTGAGAAGGATAGCACGCTTTCCTGTACCTCTCTTCGTTTTAACTTTTTGTGCGTGTTTTTAATCCAAACATATCATATCTATATGTTTTTGGAATCCGGAACCGACAAGGAATAAGATAAAAGTGTTTTTAAAACGATTTCGAAAAAAAAAATTTGATAATAATTTTTATATATTTAATTTTCAGAGCTTGTTTTTAATCCGAATATAACATATTTATATGTTTTTGGAATCAGCAAATGATGCAAAATAAGATAAACGTAAATTTGGATCGTTTTATACATTTTTATTTTTTTTTACAATTTTCAGATTTTTAATGACCAAAGTCATTAATTAATTTTTAAGCCACCAAGCTGAAATGCAATACCGAACCCCGGGCTTCGTCGAAGATTACTTGACCAAAATTTCAACCAATTTGGTTGAAAAATGAGGGCGTGACAGTGCCGCCTCAATTTTCACGAAAAGCCGGATATGACGTCATCAAAGACATTTATCAAAAAAATGAAAAAAACGTTCGGGGATTTCATACCCAGGAACTCTCATGTCAAATTTCATAAAGATCGGTCCAGTAGTTTAGTCTGAATCGCTCTACACACACACACACACACACACACGCACAGACAGACAGACAGACACACATACACCACGACCCTCATCTCGATTCCCCCTCTATGTTAAAACATTTAGTCAAAACTTGACTAAATGTAAAAACGAGCAAAGACATGTAATTTCCTAATACAAAAAACCCCCAGATTTTATGTGTTTGTAATGCTGCGTGACTTTCTTTGTGAGAGAATTAATTTGTGCTTGCTTTTGTTTTCAGACATCTCCTCAACAATCAGCACAGATGACAGAACGTCGGTCAAACTTCCAGCCTTTCTGAAACGGATCCAACACTCTTTTCTTCAGAAGAAGACTCTTTCGCAATTTCGTCATTGCCCGGTTAAATGTCCCTCATATAACTCTGATAACACTTTTCATTTGCAAGGCGTCTATTTCTCCAACAGAAAAGCCACACAGCTTGAACTAATAGTACAAATAACCCAAGATTTCTGAACCAACGAAGAGAACCGGAGTCAAATCACTTGGAAACAGCGTTAAAAAGGAAAGCTTCATTTCTCTTCACAATACGGAAAGAAACAGAACAATTTCACCTCAGAAACTAATATCCGGCGAGCGTCCCAGCAGAGAGCATTTTTGGTGTGCAAAGCCGACAGTTCATTTTTAATCCTGCTTTCTAAACGACGCAAAACATCGTTATTTAAAGTTACAGCCAATAGAAGAACCTTTCTTCAAAGATATTTTTAACTGCTCCAAATCCTCATAGTTTCCGGTTGAAGGACCGAAAGTACCACTGCAAAACAGAAATGAAATTCGCCTAGTATTTCTTAAGAAACCAAAACCAAAATTGCAGTTCAAACGTCGTGAATCCTTTGCGACCAAAATCTACAAACACAAACAGTCAGCAATCCGGACCAAAGATACCTTCTCCTTAACGTGCTGTTCAACTGCCTCCCCCTTTAAAGACTCTGTCCCTACTCCAAAGGACTCTCTTGAGTTGAAAGCCAACTCTTCAAATCGATCTCCTCCCATTCCCCAGGGATCAGCAGGTAGGGTTCTTCAGCGAGAACAACGCTAGCAACGATGTGCTTCAAATCCACCCTCTGTTCTTTACCTCTGCTGGTTCTTGTGACTGTTCTCCTCTCTGCACAACTCACTGTTCGCAGCATGAGTTTGGAAAAGTTGTGCTCGACGCGTTGCGCTTATGGCAGAGGGGGCAACCTGTGCAACTGCAACGCTTTTCATTTCACCGGTAAGCGTAGCGGAGGGGAAGATGAGAATCTGCACGACAATCTAGCTCTTCTGCAAGGACAGAACTACAGAGAAAACTCCCAGCGTGTAAATGGCGGCCTAGGGGGTTCCGGTTCCGGTTTCCGGTCTGAAGGAAGTCGGGGAGGCGTGGCGGAGGACCCCAGAGATGACGTGGTGGTGGAGGGATTCTTTGGCGTGGAAGGACACGAAAAGTCGGCGGTGAACAAGCTGATGTCCCTTCTGAAAGCAGCTCTAGATGAGAGGTAAGGAGGAGGGGGGAGAGAGAGAGAGAGAGAGAGAGAGAGAGAGAGAGAGAGAGAGAGAGAGAGAGAGAGAGAGAGAGAGAGTGGGAGAGAGGGAGAGAGGGAGAGGGAGGGAGAGAAGGGAGGGGAGAGGGGGAAGGTGGGAGAGAAAGGGGGGGGGGGGGTGGGGGTGGGCGGAGAAAGAGAGAGACATACGGAGAGGGGGAGGGAGGAAAACGTGACAGAGAGAGAGAGAGAGAGAGAGAGAGAGAGAGAGAGAGAGAGAGAGAGAGAGAGAGAGAGAGAGAGACTCAGACTCAGACTCAGACTCAGACTCAGACTCAGAACTTTATTACAAAAGGATAAAGGTTTTAGGCAAAGCCTATTCTTCCAACCTGTCCTTTATACAACACATAAAGACAGACGCACATATAAAATATAAATTCAATCATATAAAATACAGAAATACATTGTATGGAATGCAACACAATGTGCATTTAAGGAGAAAGAGAGAGAGAGAGAGAGAGAGAGAGAGAGAGAGAGAGAGAGAGAGAGAGAGAGAGAGAGAGAGAGAGAGGGGGAGGAGAGAGAGAGAGAAAAAGAGAGAGAGAGATAGAGAGAGGTTATGTCAAAGACAAATATTTCATTACTAGATGATTACCCGCTTCGCCGGGTACCGGCTTCGCCGGGAAGAAGTAGAGCCGAATACCAGGCTGCGCCTGGGACCCGGCTTTGCCGGGTGTACGCCGGCGCACGAAGGAAAGGAGATAAACGCGCAAAACACTGGAGACCTTCTAAAAATAGTAACGTGCAGTGACCTTCTAAAAA
Organism: Littorina saxatilis; assembly: GCF_037325665.1. Classification (NCBI taxonomy): domain Eukaryota; kingdom Metazoa; phylum Mollusca; class Gastropoda; order Littorinimorpha; family Littorinidae; genus Littorina; species Littorina saxatilis. The sequence goes on from NC_090258.1 coordinate 21,129,632, forward strand.
TAGTAACGTAGTAACGGGAATATGGATTGACGCCACACTGAAAACACTGGAGAAGATACGGAAGAGTTACTGGTAGTGGATCCAGACCAAAAAAACCAAAATCGGTTCAGCGCGCACAGCGCTGCGCGCACAGCGCTGCGCGCTGAGAGCACGTGTTGAAATATCTCATCGATGAGGTTGTGTCCGGGGTGTGGCTGAATACGGTGTCCAAATTTGAAAAAGATCCACCGATAACTTTGGCCGTGCATCGCGAACAGACAGACAGACAGACACTAGTCGTATATATATATATATATATATAGATTAACAATTGGCCAAATGCTTGGCATCATTTCTCAATCTATAAGCCTAGAAAATATCATGAGCTGACAACTGGATTACAGATGTCAATAAGGTCAATAAGGTGTTAAAGGTTTGTTATAATAATGTGTTTGTGAGTTTATCTTTAAAAGTTGACGAGGATGTTTTCAAAACATAAGAATAAATCAACGATCAGTCATCCAGATTACTTCTGATACCACATTCATACTGCTGAAGGGTATTTTGTAAACCTGGTTCCTAATGTCTATACACTATAGATATGTACCTACGTATGATTTGGAAGGGGTGATGTAACAACCAAGAGGAATAACAACTGAATCACGCTGAACCATGCTGAACCATGCTGAACCATGCTGAACCATGCTGAACCATGCTGAACCATGCTGAAACAGCATGTCGTTGAAAATGCGATAAACACAACGTAATCGCAGATCGCACAACGGGATTAGTTTCGTGTATTGTGAATCATAATTTTTTCACCTAAGCTAATATTCCCTTGCTGAATCTTCCGTGTTGTGAGACTTTAATGACTAGGGAGCAATAACCGTAACGTCTGGCAGTAGAATCACTGTAAAATGTCTCGAGAAATCCCCCACGTAAAACCTGTAATACTTCGCGACCTGAAATAAGGATGGACATTTTTAGTCCGTGATCTGAACGAAAAATGATCAAAAAGAATCCTCTTTAATTCTGTTCTTTCTGGCTAGTTTACCATTCCATGCATTAGGTTTGGATAATTCTAGTTATTGAAATGGTAGCTATCATGTGCAGATCTGTCATTGAATGATGTCATGTTGGTGACTGGTTATGTCTTAAAACATGGGGGTATGATTTTTGAAATTTTAGTAACTCTGTTACTTTTGCGACTACAATTTCCGTTTACATTTTTGTTGGATCACAAAACATGCGCAAATACGGTTAAACAAAACAAATCAACGTATTGTTACGTAAATCTTACAAATGACGTCAACACAAATCAAGGGAGACATTCTCAAGCTGGAGAAACGTTTTTCATACAATCGTGTTTAATCATCAAATACGTTTGATTTTCATTCTTACATATAATGTGATGTATGCTGATTAGGTACAAACAGAGATATTGGCTAAATCTTACAACCTTGAATGAAGTCACTCTTTATAACTGTCATATTAAAAACAAGCCGCGTTAAGCGAAATAAGTACATTTAGTCAACCCGTCGTAATCACAGAATGAAAATAACGCACTCTATTCATCTGAGGCCTTGAGCCAAAAAAGATCTTGCCACTTTCACGAAAAAAAGCGTGCGGAAAGTGAAAAGCCAGTGTAGCGCAGTAGCGTATGACCTGCTCGCATATCGCTTGAAGTGACAAACCAGTGTAGCGCAGCAGATAATAGGGCTTCACAAGAAAAGCGCGCTTTTCTCTATTCTTTTTAACTTTCTGAGCTTGTTTTTCATCCAAACATAACATATCTATATGTTTTTGGAATCAGAAAATAATAGAGGATAATATTACATTCCTTTTAAATCGATTTCTGAACTTTTAGTTTTATTTAGAATTTTTCATATTTTTAATTTTATGAGCTTAATTGTTTTTAATCTGAATATAACATATCTATGTGATTTTGGAGTCAAGAAATACTAAAGAA
>NC_090258.1:21134079-21149079 GCF_037325665.1 Littorina saxatilis
CGGTACATAGCTCGTTCGCATGTCAGTTTTTCTTCTTCTGCCTCAACATCTTTTAATCTAAAAACAAATTCGCAGTTGGTGAGACACACACTGTTAAAAAACAAAAGAGATCTTTACGCACCAAGCCAAGGATAGCATTCGTTTAGGCCCCCCAAAAAAGGCCTGTTTACGGTAACATAGGCCAAAAAAATAGGGTCGGTAGGTCGGGATTTTTTATTTTTATTTTTTTTCCCCCAAAACATATTTTTACGTTATTTATTTATTTATTTATTTTTTTCCCAAATGCCAAAAAAACGTCTAGGGTCGCGCGAAAAAAATAGGGTCGGTCGGGTTACCGTAAACAGACTATTTTTTGTGTGGCCTTATCAAAGTATTTGCCTATGAATTCGAAGTATGAACTTTTTTTTGTTTTAATTTTTGTTTGTTTGATCGACTCCAAAAGGTTTCGGAAGCGAGTTAATTTTAAAACGGGGAGCGTATTTTGCTCACAATTACTGTGTAGTAGATACATGATTTTCCGTGAATGAAATAGATTTCTTTGGTTTTTAACCGAGGCGTTATAACACTTTACTATCCATGTTCGCAGATAAGAAGACCAAAGGTGTGTCTGTGCAATACGTATTACATTATCATGAATAACTTACGTAATTAGATTTCCAAGATTCGGAACAGAGGAGTTAAACCACTTCATCATGCGGGGATATAGCTCAGTTGGTAGCGCGCTGGATTTGTATTCAGTTGGCCGCTGTCAGCGTGAGTTCGATCCCAGGTTCGGCGGAAATTTATTTCAGAGTCAACTTTGTGTGCAGACTCTCTTCGGTGTCCGAACCCTCTCCCCGTGTACACTACATTGGGTGTGCACGTTAAAGATCCCACGATTGACAAAAGGGTCTTTCCTGGCAAAATTGCTGTTAATAATTGTCTACCTATACCCGTGTGACTTGGAATAATAGGCCGTGAAAGGTAAATATGCGCCGAAATGGCTGCAATCTACTGGCCGTATAAAATTTCATCTCACACGGCATCACTGCAGAGCGCCTAGAACTGTACCCACGGAATATGCGCGATATAAGCGTCATTGATTGATTGATTGATCATCCTTATAAATCCAAAGATACTTAACTGAAAACAGTCTGAAGCGTGTATCTGTGCTGACACAAACTGTGCAATTGTGGTTTATTTTTAGTCAAATTATGAATAGCAAAATGAATATTCATATAATAATAATAATGATGATAATAATAAGGGTATTTATATGGCGCAAATCCTAAAATAGTTCTAAGCGCCTTACAATCAATCGTAAATATAATAATCTTAATTACAGCAACAATATAAAACACAAAAGAAGTAAAGGCGAATATTATTGGTATATACAGGTGTTTGGGGTAAAAATCCGTCTCTGTCTCGATGTGAACCCCTTTGCTTAATTATGATCTAATTAATTCACTGTGACTTCCTCGGCGACCTTGGGGAGTGATATAAGACCAGAGATACTGTGACAGAGAGATAGCCCACTTTCTCTTTGGCCCTACTATGAAATTTGAAGTCAGAACTGTAGTTTCGGCCTACCCAGAGGACGCCCAAATCATCCGAATGCGACGTAAAGAATGCGATCTCGACCATCTTGGACTTGGTATTAAATAATTATGTTGTATTGGTATCCGGCATGTTCAATTTTTCACGGCTGTACCATGAGATCCAGACGGCCGTGTAGGTGAATAATTCTGTGCTTCAGACGGCTTCGCTTTAATGATGGAGTGAGCGTTCCCTATTTCATGGCATCTCTGATCAAACTTTGATTGTCTTTCTGAATGAAACTTTGTTTTTGGACATTTGTCACATGGATGAGCAATAACAGAGAGACAGCTGTCTCGTTAGTTCTGGCTGTCGGAGACAATTTTATGAATGACGTTTTCCCACGCACACGATCGATTCGAAGGGACTCTTAGGCAGTAGGAATCGGAGACAGAAAGACACAATCAAGAAGAAACAAGTCGCGTAAGGCGAAATGACTACATTTAGTCAAGCTGTGGAACTCACACAATGAAACTGAACGCACTGCATTTTTTCACAATGACCGTAGTCCGCCGCTCGTGCAAAACGCAGTGAAAAGTCGACGAGCCTGTTTAGCGCGGTATAGTGGTTTCGCTGTGCTGCATAGCACGCTTTTCTGTACCTCTCTTCGTTTTAACTTTCTGAGCGTGTTTTTAACCCAAACATATCATATCTACATGTTTTTGGAATCAGGAACCAACAAGGAATAAGATAAAACTAGTGGTACCCGTGCTACGCACTTTGTGTGCTGCGCATGCGATGTCATTTTGTTGGTTATGTGCTTGTGAAAATGTTGTTTGCACCCCTCCCCCCCCCCCCCCCGCACATTATCCCGCATATAATGAATTATATTCTCTTGGTGAAAAATAAAATGTTAACCCTTACACCGGTGCAATTCTGTAACACATGTTACATAGCCACTGGTGAATTAACAGAGAGAAAAATAACAAAAAACAGTCATATAGGTTTTCGCATCAATGGGAGGTAATCGGAACTGACCAAAAAGACTGCGCGACCGCACGCGACTATACAAACAAACAAAATAAAATACAGCAGGTATGACGTTTGCATGAATCCATGATTACGTCTACATGAACAACAGTGATAAAAGTGCGCATCTCTTCCCAGCCGTGCAGCGCTTTGAAAGTTGGAAGCATTAAAATTTAAACGGGTAAAAAGCCATCGTGAAGATACGAAAAAAAGTATGACGTCTAAAATACTTAATGATTCAAACGCATAGTATAACATATGTAATTGACAACAGAAAATATATACATGGTTCACACACACAATCGAGTGCACACATCCATCCATGCTTATTTAAAGTCATGTACACACACACACACATACATACATACATACATGGCATCAAGCAACACACAATTAAATGACACATATGGAATATGGAAAACGTATAATGGACATGAACATGGCAAGTAATTTACACCGTTACCTACTATAAAATTGATGATATATATATACCACTCACTTGCTATTCGCCTAAAAGCTTGCGGTGTGCTGTGACACATATAAGAAACCAGAAGAAAAAAGGACTTTACTTTGGCGAAAAGAGCATATGCTGCTTATTTTTGTACATAACTGCTATAACTGTATTTTTTCCGAACACTTACATGTAAAAAACATAGAGATATATCTTACCATTTCACTAAGACAGCCAAAATAACGGTCAAATTAAGGGGAGATCATGATGACGTACATGTCTATGGTTGCACCGGGGGACAATATTTAGTCGCTGGAACCTATAAGGTATAACACATGTTACATAGCCACTGGTGAATTAACAGAGAGAAAAATAACAAAAAACAGTCATATAGGTTTTCGCATCAATGGGAGGTAATCGGAACTGACCAAAAAGACTGCGCGACCGCACGCGACTATACAAACAAACAAAATAAAATACAGCAGGTATGACGTTTGCATGAATCCATGATTACGTCTACATGAACAACAGTGATAAAAGTGCGCATCTCTTCCCAGCCGTGCAGCGCTTTGAAAGTTGGAAGCATTAAAATTTAAACGGGTAAAAAGCCATCGTGAAGATACGAAAAAAAGTATGACGTCTAAAATACTTAATGATTCAAACGCATAGTATAACATATGTAATTGACAACATTGACAACAGAAAATATATACATGGTTCACACACACAATCGAGTGCACACATCCATCCATGCTTATTTAAAGTCATGTACACACACACACACATACATACATACATGGCATCAAGCAACACACAATTAAATGACACATATGGAATATGGAAAACGTATAATGGACATGAACATGGCAAGTAATTTACACCGTTACCTACTATAAAATTGATGATATATATATACCACTCACTTGCTATTCGCCTAAAAGCTTGCGGTGTGCTGTGACACATATAAGAAACCAGAAGAAAAAAGGACTTTACTTTGGCGAAAAGAGCATATGCTGCTTATTTTTGTACATAACTGCTATAACTGTATTTTTTCCGAACACTTACATGTAAAAAACATAGAGATATATCTTACCATTTCACTAAGACAGCCAAAATAACGGTCAAATTAAGGGGAGATCATGATGACGTACATGTCTATGGTTGCACCGGGGAAAAATATTTAGTCGCTGGAACCTATAAGGTATAACACATGTTACATAGCCACTGGTGAATTAACAGAGAGAAAAATAACAAAAAACAGTCATATAGGTTTTCGCATCAATGGGAGGTAATCGGAACTGACCAAAAAGACTGCGCGACCGCACGCGACTATACAAACAAACAAAATAAAATACAGCAGGTATGACGTTTGCATGAATCCATGATTACGTCTACATGAACAACAGTGATAAAAGTGCGCATCTCTTCCCAGCCGTGCAGCGCTTTGAAAGTTGGAAGCATTAAAATTTAAACGGGTAAAAAGCCATCGTGAAGATACGAAAAAAAGTATGACGTCTAAAATACTTAATGATTCAAACGCATAGTATAACATATGTAATTGACAACAGAAAATATATACATGGTTCACACACACAATCGAGTGCACACATCCATCCATGCTTATTTAAAGTCATGTACACACACACACACATACATACATACATACATGGCATCAAGCAACACACAATTAAATGACACATATGGAATATGGAAAACGTATAATGGACATGAACATGGCAAGTAATTTACACCGTTACCTACTATAAAATTGATGATATATATATACCACTCACTTGCTATTCGCCTAAAAGCTTGCGGTGTGCTGTGACACATATAAGAAACCAGAAGAAAAAAGGACTTTACTTTGGCGAAAAGAGCATATGCTGCTTATTTTTGTACATAACTGCTATAACTGTATTTTTTCCGAACACTTACATGTAAAAAACATAGAGATATATCTTACCATTTCACTAAGACAGCCAAAATAACGGTCAAATTAAGGGGAGATCATGATGACGTACATGTCTATGGTTGCACCGGGGGACAATATTTAGTCGCTGGAACCTATAAGGTATAACACATGTTACATAGCCACTGGTGAATTAACAGAGAGAAAAATAACAAAAAACAGTCATATAGGTTTTCGCATCAATGGGAGGTAATCGGAACTGACCAAAAAGACTGCGCGACCGCACGCGACTATACAAACAAACAAAATAAAATACAGCAGGTATGACGTTTGCATGAATCCATGATTACGTCTACATGAACAACAGTGATAAAAGTGCGCATCTCTTCCCAGCCGTGCAGCGCTTTGAAAGTTGGAAGCATTAAAATTTAAACGGGTAAAAAGCCATCGTGAAGATACGAAAAAAAGTATGACGTCTAAAATACTTAATGATTCAAACGCATAGTATAACATATGTAATTGACAACATTGACAACAGAAAATATATACATGGTTCACACACACAATCGAGTGCACACATCCATCCATGCTTATTTAAAGTCATGTACACACACACACACATACATACATACATGGCATCAAGCAACACACAATTAAATGACACATATGGAATATGGAAAACGTATAATGGACATGAACATGGCAAGTAATTTACACCGTTACCTACTATAAAATTGATGATATATATATACCACTCACTTGCTATTCGCCTAAAAGCTTGCGGTGTGCTGTGACACATATAAGAAACCAGAAGAAAAAAGGACTTTACTTTGGCGAAAAGAGCATATGCTGCTTATTTTTGTACATAACTGCTATAACTGTATTTTTTCCGAACACTTACATGTAAAAAACATAGAGATATATCTTACCATTTCACTAAGACAGCCAAAATAACGGTCAAATTAAGGGGAGATCATGATGACGTACATGTCTATGGTTGCACCGGGGAAAAATATTTAGTCGCTGGAACCTATAAGGTATAACACATGTTACATAGCCACTGGTGAATTAACAGAGAGAAAAATAACAAAAAACAGTCATATAGGTTTTCGCATCAATGGGAGGTAATCGGAACTGACCAAAAAGACTGCGCGACCGCACGCGACTATACAAACAAACAAAATAAAATACAGCAGGTATGACGTTTGCATGAATCCATGATTACGTCTACATGAACAACAGTGATAAAAGTGCGCATCTCTTCCCAGCCGTGCAGCGCTTTGAAAGTTGGAAGCATTAAAATTTAAACGGGTAAAAAGCCATCGTGAAGATACGAAAAAAAGTATGACGTCTAAAATACTTAATGATTCAAACGCATAGTATAACATAATGTAATTGACAACAGAAAATATATACATGGTTCACACACACAATCGAGTGCACACATCCATGCTTATTTAAAGTCATGTACACACACACACATATACATACATGGCATCAAGCAACACACAATTAAATGACACATATGTAATATGGAAAACGTATAATGGACATGAACATGGCAAGTAATGTACACCGTTACCTACTATAAAATTGATGATATATATATACCACTCACTTGCTATTCGCCTAAAAGCTTGCGGTGTGCTGTGACACATATAAGAAACCAGAAGAAAAAAGGACTTTACTTTGGCGAAAAGAGCATATGCTGCTTATTTTTGTACATAACTGCTATAACTGTATTTTTTCCGAACACTTACATGTAAAAAGCATAGAGATATATCTTACCATTTCACTAAGACAGCCAAAATAACGGTCAAATTAAGGGGAGATCATGATGACGTACATGTCTATGGTTGCACCGGGGGAAAATATTTAGTCGCTGGAACCTATAAGGTTATACGGCGACTTATCAGGTGATAATGTTTCGAACTATTTAGTAAACAAATCTATGGAATATTTTGGAGTTCCATTAACAGATAAACAGATCTATCTATCTTCTTATTATTTTAGGTTCGTCTGGGGTAGAGAAATAAAACACACAGCTAGGTTCGTCTGAGGTGCGGTCGCGTGTTTAGTCGAACCGAAAGTTGAAGAAGAACCAATCACAGATCTCTTTCGCCGCGATGTCAAAGTTCAGGTCAAAGTTCACTTTTGTCTGCTCAAATTTGCGAGACAAACCTCTTCAAACTTTGTTCGTGGACAAAATTGGAAGTCGGGACCTAGCGGAATCGATTTCCTGGGTCACGTTGGCATAGCAACCGAAGGAGAAGGCACAAATCCGCGCGGTTTGGTCACAGGAATCGAAAAACCACCGAAAATCCTACCAGTATTATATAGTAGATTGTTTTTAAATCGATTTCGGAAATTTAATTTTGATCATAATTTTTATATTTTTAATTTTCAGAGCTTGTTTTTAATCCGAATAAAACATATTTATATGTTTTTGTAATCAGAAAATGATGAAGAATAAGATGAACGTAATTTCGGATCGTTTCATAACAATTTTTTAATTACAATTTTCAGATTTTTAATGACCAAATTCATCAATTAATTTTTAAGCCACCAAGCTGATATGCAATACCAAAGTCCGGCCTTCGTCGAAGATTGCTTTACAAACATTTAAATCAATTTGATTGAAAAATAAGGGTGTGACAGTGCCGCCTCAACTTTTACAAAAAGCCGGATATGACGTCATCAAAGACATTTATCGAAAAAATGAAAAAAACCGTCTATGGAACTCTCATGTCAAATTTCATAAAGATCGGTCCAATAGTTTACCATGAATCGCTCTACACACACACACACACACACACACACACACACACACACACACACACACACACACACACACACACACACACACACACACACACACACACACACACACACACATACGTGTCTGAGGGGGGGGATATCTGGACATTTGCCGCAAAGAAATATGTGTTATATCTGGACTTGTTTATTTCTAAAGCTACAGACACGGAGTGCGAGTGTAAACATGTGTTAGACTTTAAGAATACTTTTTGAGATTTAAAAAAAAAACCCCACTCATTATTGAAAGTTACACACCCAAAAATAGAGATTCTGAAACACGTGTTATATCTGGACATCTACCACCTGAAAGTGAGTGATAGCCGGACATATGACCGGAAAGCTGTAAATACTATCAACTTTATCAAAATGGCGTTACATATGCGAGGTAGTACAAAAAAGCTACCAGTAATCCCAAATTAATTTGTTTTGACAGGGACAAACCAAGGGGAACTTTAACGCCTCTCGGCGTATTTTTTTGAGACAAATGTCTCCGCAGCTGATAGTTGGTAGCCTTTATTGGATGTCGTTATTCAAATGCAATCCGTCAGAGACAGAAAGCTTAGAAAGGAATTACGTTGTATTGTTTTCCTGCTTTGCCTGGCTCAGGTCGGGAAATTCAGGACCAAAATGACCCAAGGTGCAACTCATTCCTTTTGATGAGTTTCAAGTTTCTTATAAAAGTTTTCGCAGCTGTTGGTAGACTTTATTGGATGTCGTTATTCATATGTATCCGTCAGAGACAGAGAGCTTAAAAAGGAATTACGTAATTGGTAGACTTTATTGGATGTCGTTATTCAAATTACAAACCGCCACAGACAGAAAGCTTAGAATGTTTTTTGTTTTTGTGTTTTTTTTGCGCATGAAAAGACTTCAGGCCAGATTTTCTTTACAAAACCGGGGAGGTAGGGTAGGGGAAGATTTTTTTTTTTTTTGAGCATGAAAAGACTAGGTGTCTAAAGCAGAGTTCCACTATACTTTTTGGTTTGAAACGTTCACAAATGCTTTGGGTATTACCAAATGTAGGCAACTAGATGCTACAATGAATACAAAAAGTGGAGATTTGTGCGCATGTTCGGGGTTATGCTCGATACAGACTAACACAGAACACCCAAACCCTAATGGGGAGCTGGGCCAATGTAAAAGCAATGTTTTGGCGTCAAAACATTTTTCAGATTGCTTCTAGATTTCTCTCAAAAGTAATTAACTAGTTTAATCGATGTGCCAGCTCTGAGCAATAGCAAAATGGGCGGAGCTTAGGTTTGTTCCAGCTCTGACGCAATTCGCAAAACGGACAATATAAGGCCCGTATAGATGAAATATGTACTCCTGATGATAGAATAGCATATATTTAACACTTCCTATCAGTGGATGCATCAAAGTGGTGAAATCTTCATGTTATGCGGCAAAAACGAAATGTTCCAGCTCTGAGGTGTTTGATCTCCCTTTCCCCGTCGCGATATAACCTTCTTGGTTGAAAACGACGTTAAACACCAAATAAAGAAAGAAAGAAAGAGCCGGGGGAGTAACGAGCTGATCCCGAATATATGATAAATGTTATGACCTTATGTTTTAAAATAAAGTCTTGAGACAGGGGTTCCACTGTAGCATACACAGGCTAGGGCATGATTTAAAGGCAAAAGTGTTAAAAAAAAACACTACAGGTTACTTACATTTTTTGGTGTAAGTTAGACACGAAACCAACACAACATAGTAGCAGAATGATAATACATGTATTTTGAAGGAATATGGAACCTTGGAGGACAAAATAAACAACAAAAACCACTACTACCACAACATTTACTTTTTTTTTAATATCAAAGTTCTAAGAGAAGATTTTTTTTCTAAAAACTGAGCTTGATTTACAAAACCTGACTGATACAAAAGCATAAATAGAGAATACTACATGGCTTGCTGTGTCGTACCAGATTTACACGAGTTGTTTTTTTAAATATTGAACTGCGAGCGAAAGCGAGCTGTTCACTATTTGAAAAAGCAACGAGTGTAAATCTGGTACGGAACAGCAAGCCATGTAGTATTCTGTTTATCCTACATACTGTACTTGCGTGTATTTTACTGAAAATGTCCTGCATTCGAGGCAGCTAAATTGAAGACGCTTGTTTTAGAACCTCGATCTCTTCTAAAGCCTCGTGCAATCTATTACGTCAAAGCAAAGAAACGTCACTCTGAAAGTGTGGCGTGACGTGTTAGTTCTAAAGATTCATCGAGGGTAATTAGCGAGCGCAATTTGTGTTTCTATAATGACGTTTGTCTCGGTGACTTTGGCATCATTAGCAGTGGAAAAACAGGTCCCTGCCAGACTTGCTTGACATGACCTCATTTACATGATATACACACGTGTGATTTGAACGATTATTATCTCACGGGTGTCTCTCTCGCGTATGTAGGATAAAATCCAATATATGTCAGCAAACATAAAAACAACAAAAATATTAGTTTTAATTTAAAATCTAGCTGTTCTAAATTCAAAATATAGTTAAAAAGCAACTTGCTCATGTCATAGTAATAAAACAACCTCATATTATGTTAAACTGCGGAAAAAAAGTGTGTGTGAACAGGGATTGTTACTAAGGTTGTATCCGGACAAACACAAAACACAACAAGTCGCGTAAGGCGAAAATACAATATTTAGTCAAGTAGCTGTCGAACTCACAGAATGAAACTGAACGCAACGCAACGCAGCAAGACCGTATACTCGTAGCATCGTCACTCCACCGCCCGTGGCAAAGGCAGTGCACGTGGAATTGACAAGAAGAGCGGGGTATTCGTTGCGCTGAGAAGGATAGCACGCTTTTCTGTACCTCTCTTTGTTTTAACTTTCTGAGCGTGTTTTTAATCCAAACATATCATATCTATATATTTTTGGAATCAGGAACCGACAAGGAATAAGATGAAAGTGTTTTTAAATTGATTTCGAAAAAAAAATTTTGATAATAATTTTTATATATTTAATTTTCAGAGCTTGTTTTTAATCCAAATATAACATATTTATATGTTTTTGGAATCAGCAAATGATGGAGAATAAGATAAACGTAAATTTGGATCGTTTTATAAATTTTTATTTTTTTTTACAATTTTCAGATTTTTAATGACCAAAGTCATTAATTAATTTTTAAGCCACCAAGCTGAAATGCAATACCGAACCCCGGGCTTCGTCGAAGAGTACTTGACCAAAATTTCAACCAATTTGGTTGAAAAATGAGGGCGTGACAGTGCCGCCTCAACTTTCACGAAAAGCCGGATGTGACGTCATCAAAGACATTTATCAAAAAAATGAAAAAAACGTTCGGGGATTTCATACCCAGGAACTCTCATGTCAAATTTCATAAAGATCGGTCCAGTAGTTTAGTCTGAATCGCTCTACACACACACACACACACACACAGACACACACACGCACACACACACGCACATACACCACGACCCTCGTTTCGATTCCCCCTCGATGTTAAAATATTTAGTCAAAACTTGACTAAATATAAAAAGTAACACAATGTGTGTTATATCCCGACATTTTGCTAAATTGTGAAAATGTAGGCAAATTCAATTATTTATATGTATTACACATTATTTCAAGCCTCCATAATTATTTTGGAGTGATTTTGAAGACGTGTTTTATTTGGACGTCGAATTAAAATTATGAGTCCAAGTAAAGCGCTAAATTTCGCGCGGGAGTCGAGCTATCCCACCATAAACACATACACACACACACACACATAAACAGACACACACACAGACACACAGACACACACACACACACACACACACACACACACACACAAACATACACCACTACCCTCGTCTCGATTCCCCCTCTATGTTAAAACACTTAGTCAAAACTTGACTAAATGTAAAAAGAAACACAATTAGACATGCAGTGACTAACCTTTCTTTTGTCTTTGATTACAGACAGTATGCCGGTACTTTAGGCGTAAACTGTAGCTAACTCGAAGTGTGTAATTGTGACCCTCCACCACGAAATGAGTCGCATGTCACCTCGCGCGGTTCTGCGCTAGGCAAGTCCGGGGAGTGTCTGGTAACAGTGTGAGGGTCACCTTTGTCACAGGCTTATAACTCAAACAGTTTTTGCTCTTTTTTAAAACGGTTTACACCACTGGATAGAGCAAAACAATATCTTTAGGAAAATGTACAAATATGAAAATCATGCAAAGGTGACATGCGACTCATCCCGTGGTGGAGGGGGCACATATATGCTTTCCAAGGCTTTTGGAACTCTTTGTTGATGTATTTTAAAAAAAAGTCCTTGGATGGTTTTTGATTATTATTAAGGTGTTTTTAGGTAAGGTATTAATGTTCGTGTATTTTCCAGTCAAGAATATCTTTGTGAGCTTTACCTTAAATAAAAATGGCAGAAACAACAGAAAAATGGATGTTATACATGACATTGCAATATTCAAGTAGACAAAGCATTAGTAGAGAATATGAAAATAGGTCGCCTTTCATGTTTGCACAGAATGTCAAATGCCTGCACATTTGAAGCAGCTTTGCGTCGAAACTGAAAGCAAGCCAAAACGTTTCTGACAGAATTTTAATGAGCAAACATTTGAAAGAAATTCCCAAGCTTTAGGAGTTCAAATTATGTTGATTCTAACACTTTTACATTGTTTTTCTATATTTTTATCTAAAGTGTGGCCCGGGATTTATTTGTTTCAGAGTTATTGTTTAATTAGATGGTTCTCTCTTTTGCCCTTCCATCAGCCAAAAAATGATTGTGTTTACCATATATATGTTAATGCGCCCGAGATTTAGCGGCAAAAACAAGAAATCAAGCAGGGCTGGATCCTTGTCGCAACTGTTTAATTTGGTGGGGCACGGCAGTTGGATTTTGCGGCGAACTGCGACAGCAGATTAAGGACAAATTCCCGTGCAAATGATTGCAGAGATGTCGAGGAAAGGGATATCACACGTTTGTTCTTGTTTATTTTCAGACTGACAAACAAACAAAGTTCTTGCCTAACCGCCATAGCATTTAGCAGGTCATTACAATCAGTCCTGGTTGGTCAAATTAGTCACATGATGCACCATGATGGTAATTACTACGCACATTTATACGGGTAAGGCATACTCATCATCACGTTTAAAATAGAGTTTATTCTGAACAGCCTTATATTCTGGGTACAACTGACTGCGCGCGTCAATATTTTTTCTGACAACGCAAGATCCGAATTACGAAAGAATGACAAAACATGTCGCATAACGTGAGGCTAATACATTTAGTCAATTTGCGGGTCTTACAAAATGAAACAGAACGCACTGCATTTTCTTTTCATCAAGACTGTATTTTAATTTTGATCATCGGCTATCAAAAACCGTGCAAACCGTCCGAAACCGAGGCGGCACTGTGGCGATTGTGTTTTTAAGCACATTGATCGAAACTCGGTCCCGACTATGAGATTGCATTTCAACATAATTTGTTTCATTTACGTTGTGATCAAAAGCGCATTTTAACTTACAGATTTGCCACCACCTTCGTCTTGATTTCCAGAGTTTATATCTGGCAAATAGTCCTCCCTTTGCCTCTTTTTGCGCTTCATTGATTTCAGTCCACAGGAGCTTGTATCAAAGCGCGGGTCGATTGAAGTATTCTATTCCCGGAACATTGGATAACATCAGAACAAATGCCTGTAACCATTCACAATTGTACGTGAACTACGTCTGATATATAGGTATACTATACTGAAAGTTGCGAAGCAATCCACTAAGTCTTTGCTGAAGTACAGCGCTTTTGTCGTGATACACCTCAACATTGACACAAAACCTCCCGTTTTTGACCGCTCGTGCGATCGACACCTGCAGCAGTAGGAATAGCATAGCACACACAATAAGCAAGCTAGCTAAACAAAACAACATGTTCTATGTAGATATTTGATTTGACTTCCCCTTCGTATGTAAACGTTGCCAAGTTTTTCCATATTATGACTTTTTGTCGATTTCTTTTATTGGTTCCTTCCGTTTTTGTAACGTCGATTTTGGGGGTACCCTTACTTGAGCGACAATCATGTGATCCATGACGAAAGGTGTGCCAACGGCTTTAAATGGCATATATCAAGTGTGAATGTAATGACACGGGAATTAATGCTTTAATTGGGGCGCGAAATGTGTCGCAATAATTTGTTTGCTGAGTTTAAACTAGACTTAAAGAGGTATATCCTATGAAGCGGAGTGTTAATGTTTAATGTTATAAAGGAGTGTGAATTCTTCAAAGAGATCAAACGGTTTCGGGTACATTTCCAGTGATACATTCATGCATTAGGATTCCTTTGTTTTAATCCATCCCTGACTTTAGAGGTAGGATCCCTAGTAAGAATAAAGCCAAAGGAGTATGATACTACGATCGACCGGCGCTTTGATACTAGCTCGATCCTGTGTTTCAGTCGAAGAAATAAGTTTTTGTAAGGGGACGTTTAGGCCGAAAAAAAAATAGTCTGTTTACGGTAACCCGACCGACCCTATTTTTTTCGCGCGACCCTAGACTTTTTTTGGCATTTGGGGAAAAAAAAAAATCTTTTGTTTTTTTTGCAAAATAACGGTAAAAATATGGTTTTTTGGAGAAAAAAAACAAAAACAATCCCGACCTACCGACCCTATTTTTTGGGCCTATGTTACCGTAAACAGACCTATTTTTTTTGGCCTTACAGTTTCTCCTGTAACGTGGAGGACATAAGGTGCACCTTGTTTGCAACCTGGAATGGAGCCAAAATGTTGTCCCTTTCTACTGTTGGCACTAGATTACTTTTAGTCGAAGAATGCTATTTTATTGTTAGAATACATTTGTTTTCTGCATTTTTACGCGCAGAAACTAAGTTTTACTCAGTTTAAGACATAGGATGCAGCCAACATCAAAAGATGTCTGACTATTTGTGCGTTTCCTTTCATAAGAAAACAGTGAGTTAATTATGTCGTTGCAGAATGTTGTTGAAATCCAATGTAGGGGAAGGGCTCCTAATATGGACCGGCTCATGATATAGACCACCTCCTGTTCTGACAAACTAACGGCGCTAGAGCGCTCAAAAAAGTTTTATTCGCTGTATTCACCCTCTCTGGATAACTTGCACATGTCAAAACAGTTGCAGAAACACAAATCTCAAAACCGTTAGGCTTTTTCTCTTTTTTTCACTTTTGGCAGCGTTCACTCTAAATTTGCCGCCTAAAACGGACTCGTTTCTGCCCACAGCCAAAGCTTTTATCACACAAAAATTGCTATATATGACAGCTAAGACCGCATTTGTTACATTTTAGC
>NC_090258.1:21154079-21159279 GCF_037325665.1 Littorina saxatilis
TGGAAAATAAAGAGTTGTAATTATGTTATTATTCATTCTTCCTTTCTTTTGCCTGCTGTGAAAAACGTTACTTTGAAGTGTTTCGACCAAAGAAAATCTACTCCACTCCCAATACAAAAAATATCCCGCCAGTCAATCTGTTTTTGTAAACTCACCAAAGTATAGACGATCAAACATCTTTAAATCTTTCATACATGCTCTCCCGACAAGCTTTCGCCCTAAACCTCTACGATCTATACATACAGACACAGACTGAGTAGCAGACACATACACATACGAAACAGCAGACACAGATAATGACAAGATTGTCATTATTCTCGCATCAAATTCATTGATCCGATGATATAATGCTCGCTGAAGGTATCTGTGTCACTGGATGGCATTGAATTGCCAAGCCCATCGGGAGTACACCAGAATACACTTAAGGCACCGTCGGCGTTATTCGTGCCACTGGATCCGGGGTCTGTATGGTTGTATCCTGACACGGGGCAGCGCCTGTATCTGGCAATAACAGAAAATCAGAATTTATGTGTTTAAGTAATTCTGTATTTTCCACTGCCAAATGTTCAACTGAAGTGTTCTTAAGGCTGTCGTTCATACAGCCCCCAGTTGACTTCGCGAGTCATGATGTGTGTGTGTGTGTGTGTGTGTGTGTGTGTGTGTGTGTGTGTGTGTGTGTGTGTGCATGTGTGTGTGTGTGTGTGTGTTTTTCTTCCCCGTATTCCCTGTACAAGTCTAGACAGATAACTAAAAGTTCCTATGATCATTTACAGGAGCAAGCAGGTTCCTTTAAGATCAACATGCAAAGGTCCACGCGGGTGTTTTATCGTCTGTCATTAATGTTGTTTCTAATACTCTGAGGAATGTTCCATTTGACCAATTTAACTTTGAGTGCACAGGTCTATTCCAGGAAGGGACGATTTGGTGTGGCGATATATGTATAGGTTACAACACGAGTGGTTTTTTATATGGCTTGTATTTCAGTCAAGACCCAGCGGATGAATATCATCGGGAGACACGAGCCTTTGGCGAGTGGCTCTCGATTGATATTCCCGCTGGGTCTTGACTGAAATACAAGCCATATAAAAAACCACGAGTGTTGTAATCTGTATATCCCATTCTACCATCAAACACAAAGTGTAGACTACTAGCGGCACTGTTGCGATCTGTGGAGTGTGAAACAGTGTTTTCAGCGAGACATGGCCTTTTTGCAACCTTAAACTAAGTGACCGTCGCTGAAAAAATAAAACGAATGAGTGCATCTATAAGTACGCGGTAACACTACTTTCAGACCGTTTAAAAGCGTTAAGTAAAGGTTCATAAGTTGCAAGAAAGTAATGAAGTCGTATAGAAATCCATTTAGTTGAAGCGCACAATTCTTTTGCGTTTCAGGTCGGCGGAACGGGGAAACCGGTTTGGCCCCCATTTGGCTTACTCGACTCGATTCAGAATCGATTCCACGTTGTTTTTTTCGAACGCATTATTATACAATTAGTCTTATTGACAGAGAAGCAAATTTTAGGGAACACATATGTAGATTTAACCATTTGCTCCCTATTTGAAATGTATCTACATGATAAACTGTTTTGCGAGTGTGTTTGCATGAACCTAAACTGGTATGGGTGCGAGGAAAACAGGACCCAAGTCTGTCACCGCCGCTTGATTGCATTTTGAAAGAATATGACTGGATTACGGAAAAATACACACATGTTAAGTTCTTAGATACCTTCATCGCCAATGTGGACTTACTGCAGAGCCAGGCAAAAGAGTAGACTTGCTCGCAAAACACGTGAAACAGCTGATGATAGCGAAGCCCAACCGTGCCAGGTAAGGACGGTCTGACAGATTCTCAAAAGTCGTCTGCTAACGAAGCAAGGGGAGGGTACTCGTGTTTTTGTTTTGGTTCGCTAGCATCTGGTTATCTTGTAAGTTGAATGTTCGTTTTTTCCCACCTGCATTGCTTTCATAATGAAAGAAACGTTTGCTTATTGCATCTCATACATCAGATCAGTTCTGAGATTCATTTTTGCGTGCAACTGATATGGTTTTCTGAGCCGTGCAATACGATTTTGGAACTTCATACAAATGTGTCACATTGTTCGGCGCGAGGTCAAAGGTCGGGAGCAAAGTAGTTCTTCGCCCAAATCGGAATCTGCACTATCATATATTTTTTTGAGTCCATGATGTATTTATTGAGCTATAAAAATACAACATATATACCCATACTGAAGTAACAGAGACAAAGAAGGGAGGTCATGGGATATGCAAGTATACGCGGTTGCCCTGGTTTGGTCAAAACACTTCAGAGTCATTTATCAACCCACTGCTTGCAAACGAGCTCCTTTTCTGATGGTAAAATTGTCGCATCCGATTTTCCGATTATTGGACATGTTTGTAACTTCCGGTTACCTTGCACTGTGCCGAGCTGATTCCATTGTTGAACGTGTCGATCCGTTTATATATCAATCAAACCTTGGTGTGTGTGTGTGTGTGTGTGTGTGTGTGTGTGTGTGTGTGTGTGGGGGGGGGGGGGGGAGAGAGAGAGAGAGAGAGCCAGACAGACAGACAGAGAGAGACAGAGGCAGACAGACAAAGAGAGACAGACAGAGACAGACAGACAGACAGACCGACAGAGACAGAAAGAGGAGAGAGAGAGAGAGAGAGAGAGAGAGAGAGAGAGAGAGAGAGAGAGAGAGAGAGAGAGAGAGAGAGAGAGAGAGAGAGAGAGAGAGAGAGAGAGAGAGAGAGAGAGAGAGAGAGAGAGAGGGGACAAAGAGACAATGACACATCTTTATTTTTCGAGGGTGACAAGAATAAGCATAGATATGCTTTTTTGCATCTGGCCCTCGCCCTAAAGAGGGACTAAACTATTTTACTATAACTATGACTAGGGAAAAAAAGGTTACATAAAAACATTAATGGTAGAACATATAAGTTTATGTACATGAAGCGCATTATGTAGAAGCATTGTAGATCATAAGGTAGTGTTCAAAATTGGGTGTAAAGCAATGAAGATAAACGGAAAGTAACCCAACAATACATTAGCTCAGCAAAACAATGTATTACAGAGCCAAATCTTCGTGATTTTGTCACAATAAACCATAATTCCGATAATGAACAACTGTATACAAAGAAAACATACCAATCAAGTTTATTTGTTCATAGAGTTCATTAAATGGAAAGAATATTTGGTTCTAAAAGAATCTGTGTTGGTGGATTGCCGCAGGGCGTCCGGAAGAGCGTTCCAGAGGCTGCTTCCTGAATAAACAAGACTTGATTTAAATAGGTCTATCCTAGGAAGAGGAGTGTTTAGTTTTATAAAGTGGTGCGAATTCTTCAAAGAGAACTTTGAGCAAATGGTTTCGGGTGCATTTTCTGTCATAATTTTATGCATCATTATTCCTTTGTTGTAATTCATTCTTGACTTCAGAGGTAGGACCCCTATGTTGATGTAGTCTGAGTCGGTGAGAGTAGTCTGTTTGAGTAATACTACTTTTAGCGCTCTTTTGTGTAATCTGCTGAGTAGCTTTAGGGAATTATCACTTGCAGAGTCCCATAGAGTGGATGCGTAATCAATAAGAGACTGAATATGAGCAGTGAAAAATAACTTCCTGGCTTGACAATTAAGGAAGTGTTTAATTCTAGATAAGAGGTACACTTTCTTTGACACTAATTTACTAAGTTGTTCAATGTGAGTTGACCAAGACAGGTTGTTATCGATGTGGACACCTAGAACTTTGTGATGGTCGACTTTTTCCACTATATTGCCGTCAATCATTAAATCGGGACCAGTTGAGGTAAAATTCTGTCGTTTTTGTCTAGTTGTAATTATCATATATTTGGTTTTCTTTGGGTTAAGAGACATGTGATTTAGGTCAGTCCATTCTGTCAGCTGGTTTAGACTTCCTTGGAGGGATTCTGATAAGCGAGTTAAATTTTTGTTACTGGAGTGAATTGTGGTATCATCTGCAAAAAGTTCACATAAATGTTGAATATAAAGGGGGAGGTCATTAACATATATTGAGAAGAGCAGAGGTCCTAATACCGATCCTTGTGGTACACCGTAATCTACAGCTTGCATGCTCGATGCTCTAGTGTTTGTAAGAACTGTCTGTTGTCTGTCAGAGAGGAATGAACTAACAAGATTGATAGTATCATATCCGACGCCATACAAACCGAATTTTCTAAGCAATAATGTGTGATCAATTACGTCAAAGGCTTTTGCAAAGTCTACGAAAATGGCACCACAGAATTCATTATCGTTTATTTTGTCCAACCACTGATCAACAAAAGAGATTAATAATAATAATAATAATAATAATAATAATAAATAACTTTTCTATAGCGCGAGTCCCATCAATTGGCTCCAGGCGCTTTACAAATTCATTATAGAATAAACTAGCACAAATCAACAAGCATACAAAGCATACATTTAACTGAGACATAACACCAAGAACCCAAGCACTAAGCAAAACTTAGCGTACAATGTTAAAAGCACACACACACACACACACACACACACACACACACACACACACACACACACACACACACACACGCACGCACGCGCACACACAAAGATACCATTGACAAAGAGACCATAAAGCACATACAGGGTAGAGAGTTCCAAAACAGAATAGAGTTGTGGAGAGTCTACTCAGGCTAAGCAAAGGCTTTACGAAACAGGTATGTTTTGAGTTGGGTTTTGAAGGAGGAAAGGCTGCTGGAATCACGGATAGAACTTGGAAGCGAGTTCCAGACGGTCGGAATCTGGTACCTAAAGGTTCTTTCACCAAAGGTCTTGGTCCTGGTTTTGGGGATGCGAAGGAGTTTTTCAGAGGAGGATCTGAGAGAACGGGATGGCTCGTAGATACTGAGGGAATGGGACAAATAGGGGGGAAGTGATTTCTCAAAACAGCGGTACCCTAACAGAGCGAGCTTGTACTCGATTCTATACTTCATAGGAAGCCAGTGAAGGGTGATAAGTAGGGGAGTGACATGGTCTTTCTTTGACTTCTGCAGAATGAGCACGGCGACACTGTTCTGAACTCTCTGTAAGCGAACAAGTTCTTCAGTGGGGAGGCTAGCAAGCAATGACTTACAGTAGTCAAGTCGACTCAGGATCAGAGAGGAAACAAGTTGAACAGTGACTTGGAGTATCAGGAATGATCTTACAGAGGAAATCTTGCGTAACTCAAAG
>NC_090258.1:21159479-21181979 GCF_037325665.1 Littorina saxatilis
TCTCTCTCTCTCTCTCTCTCTCTCTCTCTCTCTCTCTCTCTCTCTCTCACACACACACACACAGCTGAGTGCATTGTCGGCGCATAACCGGCTATTTACCCCACTTTGTTCCCCCATCTGACCGTCAGTTGATTGTGTTACTGTGAATGGACACGCGCTAAGGCGGGTGTGAAATGTGTTAATTATCACAATTTGAGGGAGATTTAGTTTACTGCCACCACCGGGGATGTCCAAGTGCTTTTAGGCGGTTTCCGCTTAGGTTGTTGACTGGTCAAGTGCTTGTCCGTGGGTGATGCGGTCATTCATAGTGAAACTGGGGTAGAGAGAGAGAGAGAGAGAGAGAGAGAGAGAGAGAGAGGGAGGGAGAGACAGACACACAGACACACAGACACACAGACAGACGAACAGATACAGATGGAAAGAGATAAGAGAGAGCGGGATGAACAGAGAAAGGGAAAGCGACAAAAGAAGGAGTATCGATTAGTAAAGTGATGACTAAACGCTCTCCGGCGTTAATCAAGTGGTCAGCCATGGTGTTAGTAAGTGCTTGACCATGTTGGGGGGGGGGGGGGGTTGATGGAAGAAGGTGGTCAATCAGTTTTACAACCTTTAGGATCGGTTAATGGCAAAGTGGATACAGGAAGAAAGTGGGAGGGGGCAAGGGGGGGGGGGGGGGGGGGGGGCTAGGGGGCGGGGGAAAAACTGAGATGGGGTGATAGAAGAATGTGCTCCATATAGACCATGTTCGGTAACAACTCGATCGGGTTTGAATGGGTTGTGAAAGAGAGAACACTCTTGCTGTTAATGAGGCAAACTTTCCCACGTGACAGAATAGGCCAGTCACTAGCGATAGGTGTGGCTGAAACACGTGACAGTATAGGCCAGTCACTAGCGATAGGTGTGGCTGAAACACGTGACAGTATAGGCCAGTCACTAGCGATAGGTGTGTCTGAAACACGTGACAGAATAGGCCAGTCACTAGCGATAGGTGTGGCTGAAACACGTGACAGTATAGGCCAGTCACTAGCGATAGGTGTGTCTGAAACACGTGACAGTATAGGCCAGTCACTAGCGATAGGTGTGTCTGAAACACGTGACAGAATAGGCCAGTCACTAGCGATAGGTGTGGCTGAAACACGTGACAGTATAGGCCAGTCACTAGCGATAGGTGTGTCTGAAACACGTGACAGAATAGGCCAGTCACTAGCGATAGGTGTGGCTGAAACACGTGACAGTATAGGCCAGTCACTAGCGATAGGTGTGTCTGAAACACGTGACAGTATAGGCCAGTCACTAGCGATAGGTGTGTCTGAAACACGTGACAGTATAGGCCAGTCACTAGCGATAGGTGTGTCTGAAACACGTGACAGTATAGGCCAGTCACTAGCGATAGGTGTGTCTGAAACACGTGACAGTATAGGCCAGTCACTAGCGATAGGTGTGGCTGAAACACGTGACAGTATAGGCCAGTCACTAGCGATAGGTGTGTCTGAAACACGTGACAGAATAGGCCAGTCACTAGCGATAGGTGTGGCTGAAACACGTGACAGTATAGGCCAGTCACTAGCGATAGGTGTGTCTGAAACACGTGACAGTATAGGCCAGTCACTAGCGATAGGTGTGTCTGAAACACGTGACAGTATAGGCCAGTCACTAGCGATAGGTGTGTCTGAAACACGTGACAGTATAGGCCAGTCACTAGCGATAAGTGTGTCTGAAACACGTGACAGTATAGGCCAGTCACTAGCGATAGGTGTGTCTGAAACACGTGACAGTATAGGCCAGTCACTAGCGATAGGTGTGTCTGAAACACGTGACAGTATAGGCCAGTCACTAGCGATAGGTGTGGCTGAAACACGTGACAGTATAGGCCAGTCACTAGCGATAGGTGTGGCTGAAACACGTGACAGTATAGGCCAGTCACTAGCGATAGGTGTGTCTGAGACACGTGACAGTATAGGCCAGTCACTAGCGATAGGAATCAGAATCAGAATCAGAATTTAGTGTCATTAAAACACAGAGCCTATTGACACATACAAGATACATAAGTACAGGAAAAACAGCAATATAACATAACATACATGGAATACTGTTACGATAGGTGTGTCTGAGACACGTGGACAAGAAGCACACGTAGAAAGCAAGAGTATTCAATCTTTCACAGACGATACAAACCCAACAGTTGTTTCCGGAGTTCGTCGATAAATAACGGTAACTTAACGCCATCACAGCCTTCTTTGTTCCCTTTGATAAATAACGGTAACTTAACGCTATCACAACCTTCTTTGTTCCGTTTGATAAATAACGGTAACTTAACGCTATCACAACCTTCTTTGTTCCCTTTGATAAATAACGGTAACTTAACGCTATCACAACCTTCTTTGTTCCGTTTGATAAATAACGGTAACTTAACGCTATCACAACCTTCTTTGTTCCCTTTGATAAATAACGGTAATTTAACGCTATCACAACCTTCTTTCTTCCGTTTGATAAATAACGGTAACTTAACGCTATCACAACCCTCTTTGTTCCGTTTGCAGCACAAATGAAGTGACTAGGGAAGGGCGGTTTGGGGTGGGGTATAAGCCGTCGGCGAGAAACAAATGGAGGGGAGAAGACATTCATCAACGCAAACCTAATGTCAGAAACAAAGACACCTAAAGCGACAACAGAGTGGAGTATTCCGCCTCAATCCTTGCTTATCTTCGCGAAAATCGTTTCCGGCCATTCACTTTAATACCCCCCTTCATGTCTCACCCAGTCACATTATTCTGACACCGGACCAACCAGTCCTAGCACTAACCCCATAATGCCAGACGCCAGGCGGAGCAGCCACTAGATTGCCAATTTTAAAGTCTTAGGTATGACCCGGTCGGGGTTCGAACCCACGACCTCCCGCTCACTGGGCGGACGCCTTACCACTAGGCCACCGTGTTGCGGTCATCCCATGTGGTATATTATCGCAATCCACAGGTGTTGTGCGAATTTCTGCGTGCAATATAAAGAAATATTACACACTGTTGATCTATACATCCGCTTGGTTTTTTTAAAGTCATACGACTACACTCTTAATTATAGTCTGATATCTGGAAGTAAATAAAGCCCTCAAAGGGAGGGCTAAGAAGAAGGACGAAGGATTTCTCGCTCTAAATGACCATCAGTACTGTAGATTTACAGCGTGTGGTTTTGGTTTTCTTCTACTGTATGCCTTGCCTTTAAATCGCTGTGCAATTTAAATTTCAATCAGTATTTCGTTATGGCAGCTGAGACCTATAGCAAACCGACTTTCTTCCATTGCGGTTCATTTGTAGTTCCTAAACCTCTACTTAAGATTGAATAATTATGACTACCCGGCTTGATGACGGCTGGGGGGGGGGGTGGATGGTGGATGGGGGGGGGGGTGGATGGGGGAGGGGGGAGGCGGATCAGATTTGCATATAGTGCATCACTACTTCTTCTGTAGAAAACAAATACATACTGTGGCTCTCGATATATAGAGCGTGCCCCCTCAATGCCACTATAAAGGAATATTTATGTCTTTTTGATGTTAGTGT
The DNA here is from genome assembly GCF_037325665.1 of Littorina saxatilis. Lineage (NCBI taxonomy): Eukaryota > Metazoa > Mollusca > Gastropoda > Littorinimorpha > Littorinidae > Littorina > Littorina saxatilis. The sequence goes on from NC_090258.1 coordinate 21,163,034, forward strand.
CAGCGTGAGTTGAGCACATTGTCAGAAGCGACGTTTTCTCTTTGTTTTAACCTTTCCGCGGAATGTCCTTTTATTGAAAAAAGAGACCGATACTTCATGCTTTACCCACATTCAATTATTTCTTAAAATACAAGACATTGACGCATTCTAAACTCGTTATAGTGTAACGACCTTTAACAGAAACCGATAGCTTTGGTGTGGATGTTGCGACAACTCCAACCTGCTTTCCGGCAGCTCGCGCGGAATAGAACGAAGGAGGTCGCATTCACCACATGTGTAATTTGTTATCGGATTTCCGACCTAAAATGGCGTTTCAAGGAAATTTGCTGCATTCAAAGAGAAGGAAAGATGTCGAACGCATATAGAGTTTTACCCCTTTTTCAAAATAGGGCCAACTCAAGGCAAAAAGAAAGAAAACGCAAATAAAGAAAAAGTGCAGATTCCATTACCCAAATGGATCTTGTGAGTGAAATAGAATCCTCCCCTCCTTTCCTTCGCCTCGCTGTAATCACCCTCAACATAAAAAAGAAGAGTTTAATTTCAGGACAAAAATCCAGGGCGTATTTTCTTGCTTATTTTGTAATTAATTTAGCTAAGTTAATGATTTAACCCGGATGCGGTTTTCCCAATATGGCCGCCGCACGACAGAGGACGATGACGTGGAAAAAAAGCCTAGAAAAAATGACGCAAACAGAAAAACAAAACGTCACATGTTCTTTGGCTATGGTTGCAGTGCAAATAACCCCCTATCGGGTTTACGGTGTATTAAGTTTTTCTCCCCCACCTGATTAAACTTAAACGATTTCACTGACTGGGTCAGGCCCAGAACACGAGTTATCGCTACCTGACTCCATCCCAGGCATCGTTTCTTTGGCTCAAAAATGTCAACATCAACCTGTCATTTTTACTATCACTTTTCATCAGTGTGGTTATAACTTCATTAACACGCTTGCTGCAAACAGTTTAGTTGGTATAAGAAATTCAACGTGATGAATAATCATGCAAAATATTTCTCCAAACAACAACCGTGTTGGCGTACTCCCAAACTGATAGACTGCAATCAAGAATATAAAACAAAACAAAAAACAAGAAAGGTTACATTTTTGAAACGTTTAATTCGGGAAAAAAACACCACGTTCACAAGAAAGTGTTGGCGTACGTTGACATTTTAGTTGCAATGTTTTTTGTCACCAGAACATATCTGGGTTTCTTGCCTTGGTGTTTTCAAACAAGGATCAATTCTCGATAATTCGAGTCAAAAAGATCACGTGGAGTCCAACTTATGGTAATTCAAATTAGATAAGTAAAACGGAGGGAAGGATTTCGTTGAGTCTGATATTACATGGGGGAAATCGACTGGGCGAAGTATACTTCAGGAAGCCCGCTAAACGAATCTTTGGCACTGAAGTTTTGAAAACATGACTCCGCGATGTCCTTGCCAAGTCAACTTTGGGCTAACTTCAATCAATCAATCAATCAATCAATGAGGCTTATATCGCGCATATTCCGTGGGTACAGTTCTAGGCGCTCTGCAGTGATGCCGTGTGAGATGAAATTTTATACGGCCAGTAGATTGCAGCCATGTCGGCGCATATTTACCTTTCACGGCCTTATTCCAAGTCACACGGGTATGGTAGACAATTATTAACTGTGCCTAAGCAATTTTGCCAGGAAAGACCCTTTTGTCAATCGTGGGATCTTTAACGTGCACACCCAATGTAGTATACACGGGGGGTGGTTCGGACACCGAAGAGAGTCTGCACACAAAGTTGACTCTGTGAAATAAATTTCCGCCGAACCTGGGATCGAACTCGCGCTGACAGCGGCCAACTGAATACAAATCCAGCGCGCTACCAACTGAGCTATATCCCCGCCCCTTAAGGAAAGCTTTTATGGAAAATCTTACTCCTTCAACAAAAACAGCCGCAACAATAATCACTTTGTCGTCCGTGAAAATGTCTACATTAAAATGGATAAAGGTAATAGACAAAGCACCACCCAGTTTACCCCGTTGTTGTGTTTCCCTTTGTACCGAATGAACTCTTGGTAATTTTGAAAGGGGAGAGGCGGGTGGGTGGTGTTGGGGAGGGGGGGGGTGTGTCGGTCGGCGTTGGGAAGGGCACAATTGCAATATTTATGTCCGATTTTTCGGAATGCGAAAACAAAATGCATCATTCCAATAGCCAATAAACGCCCACAACTGCCATAAAATGGTCGCAGGTCCAATTCTTTCATTTTCTCGTAAACAAATAAACATCTATCACGTTTATGGCCGGAAGAAAAATGAAACAAGAGAAGAAAGTACAGGGCGTTGCAGGGGGGACTTTTCAAATGAACACACACACACGCGCGCCCGCACGCACGCACGCACGCACGCACGTAAACACACACAAACACATTGGCCTTGGGAGCATCCGGTAATGTACTTTTTTGTTTGATTTTATTCTTTCTTATTTATTGTCTTTGTTTCTTTCTGTTTCTGTTTTGTTTTTTTGCCTTCTTTTCTTTTTGCGGAGAACTAGATAAAAATGAAATGTACTCACCAAAAACATGGACAATAAAAAACGAATTCGGACCGATTTCGACGAATGTCTTCATCAGCAAAACATAAAAAAATTTAAAAAATAAAAAAAAGACCGGAAAAATGTCAAAGGGAAAATGACAGAAAGTAGTTTTTAGTATTTTGTTTGTTCTGGTTGCTGATGAAGATATTCGTCGCAACCGGTTCGTATTTGTTATTCAATGTCCATGTTTCTGGTGATTACATTTTAATTATCTTGTTCTTGTTCTTCTCAAGTGCAATCTCGTGGTCCTATTCTTGCCGAGAGTTGCATAGTCAGTGCTATGACACGTTGTGTTTGTGTGCCGCTTCATCACGCTTATGACATCACTCGTACATTATTGACGATCACATTTTGCGACAGTTTTCGATCAGCCTGGTAATCGTGTTACTTCTCACTTTTCAACGCTTTTTTTAACGCGGCTTGCTTCCCGTTCGGGAGTCGGAAAGGAGAGGAGGGTGGGGGTAGGGTGAGGGGGGGGGGGGGGGGGAGAGTCCTGTCGCCGCTTACCATGATGATGTCGAAAACATTGCATACTCAGATACATATGTGACCATGTCTGTCCAAAACTTGGGGGTTTCTAGAATACCAGCACATGTCGCGAATGCAGATACACACGCACTGAGGACGACAGCATATGACACGCAATGGACGATTTGGGAAATAACTCCGTCGGGTTTGTATGTGTTGTGAAAGAGTGACTACCCTTGCTTTTACTCGGACAAACAACTTCACACGTGCTCCTGTCCTCGTGTGTCCGACACACCCCTCGCTAGTGGTTGGAACCTCCAATGTGTGTCCGACACACCCCTCGCTAGTGATTGGCCCTCCAATGTGTGTCCGACACACAGCTCGCTGGTGATTGGCCCCTCCAATGTGTGTCCGACACACCCCTCGCTGGTGATTGGCCCCTCCAATGTGTGTCCGACACACCCCTCGCTAGTGATTGGCCCCTCCAATGTGTGTCCGACACACCCCTCGCTAGTGATTGGCCCCTCCAATGTGTGTCCGACACACCCCTCGCTAGTGATTGGCCCCTCCAATGTGTGTCCGACACACCCCTCGCTAGTGATTGGCCCCTCCAATGTGTGTCCGACACACCCCTCGCTAGTGATTGGCCCCTCCAATGTGTGTCCGACACACCCCTCGCTAGTGATTGGCCCCTCCAATGTGTGTCCGACACACCCCTCGCTAGTGATTGGCCCCTCCAATGTGTGTCCGACACACCCCTCGCTAGTGATTGGCCCCTCCAATGTGTGTCCGACACACCCCTCGCTAGTGATTGGCCCCTCCAATGTGTGTCCGACACACCCCTCGCTAGTGATTGGCCCCTCCAATGTGTGTCCGACACACCCCTCGCTAGTGATTGGCCCCTCCAATGTGTGTCCGACACACCCCTCGCTAGTGATTGGCCCCTCCAATGTGTGTCCGACACACCCCTCGCTAGAGATTGGCCCCTCCAATGTGTGTCCGACACACCCCTCGCTAGAGATTGGCCCCTGCAATGTGTGTCCGACACACCCCTCGCTAGTGATTGGCCCCTCCAATGTATGTCCGACACACCCCTCGCTAGTGATTGGCCCCTGCAATGTGTGTCCGACACACCCCTCGCTAGTGATTGGCCCCTGCAATGTGTGTCCGACACCCCCCTCGCTAGTGATTGGCCCCTCCAATGTATGTCCGACACACCCCTCGCTAGTGATTGGCCCCTGCAATGTGTGTCCGACACCCCCCTCGCTAGTGATTGGCCCCTGCAATGTGTGTCCGACACCCCCCTCGCTAGTGATTGGCCCCTCCAATGTTTGTCTGAGTAAAAAGCAAGGGCATTCACTCTTTCACAATCCATACAAACCCGACGGAGTTATTGTGGGAGTTGGTCTATCGTTAGAACAGCCTACAGCAAAACAAAACAACCCATCCAAACCCTACGGAGTTATTGTGGGAGTTGGTCTATCGGTAGAACAGCCTACAGCGAAACAAAACAACCCATCCAAACCCTACGGAGTTATTGTGGGAGTTGGTCTATCGTTAGAACAGCCTACAGCACCCATCCAAACCCTACGGAGTTATTGTGGGAGTTGGTCTATCGGTAGAACAGCCTACAGCGAAACAAAACAACCCATCCAAACCCTACGGAGTTATTGTGGGAGTTGGTCTATCGTTAGAACAGCCTACAGCAAAACAAAACAACCCATCCAAACCCTACGGAGTTATTGTGGGAGTTGGTCTATCGGTAGAACAGCCTACAGCGAAACAAAACAAGCAAAACAAAAACAAGAACATGTCATAAAAAAAAGTGTTTTAAAATTTGTTTTTGAAGAAGGTACGGGTTTTTGAAATAAAATATCTGATCATCAAAGATAATTTCCGGGGGGTCTTCTTGGGGGAAAGACCTTGAGCATAAAACACCCCCGCAATATGGCTGAATTCTGTGAAATACACAGTTTTAAGTGGGTTGGTTTTTTTCTGTGAAGTTTCGTTAAAAAGTGACACATAAAAAACGAGAAATAATCGGAGGGAACATGAATAGATTTGACAGCTAAGATGAATCTTCGTTTTATCTTTTTTTTAGTTTTACTTTTTTTTTACTAAGCATTTTCAGCGTCACCCTTTGCCCACACGAAATGCTCTTTTCCTGTAAATGTCTCTCCCAGAGGTTCAGCTCATAAAAAATGAGACATGTGCATTACACTAATACCTGATAAAATCTTCGCTGCCACTGCATCATATCTTTGCATTTCTGAAATGTTGATCTTTCCCTCGATTTCTTTTTACATTCAATTTAAGAAGTACTTTCTGTTTTGAATGCTCTCGGTTCATCTCTCTGTCTCTCTCTCTCCCTGTCTCTCTCTCTTGCTATCTTTCTCTCTCTATCGAGCTATCTTTCTCTTTCTGCCTCTCTGTCTCTGTCTCTGTCTCTCTCTCTCTCTCTCTGTCTCTGTCTCTGTCTCTGTCTCTCTGTCTCTGTCTCTGTCTTTCTCTTTCTTTTTCTCTCTCTCTTTCTCTTTCTCTTTCTCTCTCTCTCTCTCTCTCTCTCTCTCTCTCTCTCTCTCTTTCTCTCTCTCCCTTTCTCTCTCTCTCTGTTTACTCAGAAATACAGACAGAAGGACAGACAAACAGACAGGCAAACAGACAGACAAACAGACAGACAAACAGACAGGCAAACAATAAATAAATTCCTCCACGTTATAAAATACACATGTACTGCAGTGTGCCCACAATACACATGTACTGCAGTGTGCCCACAATACACATGTACTGCAGTGTGCCCACAATACACATGTACTGCAGTGTGCCCACAATACACATGTACTGCAGTGTGCCCACAATACACATGTACTGCAGTGTGCCCACAATACACATGTACTGCAGTGTGCCCACAATACACATGTACTGCAGTGTGCCCACAATACACATGTACTGCAGTGTGCCCACAATGCACATGTACTGCAGTGTGCCCACAATACACATGTACTGCAGTGTGCCCACAATACACATGTACTGCAGTGTGCCCACAATACACATGTACTGCAGTGTGCCCACAATACACATGTACTGCAGTGTACCCACAATACACATGTACGGCAGTGTGCCCAATAAATGCCAGAAGTAAGTAATAGAGCTAAAAACGTATTTCCCAGTGCTATGTACCAATTTCTATTCAACCTCTTCTTTTCCTTATTTTTTTAATTCTTGGAAATATCGAGCGGGTTTGGTGCATAGGGCAGTCACCTAACAAAATGGACCAAAAACATTCTCCATTTACTATCCCCCCCCTCCCCCCCACACACACACACATCCTTCTCTCCTCACACGCATACTTCTCTCTCTCCGACTATGTTTTATTTCGTCACCTTTGGATCATTTTCAAGTGCGTGTTTTTTTCTTCTTCTTTTTCTTTCAGGGGAAAAGTTGAAATGTAGAATCCATTTGTTTGCTTCCTTCCGCTTCCCGCTGAACTCCTGTAAATCATATCACATTGATTTGTTTCACATTTTCGCTGCCATTTTTCACTGTCTCTCTCTCCTTTCTGTTGAAAGGTTGGGATGGCGAGCGTAGTGAAACATGGGGCACAGCAATGCTTTTGAGGGCAATTGGAAAAATAATTGAAGAAGTGACCGTGGCTAAGTAGAATGGCTGGAGAGTACCTTACCTTGAGCTTTAAGTATATAGTAAATAGTGAGCTATGTGACTCGAAAAGCATTTTTTTCACAAAAATGTTGTCGTTTACAAAAAAAAGTTACGGGTAAATGACGTACACTTTGAGTAAGTCTCTTCACCTCTCTTCATGGGCGGAAACTCCCACGTGCACTCATGTTTTTGCACGAGTGGGTTTTCACGTGTATGACCGTTTTTATCCCACCATTTAGGCAGCCATACGCCACTTTCGGGGGATCTTTGAGTAAGGTGATCTAGAGTGAACCAGAGGTGCAGAAATTTCGTATGTCCGAGTTTGCATAGTGGCCTAGCGCCTTCGCTTATTTGATATATTGTGCAGCAGACGAAGTTCGGAAATCATTCTGTCGAGTGTGTATGGGCGGTGAAAGAATGACTACTCTTGCTTTAAGTGAGGCAAACTTTCCCACGTGACATCACACACCAGTCATTCGCGAGCGATTTTTTTCTACACGTGGTCAAACTTTATACCTTTTAACCAAACATCCTGACGAAAATAGAAAGAAGATGCCACATTTCAAAATGTCGTCTATAAACAAGTTTCCGCACGAACTGAAAGTCTTATGTCACAACCGATTCGTAACACACTCCAAAAAAACCAAAGCTTATCACTACAGAAGAAAATACGTCCAGTATTTATTTTGTAATCGTTTTAAAATACAAGTGTGACTTCATTGTTGCATGATCTATGAACCCTGATAAGTGTTTGTGATGCATCGCAGCATTAAATGCCGTTCTAGCAAACGAACAACCACCCTTTCGTAAATGGAAACCTCACTCTCCACCCTTCTACTCCTCTATTCATCCATTGTTTTAAATCCATTTATTTATGCAGCAACCTCGTCCACCAATTCAACCCTCTCTTTCCCTTAAAAAAAGATACGCACAAACACACACAGCATATGGAATGGTTAATAGCAATTCGCTGTAATTCTCAGACCACAACATTTCAGGATGAATAATTCAACATTATTCCACACGTTTTCCCCACACATTGACACGTCTTTCAAATAGCGTAATAAACCCCATGGACAATTATAAAAGCAATTGAAACAATGCCGAGCGGTTTGCTTCACAGAATGGGCGAAGATGGGGACATTCGATTATCGGTTTTTGATCACTGTTAGCGGCATGTACATCTAGTCTATGGTTTCAGCGTGTGTGGGTGTGTGATGGATTTTAATAAGAGCTATCCTTTCTGTGGATGTCAGGAATACAATCAAATTTGGCTGCTGGAACAAGAGTTTTATTTGCAATTCAATGGGTATATTCAAGCGTGAAAAGTTCAAAGTTTAATTATTTTCAATGTTTGTCATCTCCACTACGAGCTTAGAAAATAGTATGTGAGGAATGCTTAGAAATTGCTAGTTTCTTTTCGGGACAGTTTTGATGATACATGAAATCAGTGTTGCAAGTCAGCCAACTTCTTATACTCATAATGAAATGCTCATGCGCACACAAGCACACACGCATGTCCGCACGCACACGCACACACACACACACACACACACACACACACACACACACACACACACACACATGCGCGCACGGAGAAAGACACACGGACAGACAGGCAAACAGACAGACAGAGACACGGACAGATACACAAAGCTGACATTTTTCTAAGCTAAACAAACGGTATACGGTAAAAAGCCTTCCGGGTTGCAATTAGCCTAGTTATTCCCACACATTTGTCAGCATTTCGAAAGCCGTATTTTAATGGTTTTAAGTATTCTCGTCGTATCATTAAACAACTCTTAAGAGTCAAATCCTCTTAAATTTCACTTTCATTGACATAAATAACATAACATCAGCGGCTAGAATTCTTAATTCACAATTATGTTGATATTTAAAGTCTGTTGCGTACTGCCATTGATAGATAAGACACCATGCTGTGTCACTAAACATGTTATTCAATGGCACTGATAACTTGACAGGACGAGTGTGTTTGTGTGCGTGCGTGCGTGCGTGCGTGCGTGCGTGCGTGTGAGCGTGCGTGACTATTTCTGTGTCTCTGTGTGTATGCGTGCGTGCGAGCGTGCTTGTGTCTATGCGCGTGTGCGTCTGTGTGTTTTTCTCTCTGTCTGTGGTTATATGTCTGTGTACAGGCGTTCTCGTGTACGTGACAAAAAATAGTCAAAATGACGAAAGGATATAAAATGACAAAACCTTGACCAGAAGGGAAGTCTAGTGGCATTAGGCATTCATTTGAACGCCACAACGTGCCCTGCTCTCCCATAAAATACATGAATTCAGCATTATGATTTCAAGAACGTATTCAATTGAGAAAGAAACAAGTCGCGTAAGGCGAAAATACAACATTTAGTCAAGCTCAGTCGAACTCACAGAATGAAACTGAACGCATTGCATTTTTTCCGCAAGACCGTACAATCGTAGCATCGTCTGTCCACCGCTCGTGGCAAAGGCAGTGGAATTAACAATCCAGAAAAGCGCTGTAGCGGTTGCGCTGAGGAGGATAGCACGCTTTTCTATATCTCTATTCTTTTTAACTCTCTGAACGTGTTTTTAATCCAAACATATCCTATCTATATGTTTTTGGAATCAGGAACGGACAAGGAATAAGATGAAATTGTTTTTAAATCGATTTCGGAAATTTAATTTTGATCATAATTTTTATATTTTTAATTTTCAGAGGTTGTTTTAAATCCAAATTTAACATATTTATATGTTTTTGGAATCAAAAAATGATAAAGAATACGATAAACGTAATTGTGGATCGTTTTATAAAAAAATAATTTTAATTACAATTTTCAGATATTTAATGACCAAAGTCGTTAAATATTTTTTAAGCCTTCAAGCTGAAATGGAACACCAAAGTCCGGCCTTCGTCGAAGATTGCTTGGCCAAAATTTCAATCAATTTAATTGAAAAATGAGGGTGTGACAGTGCCGCCTCAACTTTTACGAAATGCCTGATATGACGTCATCAAAGACATTTATCGAAAACATGATAAAAATATTTGGGGATATCATACCCAGCAACTCTCATGAAAAATTTCATAAAAATCGGTCTAGTAGTTTACTCTGAATCGCTCTACACACACACACACACACACACAGATACACACACACACACACACACACACACACACACACACACACACACACACACACACACACACACACACACACATACACCACGACCCTCGTCTCGATTCCCCCCTCTATGTTAAAACATTTAGTCAAAACTTGACTAAATGTAAAAAGAGAGAAAAAGAAAATAGAACAATGCGAAGAGTCCAGCTTATGACAGGATCAATTCCTTCTGACAATAATTTACACCCTTCGTTTTTTCGGGATATATTTGTTTTACCATAGTTTCACAGTTTTTGTATATATGTATATGATTTCATTTAAATCCATTTCCTTTGGGATGGATCACCAAGGGGTAATATCAAAATCGGACAGATGCAACATTGCAAGCTTTTTAATTCCTACAGTAACTGCTGTCAAAGTGCCAAGTTCGGGTTTATTTGTGCAGTTTTAACGATTTAAAAAGCCTTGGATTTACTTCTTTATCCTCTCTTCCAAAGTCTGACAAAAGCAAAACAAATTTCTGGAAGACTTCATACTGTATATTACTATGGCGTCGCGTAAACTTCTCTCGCATCTTCTGAATGTTTCTCGGGAACTAAAACGGAATTTCGAGCACGACTCGGTGACTTCGTTATATCAGCAGGAGAAAATGACTTGTTCTTTGGTCACCGCTTGGCGGTGCATGTATTGTTATCGTATATCATTAAATAGAATGTGTTACCTTCGGAACAGGTATTCTCTCTCAAACTTAATTCATAACGATGTGCTGCAGTCGTGAAAGGCTTTGTTTAACACTTTTTGAACAAGAAACACTCATAAAATGGATCGATTCTCTGCTTCGTTTTCTTGTATCATTCAGTCCGAGAGAGTTTTGACATTTTAAGCTGAGTGACGATTCTCTAATCGCTTTTGCTCCGTGTCTATACTCACAATCGTGATAATGTGGTGCGTGTATTACACACGAGAAAACATACAAGAAAACAATCTATATTCCAAAGTTATGATGGATTCCTGCCATGCTTCGATCTTTGTCGATCGATAACGAAAGAATTTAGTAAAAACAAAATACCCGGATTTATGATTGCATTGGTAGGCACACACTCAGTTAAACACACAGCAGTTATACATTGAACACGTGTTCACACTCAGTTAAACACACAGCAGTTATACATTGAACACGTGTTCACACTCAGTTAAACACACAGCAGTTATACATTAAACACGTGTTCACACTCAGTTAAACACACAGCAGTTATACATTGAACACGTGTTCACACTCAGTTAAACACACAGCAGTTATACATTGAACACGTGTTCACATTCAGTCTACAAAGAAACAAAACTGCAGTTACAAATTGCACAGGTACACACACTTAGTCAGTCAAACAAACAGACAAACAAACCTTTAACAAAAACCAACACAAATCACTCCAGAAATACATTACACAGGTACGCACACAAACTCTTACCTGTTTGTGATAGCAGCAGGAACGAAGAAAAGGAAGAATGTCAAGAAGTCGACAAGTCTCGAAGAAAGAGAGAGAAGAAAAAGTTGATTAGTTTCTGGAAACACCTGAGCGTCTCTGGATCTCTAAACGAGGACACGAGTTTTTAGTTCTGTAGCTGTAGCTGCGTTGGGTTCTTGTGCAGCGAAGTGATGGAGTTTTCTCGTTCTGTGTTTCACGTGCTGAGGGTCCTGTCGGGATGTGTCCTGCCCTGTCCTGTCAAACGTCTCGTCCTGAAGGAGCGACTGGCTGCTTTTCTCTCGGCTTTACTCTCGCGCCCCGCACACCATGTGACATCAAAATATATCACACTCTGCGCGCCCATTGGTCGCCGCCGCCTACTCTGCTATGCAAATGAGCGCGAGGGGGGCGCGTGGTGACGAAATTGCCGTCAGGTCTGGCACCTTGGCTCGGTGAGTGTGTGAGAGAGTTTGGTTGCAGTCATAACGTGGTGGTATGGGTAGGAGGGAGTGGGGGGGGGGGAGGAGGGGAGGGGGGGAAGAGGGGGAGTATCGTAGAACGTGAGTGGCGGCCAGCGCAGAGACAGGGTAGGGTGGGAGGGGGTGGGAACGGTAGATGTAATAGCAACTCTAATGGACTCTACTTGAGTTATTCACGTTTTTACATTTAGTCAAGTTTTGACTAAATGTTTTAACATAGAGGGTGGTATCGAGACGAGGGTCGTGGTGTGTGTGTGTGTGTGTGTGTGTGTGTGTCTGTGTGTGTGTGTGTGTGTGTGTGTGTGTGTGTGTGTGTAGAGCGATTCAGAGTAAACTACTGGACCGATCTATATGACATTTTTCATGAGTGTTCCTGGGTATGATATCCCCAGACGTTTTTTTCATTTTTTCGATAAATGTCTTTGATGACGTCATATCCGGCATTTTGAAAAAGTTGAGACGGCACTGTCACACCCTCATTTTTCAATTAAATTGATTGAAATTTTGGCCAAGCAATCTTCGACGAAGGCCGGACTTTGGTATTGCATTTCAGCTTGGAGGCTTAAAATTTAATTAATGACTTTGGTCATTAAAAATCTGAAAATTGTCATTAAAATTATTTTTTATAAAACGATCCAAAATTACGTTTATCGTATTCTTCATCATTTTCTGATTCCAAAAACATATACATATGTTATATTCGGATTAAAAAAAGCTCTGAAAATTAAAAATATAAAAATTATGATCAGGTAATGATTGTGATTTCTAATTGCATGCTTCACGGTGAAAAGGAGACGTTTATAATGAAATACATAATGCTCAGCAGCATCCAACATGTAGGGATTGTCCTATACGGGAAGTTGAACGTCTGTTCAAGTTGAGAAGCAAATCGACTTAATGACTTACTAACTAACCAATGATTCAGTCATCACCAGTCCCCCGGTGGTGTTAAATGGCCGTGCCATCAACAACTGTGAAACATCTGGTATATCTCTGGTCAATTTACTGTCTGATTCATACTCTTAGGGTTTTGCACGAGTAGGTTTTTACTTGAATGACCATTTCTACCCTGCCATTCAGGCAGCCATACGCCGCTTTCGGGGGAACCATGCAAGGTATTTTCGTGTTTGTGTTACAACCCACCGAACTCTGACATGGATTACCGGATCTTTTATCGTGCGCACTTGGTCTTGTGGGGGATAAGGCACTAGCAGGTCTGCACACAAGTTGACCTGGGATATCGGAAAAATATCCACCCTTCCGATCAGGAAGCCGGTGTATTATCCACTAGACCACTGCGCCCGTCTACGAGTTTAACTTGGATGGAGGTGAAGACCCAAAAAGTGCTTTATGGCTGTGATAATCTACGATCATTGGCATAATCATACCGATTCCATCGCCGTTCTTAAATCGTTGTCACAAATCTGTTTTAATGACGTCGCGTTTTTAATGTAACATTGCAACTGTTCATGTTTTATTTTTAGCTTAGATTTTGCACTTCAGAACAATGAAAATGTATGCCCTAATTTTAGTTAAAATTTACGTTTTAGGTAAAAATAACGTTCGCCTTAATGGCGTAACTAATATGATTCAATGAAAATTGCCCTGCTGCTACTGTGGAATTGGTCTAACCAATCCGAAAGACTTCCATAATTATGTGAACATAGTCATTGCTAATACCGGCTGCATTCCAGGTTTTCTAAACGGCCTAAGAGCACCGCAGAAAAACACCAAGTGAGGCTCTTAAATCGCCACAACAAATGTGTTTGTGACGTACACAGTTATTGCTCAGGCCGGTTGCTTCTCAACATTTGTAAACTGCCAAAGAGCCCCGCAAAAATTAAAAAAAAAACCAAAAAAAACCACAGAAGTAATAATCTTAAATCGCCACAACAAATCTGTTTTTGACGTACACAGTTATTGTTCTGACCGGTTGCTTTTCGACATTTTTAAACGGCCTAAGAGCACAGCAAAAAAACCCAACAAAAACAACAACAAGTGAGACTCTTAAATCGCCACAACAAATCTGTTTTTGACGTACAAAGTTATAGCTCAGACTGTTTGCTTTTCATCATTTCTAAACGGCCAAAGAGCACCGCACAAAGAATTTTTAGTCTCTTAAATTGCCACAACAAATGTGTTTGAGAGACTTGATGGTTTCACGTGCGACTCAGAACAAGCGGTTTCCGGGCTGTGTGACGGCCCCGAGGCGCTGGGTTATCGCGCCTGAGGCGACAAGGGAGGCAACCAGCGGAACATAAACTGTTCAAATCAGCTAGACTGCTCGTTGCCGCCTATTGTTTATTGGCAATCTGCAGCCTGCAGGGCAAGCATTGGGACAGGTTTACTGACTGCTCGGTCCATGCTTTGTGCATTAGCGTCTGATGAGGTTTACACAGTCTCACCGGCGGTTGCTATATACACCTTGTACCATGTTATTTCTTTTTCAGAGGAGATTGAAATGTACTCTGTACATGTATTGAACTGTGAGTCGATCCCTGAAATCGGACTTTATTTAAAGAGCACAAAAGTCAAACCATTTGACAGACAAATCTGCCAATTAGTGCACTGGTCATGCATAATCTGAAGTTAATAAAAACTTAACATAGAGTTATTCGGTCAAAAGATGTTGAAGTTAAAAGCATTTTTGTGGGTTGCATTCTGGGGGGGGGGGGGGGAGGGGGGGTGACCCGGTGTACTGTTTTCAGTTGCCAGACACAAGTTGATCTCATCATCCTGGTGCACCACGGCCGCTCTGTAAGCGAGCATTGAAGTCAGCATTTGACTTGCTTTGAACTGAACAAGGATCAGACCTGAATCAATACAAGATAGATCATTTGATCGATGTATCATTAAATCAGTGATTAGTTAGTTTTAAAATCGGTGTTGACACCAAGCAAAGGAACTCATTGTGGGTATTGGGCAGCCACCGACCTAAGGATATGACGGCCATCAGCATTAAACGATTAAACGCAGAATAAGAATAATAATGGGTTTGAACAAAATGTCATTCCGTTTTAGTACCGTGACATACAATATATGACACAGGGGATCGGGATTCAAACATAAAGTTTATATTAATAACGGATACAACTTGTGGGTAGTGTTTTGGACGGAATCACGGCCAAAACAAACGGCTTTTTCAAATTCCAATACGACAATACTTTATTATCCGATTTCTTCGAATTTAGATCGCTTCCTTCCAGTTAAGCACGTGCAGCAAACACGACTTGAATCGCCCGTCTTTGATGGCAGTAGCCGTGTTAGGACATGTTTCTTCCAATTGAGCGCCAGCGGTAACTGGCTCGCCTGTCTGTGAGGGCGGTAGCCATGTCAGGACATTCTTAATACCTGCAGTGGGGTCAACAAAAGAAGCAGTCTCCACAGAGAAAAACACCCACAAATCTACAAACTTGTCTATACGCGGTGGTTGAGCGTGGAGCCACAACTCAGACTGTCCAACGTTCAGCACGTGCAGAGTGGGAGCAGTTACGATGGCGTCTGCCGTTGCTAAGATATCTGACGGTGTCGCTGCTGTGGTAGTGTTCACAAAGAAAAGGTCCACGGGGTGATTACAGCTCGACATAGTCCTACGATCGATAGCGTTTCAAGTGGACAGCTTTCTTTTGCTTTTTCGTGGTTTTGCTTTTTGTCGTAGTTGATTTACTTCTTGGTAGAATGTCCTCCATGTTCATTATTTTCTCTCTCCCTCCCTGTTCTCTCTCTCCCTCCCTGTTCTCTCTCCCTCCCTGTTCTCTCTCTCCCTCCCTCTTCTCTCTCTCCCTCCCTCTTCTCTCTCTTCAGTACCTTCGTGCTCTTTCTTTCTTTATCTCCCTTTCTCTTTTTCTCTTTCTCTCTCTTTGACAGAGAGGAAAAGAGAGAAAGGGAGAGAGAGAGAAAGAGAGAGAGAAAGAGAGAGAGAGAGACAAACAGACAGAGAGAGACAGAGAGAGAGACAGAGAGAGAAAGAGAGAGAAAGAGGGAGAGAGAAAGAGAGAGAGAAAGAGAAAGAGAGACAGAGACAGAGAGAGAGAGAGCAAGAGCGAGAGGTGGGGAGGGAGAGAGAGAAGGGGGGAGGGACAGAGAAAGAGAAGGGGGGAGGTAGAGAGAGAGGAAATGAAACAAATCACACGGGATGAAAGTCGCTTCTTCATTTCAATGCTTGTCATTCTCAGGTGGCAGGTGCCAGGAGATTGGTTCCGTATAACTCTCGCTTACTCCATTACACATATCGTTAGAGGGGGGAGGAGAACGAGAAAGAGAGAGATATAGAGGGGGGGGGAGAACGAGAAAGAGAGAGATATAGAGGGGGGGGAGAACGAGAAAGAGAGAGATATAGAGGGGGGGAGAACGAGAAAGAGAGAGATATAGAGGGGGGGAGAAAGAGAGAGATATAGAGGGGGGGAGAACGAGAAAGAGAGAGATATAGAGGGGGGAGAAAGAGAGAGATATAGAGGGGGGGAGAACGAGAAAGAGAGAGATATAGAGGGGGGGGGGAGAAAGAGAGAGATATAGAGGGGGGAGAACGAGAAAGAGAGAGATATAGAGGGGGGGAAGAACGAGAAAGAGAGAGATATAGAGGGGGGGAGAACGAGAAAGAGAGATATATATAGAGGGTGGGGGGAGAGAGCGAAGAAAGAGAGAGAGAGCGCGCGCGAAAGAGAGAGAGAGCAAGAGGGAGAGAGGGAGAAGATTGAGAGAGAGAGAAACTAAGAGAGAGAGAGAGAACTATATATAGAGAGAGAGAAACAGAGACAGAAACATGGCGCCTTTCTAACAGGTCCTAGCATGAGAACAACTAACAAAGGCAAAGTGAAACGGACACTGACTTTTGTCCCATCAAACAGCAATTGTTGTCAGACATCGACACATCCTCAACTCGAAAGTGTGACTAAACCACAAGGACATCGAGCAACAGAGCGCACTTCCAACAGGTCAAAGCACCAGACCAGTCAACAAGGCTTCAACACATCGCGGGGCACCATTGTTCCATTAGCCAGCCATTGTTGTCAGATAGACCAGCGGTGATCCAAGTCCTTTCATCTGTTTGGTCTTCCTTCGCACGTGGAATGAGGGGAGGTGACAGTTGACCGGTGGGCAGGTGGCAATTCTCCCCCCCCCCCTCCCCCCCTTCGTCTCCTCCCCCTGAGGTCATTATCCCGTCATCAGAGGCCAATGATTGTCGGTGCACTGACAGATTGCGTCGCCATCTTGTTTGTCTGGTGATGTCTGCTCAGCATGTTTGATAGGTCCGGTCCGCCTTGCCCCCTTGCCGGTCAAGAGCTGGTGTGAGGACATTGGCCGGAGGTCCACGGTGATGATAGTGTGGTCAGGGTGGTGGTGGTGATGATAGTGTGGTCAGGGTGGTGGTTGTGATGATAGTGTGGTCAGGATGGTGGTGGTGATGATGGTTAAAGAGTTGAGGTTCCAATCACCAGTCGTTGTCCGAGTTGATGATAATATGGTCAGGATAGGGGTCAGGATAGTTGTCAGGATAGTGGTCAGGATAGTGGTCAGGATAGGGGTCAGGATAGGGGTCAGGATAGGGGTCAGGATAGGGGTACAGTGGATCAACTCTTAGAAGACCCCCCCACCCCCTTTTTTTAAGACCTTCCTCCTTTTATGGTCTTGCCTTTTGAGATTTTATGTTCATAACTTTTGCAAATTTACCTCCATTTCAAGACTCCCTGCTTTTTAAAACCTGATCTTTTCAGATTTGTTAAGGTCTTAACAAAGGGGGTTCCCCTGCATTGGTGTTGGTCACAGATGATGTTGTTTAAAGAGTTACGGCTCAAAAATGATCGGTGGCCGAATGTCCGCTGAGATGATAGTGTGGTCAGCTTCGTGGTGTTGGTGTTGTCTACTGATGATTGTTAAAGACTCAAGGTTCTAGTGACCACTGGCCGAAGGTTGGAGGTGATGATAGTGTGGTCAGCTTCGTGGTGTTGGTGTTGTCTACTGATGATTGTTAAAGACTCAAGGTTCTAGTGACTACTGGCCGAAGGTTGGAGGTGATGATAGTGTGGTCAGCTTCGTGGTGTTGGTGTTGTCTACTGATGATTGTTAAAGACTCAAGGTTCTAGTGACTACTGGCCGAAGGTTGGAGGTGATGATAGTGTGGTCAGCTTCGTGGTGTTGGTGCTGTCTACTGATGATTGTTAAAGACTCAAGGTTCTAGTGACTACTGACCGAAGGTTGGAGGTGATGATAGTGTACCGTGGAACCTTCAGACCTTCACAAATCTGAGAACATCAGGTCTTCAAAAGGAGGGAGTCTTGAATTGGAGGTTAAATTTGCAGAGCTTATATGAACAGAAATGTGACAAAGCAAGGAGGAAGTCTTTGGTTGGGGGGGGGGGGGGTGTCTAGAAATGGGGACTCCACTTTAGTATAGCTGGTGTGTTGTTGGTGGTGTTATTTGCTGATGGTAGCTCAGTTGGTAGAGCACTGGACTTGTGATCGAAAGGTCGCAGGTTCGAATTCGGGCCGGGACGGACACGGGTCAACTTTATGTGCAGACCCAGAGACGGAAGCCATGTCCCACCCCCGTGTCATCACAATGGCCATAAGTGCAGGTGGCTGAATACACCTAAACACGCAGACGCCTGGGTAGCGCGACTCCGTTGCTGCTAGCTTTCCACTGGGAGGAAGCGACCCGAATTTCCCAGCGATGGGACAATAAAGAAATGAGAAATGAGAAATGAGAAGAGTAAAGGTCCTAGTGAACAGTGGCCAGTTCTCCGCGGAGATCATAGTGTGGTCAGTTTCGTGTCGTTGGTGTTGTCCGCGGATGGTTATTAAACAGTAAAAGCTCTAGAGACTTTTTGGCACTTTTACATTTCTTCAAAAGCTGTCTAAATATATATGTGTCTCTTGTTTTTCGCAAAAGCAAAAGCTGTCTAAATGGGTGCCTGCTTTTCTTCAAGAATGTCCCCCGTCTGTCAATCAACTGGCCGACCCTCTCTTCATTTCTCTTCTGCACTGTGTCCTTCCGCCGATGTGCATGCTGGTCTGTTGGGCTTTCCCGGCCTCTGTTCCCCCTTCTCCCTCCTTCCCCCGGAGTCGGTTTCATGGACTCGCGGTGGTCACACTGACAGTCCGACCACTGCTTCGTCACCCGACTGTCGACACGCGGTGGTCACACTGACAGTCCGACCACTGCTTCGTCACCCGACTGTCGACACGCGGTGGTCACACTGACAGTCCGAC
>NC_090258.1:21186979-21206979 GCF_037325665.1 Littorina saxatilis
TCCACTACCTAGGGTTTCTTCCCAGCATGACTGTGAGGTCTTGACACGCACCATGCCAAAGACCAACAGAAGACAATTTTAATGATGAACTCGAACTGCCTGAATCTGTGTTGCCTTTCTCATTGCAACTCGGCTGCATGATCACATGCCTGTATTTGTCATGTAAATTCTTACAACCCCGGATACAAAAACAAAACCAGAAAATGACGCCACAGTTTAAACAACAAAAGCATGGCTTTAATTTAAAATAGCAGCATTAACACCTAAATGTTTGTTATAATGCAGTAAAACTATTACATATCTGATTATTCTTATTCACCTATTTCGTCCCCTCTACCCCTGTGCGTGTGTTGTGTGTGCCTCTTGTGTTATGGACTGGGCAAAGGAGCTGCGCCTTCGGCTATCAGTGTGACTGGCTTTTAGGGTTTAACGTCCTCTTAGACCAACTGGTCTATATTGGGACAGGTATTGGTAATACGTTGAAGTTATGGTGTGATACTTTGATTCGAACAAGCCCGCTGTGGCTGTCTTCTTCGACACACCAGCATTGGGTTTGTCTCGTCAAAGTATCGAAATACGATCATTATAATCGGAGACGAGAGATGATGCATGCGTGTCTTCGTGTTTTCCAAGCCCTGAGTCTTTCGCTGTGAACGTGGGATTTTTTCGTGTGCATGTGTTCACACGGGGGTGTTCGGACACCGAAGAGAGTCTGCACAAAGTTGACTCCGAGAAATAAATCTCTCGCCGAACGTGGGGATCGAACCCACGCTGATAGCGACCAACTGGCTACAAAGCCAGCGCGCTACCAACTGAGCTACCTCCCCGCCGCGCTATCAGTGTCAAGTTACCTAAAGGCAGAGGGGAAGGTTAAGTAACCGTATCAAGCATGCCTTGTCGTGCATTCCGAACGCGTGTACTGGAGTGACTGACAGGGGCTAGTCTGGACTTGACTGCGCCTGAACTGATGCGTTGTTTCATCGAACACTGTATAGTGTCTATTGACAGTTAAAAAGAGAAGTACGCCTTCTTTTGGTTTAAATACATATCCAACAGTCCGAATTACAATAGAAAGGGCAAGATGAAGAAACACAAAAGCACGAGGCTCAAATCAGTGCTACCAAAATTAAACTAAAACGTCTCTGGCGAACGTTTTAAACAGTATAAGACAGTATAAGCATAATAGTATGTATACAGAATGCTATACAGTCACGCAGTCCTTCTGTTTTACTGTCCGTACTCAGATAACGGATGTTTTAGAGTCAAATGAGCTGAATCTGTGCGTATGCCTTCAAAGATGGCTTCACACGATTGTAACTAAAACTTATATTCGTAGTCCTACTATTATCCCGCCAGGCACTCCTTTCAATACTTTTCTTCATATACCACCAATAGTATTATGCTTTTAGATATCGTTGTTAAATGATGTATTTTGATGCTGTTACCGCTGTCTGTCTCTGTCTTTAGATCTCTCCCTCTCTCTCCCTCTCTTTCTCCTCCTGTCTGTCTTTATTTGTCTGTTTCCGCGTCGGTCTCTCCGTCTGTATCTCTGTCTGTCTCTATTTGTCTGGTTTAATGCAAGCAATGATAAGTGTATAGCCTTATCTATACATATACAATTAATATATATCATAGATTATATAATGGTATGATACATGAAGATTGTATAGGGACTTCTGCTACACTTATGGTGTAAAACACATGGGATGAATCATGCTGTGTTGCTTGAAAGTACAGACTCGAACATCAAAGCATTTGGTGTCACTCGGTTCAAAATATTTAAATGTATGGTTCGTGCACATCCAATTTAATTGTGATTAGGCTACACAGCCATAGTATATAGGTTGTGTATATGTAACATGATGTAATCGGCGTACCGTTTCCACACAGTCTTCGACTCGACGACTCCATAACCCCACATACACGTGAACATCAATAGATCTCCCAAACTTCTTTGAATATTTTAATCAAAATGTTTGTAGTACATACTCAGAAGACGACCCTTCAACTCTGTTGAAACAATTCAGGGTGTTTCCGCTAAAAATGTGTCTGTAAATCAAGTTCTTAGTTGAAGTTAAACAAAATGATCCATACATAGCCCGTAAAAGCCCGCGAGGTAAAGGCAGTTGTGAGCGCAATCTATAATTGTAACCCGTTATGGCGTAGTTGGTATGTCAATGTTCGCCTGTGGTCTCCAAGGTTGCCGTGGGTTAAAATCTCATGTTATTTTTTGTGTGTGAAATGTGACGCAGGGATCCTGGGGTTTGAACCCATTCCTCTTGTTTTTTGATTGTTGGTTAATCATCTTTTATAGTTCATGTTACAAACTTCTTTAATTTGGCAGGTGTTTTTATTTTTTAATTTTGTATTTATTTTGGGGGTCTTCTTTTACTTCATTCCAGGGGTGGGGTAATAAGCGGGCGGTTTAATGATCCTTATGGTCCCTT
Organism: Littorina saxatilis; assembly: GCF_037325665.1. Lineage (NCBI taxonomy): Eukaryota > Metazoa > Mollusca > Gastropoda > Littorinimorpha > Littorinidae > Littorina > Littorina saxatilis. The sequence goes on from NC_090258.1 coordinate 21,189,427, forward strand.
TGTTTATTTTTGGAGTAGTGGGGGTGGGGGGTGGGGGGTGCTGCTGCTGTCTGCAGGTTATCTAACTCACTAGGCATGACTGTTTCGCTAAATGGAGCAGCAGCGTCAGTGGGGAACAGGGCACGAGACTGTAGAGTTATGGACCCTCGTGTACAATCAGTGAGAGCCATAGTGAAACACAATATTACACATTTATGAACAACACATATTATTTACTTCACGCCATTACCTTAGTTATTCCCATAGTAGCATAAACATTTTTTGAACATTGTCAAATATACGTCAGGGCTAATAGTCTCGGGTGCTGTTTTACTTCACAGTTATTTTTCAAGGTTGTCAGTAATATCAGAATAAATATCACACACTTGAATGTTGTCCAAGAGCTTCAAGGCATAGTCACTGATGTCATTACTTCAGTTATTGTCAAGATTGTGGGTCATGAGAACTTAATTATAATATTAATAGTTTTATGATAATAATTAAGTAGAAGTGCAGTGCCTTCGGCACGACCTGGCACTGCATACCCCAAGCGAAGGAGCCATCATTGAGAGAGAGAGAGAGAGAGAGAGAGAGAGAGAGAGAGAGAGAGAGAGAGAGACAGACATAGATAGAGAGAGACAGAGACAGAGAGAAAGAGACAGAGAGAGAGAGACAGAGAGAGAGAGATTCCACACCTAGAAATCTTGTCAGTTGTTGTGGTTGTTGTTGTGGCTGTTGTGTTTGTTGTTGTTGTTGTTTTGATGACAATACTGTCCTTTTTTGTGTGTAATGTTCTTGTTGTTGTTTTGTTGTTATTGTTTCATACTTGTTTACTCTATCTCTCTCTCGATCTCTCTCGATCTCTCTCTCTCTCTCTCTCTCTCTCTCTCTCTCTCTCTCTCTCTCTCTCTCTCTCTCTCTCTCTCTCTCTGTGTTTATGATGATATCTTTCCTCGGAAAATGCAGTGCTTTGGATGGTAAATGCATATATGTTTGGCAGAGAGAGAGAGAGAGAGAGAGAGAGAGAGAGAGAGAGAGAGAGAGAGAGAGAGAGAGAGAGAGAGAGAGAGAGAGAGAGAGAGAGCGATTACAAGCAAATGACGAAGTCTCGTCCAACATCTCGTGCTACGAGATATGATGTACACCTAGATTACCTGATTACAAGTAAATAACGAAGTCTCGTCCAACATCTCGTGCTACCAGATTTCATGTACACCAAGATTACCTGATTACAAGCAAATGACGAAGTCTCGTCCAACATCTCGTGCTACGAGATTTGATGTACACCTAGATTACCTGATTACAAGTAAATAACGAAGTCTCGTCCAACATCTCGATATCTTCAGTAAGGGACAACGGACCTTTTCACAAATGTTCATAAAAATCGGTTGAGAAATGGAAAATAACGGTTTTTAATGGATTTTTGTTGTTGGTGGTTGTGGTGGTGGTGTCGTTGTAGTTGTTGTTGTTGTTGTTAGTGGTGGTGGTGGTGGTGTTGTTGTTTTGTTGTTGTTGGTGGTGGAGGTGTTGTTGTTGTTGTTGTTGTTGTCGTCGTCCATCATATCAACCAACTCACCAGGATTGCAAGTAATTCACGGTGTCTCTTACAACATCTCGTTGTTGGTGGTTGTGGTGGTTGTGTCGTTGTAGTTGTTGTTGTTGTTGTTGTTGTTGTTGTTAGTGGTGGTGGTGGTGGTGTTGTTGTTTTTTTGTTGTTGGTGGTGGAGGTGTTGTTGTTGTTGTTGTTGTTGTCGTTGTCGTCGTCCATCATATCAACCAACTCACCAGGATTGCAAGTAATTCACGGTGTCTCTTACAACATCTCGTGCTACCAGATTTGATGTACACAAAGACTTTAGCTTGGAAATGGAATCCTCAAGTTTGACGTCATGGAAGATGTCATAACATTTTGAATTCAGCTCCTTGTGTTGAAGAGAATGATGTCATGAGTTTGACGTCATGAGTTTTGATTGTCTTCTTGACCTGGGTTTGACCTCCTTCTTTGTTATGACTTAGACATTGGAAGCGCTTGTAACTGCCGTTGTCGATGTCGGATCAAAACGATTTATGTCTTAAAACCTTCCTGGGATCAATAACATTGCCTGTGCCAATTTGTGTTGTAGTCGAGTCAAAACTGTGAAAGTTTTAGGGGTTCTAACACACACACACACATCATTTGGTTGAAATCAACTCTAGTGTGGGACCAACCTAGCTTCGCTTGCTTCGCTCGCTTCGCTTGGATAAAATGAAACAGCAACAAAAAAATACGAAAAAAGTTATAAGTGTACAGTACTTGTCTTACATTATGATAGTCCTAATTTTGTGATAAATCGCCAATTTGCAAGTGCTCTACACAAGGCTAGATGTTATTAGAGGTCAAGGGGGTCAAATATCACGAAAAGGCGAAGCAACCAGAGCATCGGTGGCTGGCAGAGGAACCTCCCTCCGATTGGGCCACCAGAAGTAGAGGTGAAAGGAGAGGCTGGTGCAGCGGGGTGCCCGAGCCTCAGAAGGATAATTGGCGATGCAGCAAGGCCATTGATATCAGCGTGAACTTGTTATCAGCCGATGCCGTTATCGGTTTACAGCCGTAGCCCTTTCGCCGTGGCTTCGCGAGCTAGCACTGTAAGTCAGATGCTGACCACCGGTTCACGGCGCCACAGGACCATGTTTTCAGCGTTCCTTTTCGTGTTGGGATCAAGTTACCGTGCCCTGGCCAAGAACGCTAGCATTGAAGAAGGGAGAGAAAAGTTCTACCTCCCCATCTTCGGTTTATGTAAACGACTAGGGCTCCTTGCATTAGGAAGTATTCGGATTCTAAATGTTTATTAATATTATCACTAGCAATACTCGTGCTCCTCACAGGATGTAACAAATGTTTTATTATTTTCATTAATCACTGATGGTGTGGATATTAAAGTGTCTATGCGAATCCATCCCATGATCAATTGCTATTATTGTTGCAATGGTCGACTTATCTTGTCTGAATCATGACTGATTTATTATTGTATTCATAGCTTCAAAGCGATGGTGATTGGAGTAGATTAGCTCCCCTGATCAGCGAAGCCTTATTTAACTATCAGTCATATGATAACCACACATATGATGGTAAAAACCCTTATAACTTTGGAACCAGCCAACCATTTTTTTTTAATGAAATTAAACATGAAGACGCAGGCCATTAGTCCCTTCATGAATTCAAAAGAGAAAAAAATCAACTCGATTTTCTGCGAAAAACATTTCGCTGTGATTTTGTAATTTGTAACTGCTATTTTGTAGACCCTTCCTCGGAGTATGTAATAAAAAAGGTTTCATTGAAATATTCCCAGAACTTTGGGAGATATGGATGTTTATGCATTGGAGAATCAAACACTAAAACCCTTATAACTTTGGAACCAGCCAACCATGTTTTATGAAATTGAACATGAAGACGCAGCACATTAGTCCCTTCAACTTAAAAAAAATTAACTCGAATTTGTGAAACATTTCTCGCTGTGACTTGGTATTTTGTACTGCTATTTTGTAGACCCTTCCTCAGAGTATGTAATGAAAAAAGTTTCATTGAAATATTCCCAGAACTTTGGGAGATATGGCTGATTATGTATTTTGACCATCGGGCCCCGTAATGACCTTGACCTTTGACATATCCAATATAAATGTTGCACACAGTAGGCTATCGTGTGTCTACATCTACCTACAAAGTTTGGTTGAAAAATACTGAGCAGTTCAGGATTTATCGCAGTTCCTATATTGTGACATACATACATGCATACTTACGGAATGGAACAATCGCAAACGTTCCCGCTGGATGACGAATTAAATTATAAAAAACGTATCAGTAAAATAAAATAACAATGAACAGCACACATTCCCTGAAAAGTAATGTAGCGTAGGGGAAAGGGAGAAAAAAAGTGACACCGCGTGGATTCGAACGTACGTGATTAGAACATGATGAAGCAAGAGTGTCCTAACCAACTGGCCTACAAATAATTTGCAAAAGTTTCAGGGAAAAATACAGCTATGACATTACAAAAACCATAGGCAATGGATGTTCCGTTTGCCATTCCAATAAGTAACAACGATAACAACTTGATAGGTTTGAGAGTAAACTTGATTTGACATGATACTGTGTTGTCTAAAGTGTTTATTGGATTCTTGGGCAGTTTTACCCCGGACGGCTGCATGTCGAGTTTCAGGGGTGCCTAAGGGCTTCCGGCGGTAGGTAAAAATATTTAATGTTCAAATAAACCCACTTAATTAAAAAAATAAACACATTAGACCCAGCCAGTCCTGATCGAGGTGGCCTCCACTATGCCCATGCAAAAGGAATAACGTGAAAGTTGCCCAGTACCACAGAAATTAGCAATTTCGTGTGACTGAGGCTACCAGTACCTGTATTAATATATGAATTATAATTGGCAACGGTAAGCGATTTCACACAGATTAGCGCGGGACAAATATTGACAGAATTTTTTTCATAACTGCAATGTTCTTCTCCCCCCCAAAAAAAACCCCAACAACAACGCAACACCTCCTCCCTCCCCAACCCCTAAGAAGAACAGGTCCGACAAACCCCTGCGTCACCCAGTAAGCTTTTTTTTAAATTAACGACGCCAATGGAATTCGATCTCCTGCCTCGGACACTTTCGTTTTGTCACGTTAGGAGAGCAATTTACCAACTTATCTATTTTGCGTCTTGACAGTTCGCGTGAGTGATATTTTAGTGACTTTTGTGACATATAGACTGACCGGAACAAACGCAAACGTCCACCCTCTGGGTGACGAACAACAACACATTTGCATTCAAACGAAGTAGTTTGTTGATCATCGTGCAATTATCCCGTTTGACTTGTGTCTGTTCTCAATATGACTAACATATATATGTACTCATTTCTCCCAAATGGGTAAAGCTATTAAAACTCACTTTGGCTATGAGCTCGAGGTCCATGGGAATAAACGCTCATAATTATGTCCTGCGGATTGATGACCCTGGTGTCACTCAAAATTATTTCGCCAGGAAATGCTATTTCGTATACATGTACTCAATTGTCTAACCGGCACGGTTGGCCTAGTGGTAAGGCGTCCGGTTGGCCTAGTGGTAAGGCGCCTAGTGGTGGGTTCGAACCCCGGCCGGGTCATACCTAAGACTTTAAAATTGGCAATCTAGTGGCTGCTCCGCCTGGCGTCTGGCATTATGGGGTTAGTGCTAGGACTGGTTGGTCCGGTGTCAGAATAATGTGACTGGGTGAGACATGAAGCCTGTGCTGCGACTTCTGTCTTGTGTGTGGCGCACGTTATATGTCAAAGCAGCACCGCCCTGATATGGCCCTTCGTGGTCGGCTGGGCGTTAAGCAAACAAACAAACAAACAAACTCAATTGTCTCCAGTAAGGACACAGTTATTTTCTCCGAATTTAAGGCCCCAGTTTGTGGTGATTGATATTGATTTGCTCTGTAGTTTGATGATCCTAGTGCCAACATTATCCCGTCAGGCATTGTTTAAATGTTTTCGTTTGCACCCACTTTTCTCCAAAACTGATAAAACTGTTGACACCACTATTAGGAAGCATGCTCATCGGAGTCGATGCCGAGAAGCTCTGAACTTTGGTGACCCTAGGTACCATATTATCCGGCCATGAAGGGTTTTAATATACTGCTGACCATACACCCGTTAGGGTCCATATGTTCTATCAGCCCCAGATACTTTACTTGATTTTTGCTTTCGGTCCAGCCGACTCTTTTGAGCCATATCAGGACCAATCAGCCCGAGACGAAGACTTTAAATAATAAAACAACAACCACAGCACGAGATGATAAACGGAAAGTATTGGGATCATTATGGTCACTTGTTAATTATTATTTTGTTACCCCTTTATCACATGCCGGCTATTGATACATGCCATATCATTATTTTTGTTATCAAAACGAATACGTTGTGTGTGTGTATTGTTAGGAAAACTCCAATCTTTTAGATTAGTTAACAATGTATCAAGAAAAATCACATATTTGAGCGAGTTTCTAGGTGACCCTCTTCGTGATTAGGGACCTAATGTACATCCTATTTGATCTTCCATGAATGGGTTCGGTTGATATTTGAATTTTCTGTAAAAGGGGTCGCTCAGATAATCGTCAAAATGTAACTGACAAGTCCAGTGGCTAACGAAGGAAAGCACCGATCACCATCAAGACTAAATCACTACCAGATGTCAGTGGGAATGTTGGTAACTGATCCACTGACCGCTATCATATGTTACTACTCGCGTACATTCCGTAGAGTACCTAGAGACCAATCTAGAGCATAATTGTATTTCATTCCCTCTCCTAGAACTGACTGGGCTTGCTAATATAAGCAAGCGTTAGTTTGTAACACATTCCCTGGCCCGTCCCAAGAGAATATGAAAGATATATATGCTACACGGAAGCGTTGTATAGACCGAAACAGTTCAAAATAATGATACTGGATTCAGACTTCAAAATTATTGTTTTCATATTAGGCCTACGAACAATAACTTACATGTTAAGAGAAATAATACATGTATCGAGAGATATTGCTTTTATTCTAGGCTACATCTCTTATGGGGGCATCTCACACACTCTCTCTCTCTTTCTTCACCCTCCCATCTCTCTCTCTCCTTCTCTTCCCCTCTATCTCTCTAATATTGACAACACCCCTCATATGATCACTCAACCTCTCCCCATCGCCCTCTGTCTCTCACCTTCTTACACACACTCTCTCTTTTCCCAACTCTCCTCTCTCTTTCTTCAATAATGACACCCCCCATATATCACTTATACTTATCCTCCACTCTCGAATCTCCAAACATTCGGTTAAACGTGATTAACTGGTATCGTACCCCTATGACAGATAATATTCCCTATTCTCTGCATTCTCTGCTTGCTGCATTACGTTAAAGGTTGTAATGCTCTTCATAACATTTTTTTCTATTTGTTTCCCATCAGGCATTTTTTGTTTTAATCACAAGTAATATAATACAGACACACAAAGAGAGACACCAATAGTGACAGCCGCTCTATCATGCTAGGACTGGTGTCAGTATACTGTGACTATACGAGGATGTCAATCAATCAATCAATATGAGGCTTATATCGCGCGTATTCCGTGGGTACAGCTCTAAGCGCAGGGATTTATTTATTTTAATTTTATTTTATGCAATTTATATCGCGCACATATTCAAGGCGCAGGGATTTATTTATGCCGTGTGAGATGGAATTTATTTTACACAATACATCACGCATTCACATCGGCCAGCAGATCGCAGCCATTTCGGCGCATATCCTACTTTTCACGGCCTATTATTCCAAGTCACACGGGTATTTTGGTGGACATTTTTATCTATGTCTTTTCAATTTTGCCAGGAAAGACCCTTTTGTCAATCGCGGGATCTTTAACGTGCGAACCCCAGTGTAGTGTACACGAAGGGACCTCGGTTTTTCGTCTCATCAAAAAGACTAGCACTTGAACCCACCACCTAGGTTAGGAAAGGGGGGAGAAAATTGCTAACGCCCTGACCCAGGGTCGAACTCGCAACCTCTCGCTTCCGCAAGTGCGTTACCACTCGGCCACCCAGTCCAATGTAAGCCTCTGCGATTTCAATCTCAGTGTGGCAGTACATTAATCTGCTGACCATAAACAAGGAATGCGTTCAGCTGTCTCTCTAGCTCTCCGGTAGGTTTCTCAGCAGGCTACCTGCTTGACGACGTTCTAATTCGCGAACCGTGTAATGTATAGCCACTGCGCGAGTCGAACCGCTCTACGACTAGCTGCTCCTTTCCACGGCCCCCCACCCCCACCGCCAGCCCCACGCATCCCTCTCTCTCGCCCTTCCTTTCTCCCCCCCCCCCTCCCTCTCTCCCCCTCCCTCTCTCTCCCCCTCCCTCTCTCTCCCCCTCCTTCTTTCTCTCCCTTCCTCTCTCTTTAACCTTAATTGTCAATCCGTTTTTCATTGCTAAATTCATACGGATAAATAAAAGCTTGATGATTAGCAAGAATCACCTCTGATTTGTTATTTGCACTGTCACTGAAGACTAGACCGTCAGTGAAACTTAATACAGTTCGCCACCTGTTTACCTCTTTTTATATTTTAATCCAGACAGCATTATCCACCACCACCCATTATATAAACATTCTATTTTGTGTAGTCCCGATATCAATGTTGCAAACCTTTTGATGCAGCTTTTAATAATATAAGAGATTTGATTTATACGTATTCCCTGTTTCACTCAATGAATATATATATTCCCTAAAATATCCAGGTAATATACATATTTCCTGGAATTTGGATGCCATTTTTAGACGTATTCCCTGACTTATATTTAGCATTCAAAAGGAGACACTTTGATGGAGTGAATACTCTCTCTCTCTCTCTCTCTCTCTCTCTCTCTCTCTCTCTCTCTCTCTCTCTCTCTCTCTCTCTCTCTCTCTCTCTCTCTCTCTCTTATGCTTACAAATATAACAACAATTGCATAACAATAAAATTTACAACACAAAATTACACTGTTTGCACCAATGAAGTGAGAAAAAATGACTTTTATATCAGCAAAATCAACAAGCCGTAATAACTCTAGTTGGCGGGATATATTTTGTTTGTTTGTTTGTTTGGTTGGTTGTTTGCTTAACGCCCAGCCGACCACGAAGGGCCATATCAGGGCGGTGCTGCTTTGACATTTAACGTGCGCCACACACAAGACAGAAGTCGCAGCACAGGCTTCATGTCTCACCCAGTCACATTATTCTGACACCGGACCAACCAGTCCTAACCCCATAATGCCAGACGCCAGGCGGAGCAGCCACTAGATTGCCAATTTTAAAGTCTGCCGGGGTTCGAACCCACGACCTCCCGCTCACTGGGCGGACGCCTTATCACTAGGCCACCGTGTTGCGGTTTGGCGGGATATAGTGATCCTTACATCGTTCGAAAAAAACCCCAATACAGCTACACTTTCAAACCATGTTTTTTTGCTTATTTGCTATTGTATTTGGTTGTAATATGTTATATAGAATTGTGCATGTGAAGGGATATTATATTTTTTAAATATGGAAAAAGTGAAAGCTAATTTAAAATTTATGGACAGATTAATTGATGAAAATGGCTCTCAATAACGACGCAAAAAGGAATTTTACAGGAGCAAGTGAGATTTTACAATAACGTGTTTGATAAAAATGGGAATTTTGTTGAGGAGGATGCTGAAAGTAAAGTTCTTAATTCAAATATTCCTCAGTTAAATGACGAACGAAAATATGTTTTGGAAACTGATTTTAATGATAATAATAATAATGGACATTTATTAATCGCCCCTTCTCACAAGAGCTCACGGCGATTTACATATTAATTTCTGCCGTGTGAGATGGATTTTTTTACACAATACATCACGCATTCACATCGGCCAGTAAATCTCAAGCCATTACGGCGAATATTTACTTTTTACGGCCTGTTATTCCAAGTCACACGGGTATTTGGAGGACATTTTTTATCTATGCCTATACAATTTTGCCAGGAAAGACCCTTTTGTCAATCGTGGGATCTTTAACGTGCACACCCCAATGCACACCCCAATACCGTGTTAGAAATCGGCAGGGCGCTGTCTTTATTAAAAAATGGTTCGTCACCAGGTTTAGACGGATTGACTACAAGTTTCATGAATTTGTTTTGACCTAAAGTAAAAATGATGGTGGTTAATTCCCTTCAAAGTGCATTTAGAGTCGGTGAATTGTCAGATACTCAGAAAAGAGCAGTTATCACGTTGATCCATAAGGGTAAAGATTTGCCGAGAGATAGCCTTAAGAATTGGAGACCCTATATCTGTAACCAATACAGATTATAAAATGCTGGCAAAATGTTTATCGCAGCGCTTATCTGGTGTTATTTCTGACCTCGTGCCAGAAGATCAGACAGGATTTATTAAGGGAAGAAAGGCAAGTAACTTGATTAGATTAATTGATGATGTCATTAATTACGCTAATGAAAGAAATCAAGCAGGTAATATATTACTTGCGCTTGACTACGCCCGAGCCTACGATTCCATCTCAAAAGACTATGTGGTCTGGTCCTTTAAAAAAATTGGTTTTGGCGAAAAATTTGTTAAATGGATTACAGTTTTAATGACAAACACCACGAGCTGCATAAATTATATGGGTTGGATTTCGGAAGAAATAAGTGTGAATTCCGGAATCCGTCAGGGATGTCCCCTCTCACCTTTGGCCTTCGTGCTTGCTGTAGAATTATTAGCAATCAAAATCCGAAGTCACCCCAATATTAAAGGATTTGCCTTACCAGATGTAGGTTTTGCAGAACAAACATCGCGTATCTTGAAAATGGCTATGTACGCCGATGACATAACTGTTTTACTTCAAGATAAAAACGACATGGAAACGGTTTTGAAAATCATTGATGATTTCTCCAATATATCTCGCTTAAAATTAAATAAAAGTAAAACGGAAGCAATGTGGTTGGGATCGCGTATAAACTGTCAAGAGAAATATTGCGATATTAAATGGAATACCCAGGTTAAAATCATGGGAATTAGTCAGTTTTAAAAAGGACATCCCGGCCTCTGAAATTATGGAAAATTGGTCCAAAAGACTTGAAAAAGTTGAACAAATCATTTGCAGATAGTCAAGAAGAAATTTAAGTTTAAGCGGCAAATTATGTATTATTAAGTCCTTCTTAGTTTCACAATTTGTTTACGTTATGCAGGCGCTTCTTGCCCCTGTTAAAGTTCTCGATAAGTTGAATACTATTTTGTTCAGGTTTCTCTGGAAAAGGAAGTATTCAAATACAAAAGCCGAAATGTATTGTGTAATGTGGTGGAAGAAGGTGGTATTAACATGATAAACGTCCACGATATGCAGACTTCTTTTTTACTCACATGGGCAGCAAAACTTCAACAACAAAAACATGAACCGTGGACAACGATTCCATTAAGTCTTTATCAGGTATTGGGAAGAAATGTACTTTGTTTTAAAGCCACAACACCACTAAAACTGTTCCAAGGTATTGAATGCATTCGATCAAACTTTTGGACAGAAGTTCTCTTAAAATGAATCCATAATAAAGCATTGATTTATGAGAGAGAAGATCGCTTTGGCGATCAATGTTTGTGGAACAATATAAAAGTGGTTTATAAAAATAAAAGCTTATATTTTTAAAAAAAATGGATAGAAGCGCACTTAGATACGGTGAAAGATATTTGGGTTAACGGAGATATGATTCCTTTTAACCAGCTGTGCACAAAGATAGGATACAGTCCCTCTAGATTTTTTTAGTACGGCGCAAAGACTGCTGTGCGAGCGCTTGCACTTCGCAAAAACACAGCCAGCCTGCGAGCAGGCGAACACAATAATGACCTTGACACACGGAACCCTGTGATCATTAACCCCTCCGCGAGAAAGTTTCGCATGCTGATAGTCCAGTCCAAAGCGAGCGAGCCTTGCGCTGTTACATTTTGGTTACATAAATATCAGGTTAAACTAGATCACAATTATTGGCTGTTAGCAAGCAAATGTACAAAAGAAGAAAGATTGCGATTGTTACAATGGAAAATATTACATAATATTTATCCCACGAATATATTATTAAAAAAATGAAAATTAGAGAAACAAAATTATGTACATTTTGTAAACACATTGATTATGTTGAACACTTTTTTGGGCAATGTGAGAAGTTGACGAGCTTTTGGGAAAATGTTGTCCATTATATTTTTAGAAATACAGGATCAAATGTGCACCTCTCAGAACACGATGTCTTGTTTGGTTATCAACCTAGTAATATATGCCAAAATAATAAGGTACTTAATCACATTATTTTGATTGCAAAAATGTGTATTAGTAAATATAAGTATGGTGATAGATACGATTTGAATAGTATATTGGAAAATGAAATGTACATTGGAAGTATGTGAGTAATGTATAAGTCGAGATGAGGTGAAGTGATATATGACGTTTGTGAATATTATGAGGGGGGTGGGAGGGAGCGGATGGACGAGAATAAGGAAGAAAAAAAAAGGAGAAAAAATAAGTAACCATGTATGGCTCCTCAATTGCTTTTTGTATAAACAACCATGCAAACCACAAAAAAAGAGAAAAAAAGAAACAGGTTTTCTCCAATTTAAAAAAACAAAAAAAACAAAAAACAAGTCACTTAAGGCGAAATTACTACATTTAGTCAAGCTGTGGAACTCACAGAACGCACTGCATTTTTTTTACAGTGACCGTAGTCCGCCGCTCGCGCAAAACGCAGTGAAACTGACGAGACTGTTTAGCGCGGTGGTGGTTTCGCTGTGCTGCATAGCACGCTTTTCTGTACCTCTCATCGTTTTAACTTTCTGAGCGTGTTTTTAATCCAAACATATCATATCAATATGATTTGGAATCAGGAACCGACAAGGAATAAGATGAAATTGTTTTTTAATCGATTTCGGAAATTTGATTTTGATCATAATTTTTATATTTTTAATTTTGAGAGCTTGTTTTTAATCCGAATATAACACATTTATATGTTTTTGGAATCAGAAAATAATGAAGAATAAGATGAATGTAAATTTCGATCGTTTTATAAAAAAAAAAAATTAATCATAATTTTCAGATTTTTAATGACCAAAGTCATTAATTAATTTTTAAGCCACCAAGCTGAAATACACTGAAGTCCGGCCTTTGTCGAAGATTGCTTGGCCAAAATTTCAATCAATTTGATTGAAAAATGAGGGTGTGACAGTGCCGTCTCAACTTTTACAAAAAGCCGGATATGACGTCATCAAAGACATTTATCGAAAAAAGAAAAAAAGGTCTAAGGATATCATACCCCGGAACTCTCATGTAAAATTTCATAAAGATCGGTCCAGTAGTTTACTCTGAATCGCTCTACACACGCGCACCGGCACAGACAAAACTTGACTGAATGTAAAAAGAGAGAGAGAAAGAGAGAGAGATGATGATGATGGAACTTTATTTTTCAAGGATAGAGGTTTAAGGCGACGCCTTTTCTTACAACCGGTCCTTACTTCTAATACAAATATCTAATAAATGATAAACAAGTAAAGCAACATGACAAATAAACAAAGTAAACGAACGAACCAGCAAACAATCGACAAGTAAGCAAACAAGCAAATAAACATAAACAATAAAATGGCAAAGTAAGCAACATACAAATCGAAAGCGAAACATGCAACATGTTAACACATGGAAAGTGATCGACGGTAAAATTCACACGATACCAACGTTTACACAATTGCTAATAATGATTATATGGTGTAAATGATAATGATGATGATGATGATGATGATGATGATGATGATGATGATGATGATGATGATGAAGTGATGATGGAAAATCGCAACATAAATTCCACATAATACATATAATAAAGAACATATTTGTGTAATTCATAAAGCTTTGCCAATTGTTGACAGCTACTTGCACGTGTTAAGACTAGTATAGCCAACTAGGTAGACATAAAATGATTATGCAGAGCTTGTTTAAAACTCTTTAGTGAGGTTAATGATCTTATTACAGACGGAATGGAGTTCCACACCATAGCGCCAGAGAAGGCTTGACTAGTTTTGAACAAATCAATCTCAAGAGAGAGAGGGAGAGAGAGAGAGGGAGAGAAAGAGAGAGAGAGACAGAGAGAGAGAGACAGAGAGAGAGACAGACAGAGCGAGAGGGAGACAGAGACAGAGAGAGAGAGACAGAGAGAGAGAGAGACAGAGACATAGACATAGAGAAGAGGGGGAGAGAGAGAGAGACAGAGAGAGAGAGAGAGAGAGAGGGATGATAATAATGGTGATGGAACTTTATTTTTCAAGGATAGAGGTTTTTCTTACAACCGGTCCTTACTTCTAATACAAATATCTAATAAATGATAAACAAGTAAAGCAACATGACAAATAAACAAAGTAAACGAACGAACCAGCAAACAATCGACAAGTAAGCAAACAAGCAAATAAACATAAACAACAAAATGACAAAGTAAGGAACATACAAATCAAAAGCAAAACATGCAACATATTAATTGAGGTTATACATGTAAAGTGATCGACGGTTAAAGTTCCATCCTCACCTATTCACACTTTACTGACACTATACACAACCATCAGTGTGTATAGCAAACAGGTACTTAACGCCTTCGTCCGTACGGGTTACACACTGTGTATAGCCAAACGGTACCTAATGTGGATTTCGTACGTACAGAAGTCACACAGATCCGTCTGCGTATGACCGGTACCTAAGGTGCTCCTCGTCCGTATGTGTGTGTGTGTGTGTGTGTGTGTGTGTGAGAGAGAGAGCTACGTATTCAGTTAGCGCGTGTGCATCCATGAATACGCACATTGTTCAGGAGGTATTGATTACGAAAACGAAGAATAAATATTTGACTGCGTCCGTAATCGTGTTACAATCTTGGATTAATGAATAATTAGTCGACTTAATTGAAATCGGTTTGTGACGCTGTTGTATATCCAGATGAAGATTTCAAAATAGTGAATAACTAAACTCAAGCTTAAAAGTTAAATAACCTTAGCATATAATACAACGCTAATTATCTCTCGTAATAGGCGACTTGCCCTATCGGCCTGCCCCGCCAAATCGCGCGATAAATCTGCGTTAACTTGCGTGGCCTTGTGAGATCTGCCGCAAAATGCGGGCATGTCCGGATAGCTCTGTGAGAGGTGAATGCGGACACTTCGCCTTGAAAATTGTGAATTTTCAATGTGAACAGTGTGCTGCAGCAATGATAGCCGCACAAAGGAAAGCCGATCGAGGTTTTAATTTTGTGGTTTTTTTTAACACAAACCAGAGAACACCAGCGCTTGTGAGAGCAAAACGTTCGCCCGCAGGGAAGTGAACCTTCCTTATCTTTCGCACCGGAGAGCTATTCAAGCGGGGTATTGTGCAAGTTGGCTATCACTGAGCTGTATGTATGTATGGGGCGATTTATATAGCGCTTAACGTTCTCTAAGCGCTTTACATATTAATTTCTGCCGTGTGAGATGTAATTTGTTACTCAATATATCACGCATTCACATCGGCCAGTAAATCTCAAGCCAATTAAGGCGAATATTTACTTTTCACGGCCTATTATTCCAAGTCACACGGGTATTTGGTGCACATTTGTATCTATGCCTATACAATTTTGCCAGGCAAGACCCTTTTGTCAATCGTGGGATCTTTAACGTGCACACCCCAATGTAGTGTACACGAAGGGACCTCGGTTTTTCGTCTCATCCGAAAGACTAGCACTTGAACCCACCACCTAGGTTAGGAAAGGGGGGAGAAAATTGCTAACCCCCTGACCCAGGGTCGAACTCGCAACCTATCGCTTCCGAGGCAAGTGCGTTTACCACTCGGCCACCCAGTCCTTGTATCGATACTATGTGTCCAAAACGTGTGTACCAGCTTTCTGTGGATCGATGTCCTAGGTCTTCACATGCAAAACGTGACGTGAGCACAGCTTAGCCTCCTTCAGGGGGTCACTTTAACAACATTACATATGTTTCCATCACTAAAGCCACAGCTCCTCTCGTGAACATATTTCGGCTTACCGTGTCTGATCTAGAAGGTGTTTTTTTATGGGATGAAACCATCGCTCCACTTGAGCCCATACCAAAAATCAACACCCTGTCTGCTTGCTGTGGTAAATTGGAATTCGTGAATGAATTAATTTCTAAAAAAGCACTAGTGGCTTTAACAAAATGAATTCATCAAAAATCATACAGAGAGCACCTAGGCTGTTCATTTTTGGTATGTGTCCAAATGGAGGTATCGTTTTATCCCATGGAAAAGCCTGGCGAAATAAGAGACTGTGGGTCGAACTTTGATGTTTTGACGTCAAGGTGTGTGCTTTTATTGTTCGTCACTTGCTTAACGAGTCATAGATGAAACGATATACAAATGCAGCAAACACTTGGTGAAGTGAGATGGCAGAGAGTAGGCATTATATTCGTATCCGTTTGCCTTTCTAGCTGTTGCTGGTATCAGCATGAACAATAGAAACGTCATTCGGCTCGACGCCAGGTACATATAAAGCATGTATTGGCCTTCCTGATATAACAACAACATAAATATCATTTTACAAATCAAGTAACAACACCATCAACAAGTTTCTAAAATCCACGAGCATTGCTGATGTTTCAACGACAGCAGTAACTTGTCAACATGTTGATACATGTATTACAGAAAAATCAATAACTTACCAACAGTAATGAATTCTCTGATGTTATAATTACATCAATAACTGACCAGTACTACGCAGCTAGCAAGAATGTAAAAGAAGTCGTAAGCTCATCTTCAAGCTACAGATGTTTTTCTTAATAATATTTACCCACATTTATTAACATTCCTGACATTACACGAACATCTCCTTCACCTGAACCTCACCATACATCCTAGGGTGTACCTCAGCAAGAACAAACATCGTGACGTTTTAACTACATCGATCCACTACCAATCATTCTTAATTTATTTGGTGTTTAACGTCGTTTTCAACCACGAAGGTTATATCGCGACGGGGAAAGGGGTGAGATGGGATAGAGCCACTTGTCAATTGTTTCTTGTTCACAAAAGCACTAATCAAAAATTTGCTCCTGGGGAATGCAAGTTTCCAGTACAAAGGACTTAAAGCCATATGTACTCGATGACTATACACGCTAATTGCTTTACCAACAGCTGGAGACAGACTAAATTAAGTTCCCTGCAAAATATTGTGGTCTAGGACCCCTTAAATGTTGAGATATTTGAATTTTCATTTTGATCTGGATCGTCCTATTTATAGATTTGGCAACACATGTAACGTTGATGCAAGGGAGAGAACACCGCGGCTTTGTTGACATCCTCACTTTTTCAGAGGCTAGAACAAGCTGTAATGCATGTATTATGGTCCGCGCATGGTGACGTATCGTCATTATATGGTCTTATGGTGCGTTTGACATCGATTGTGGGCAAACTACACTTTGTAAACACGGGAGTGCGTTAGTATGCCTTTAACATTTCTTACATACTGCTTGACTAAAATCTTTACAAAATTTAACTATATTCTATACAAGAAACACTTAACAAGGGTAAAAGGAGAAACAGAATCCGTTAGTCGCCTCTTACGACATGCTGGGGAGCATCGGGTAAATTCTTCCCCCTAACCCGCGGGGGGTATCCACTATCAATCATTATTAGCATTGCTAATGTGACACCAGAAGTCCATGCGATACTAACACGTGTGAGCAATTGTCAGTATATTCCGTAGTCCAAGAATGTCTTTCCTGACCAAAAGAAATAAGCAGGAATGAGATGACACCAACAACCCCACTCACTACTTTAAACAGCCGTCATCGTCATCCAGATTTCAAAAGGTTTCCAACAATGGACAAACCCCTGAAGCCAACGCCTTACAAAAACCTGTAAGCAACTCTCAGCATATCTTTGCATTCATACATTTCCTTCCTGACCAAAAGTTATAAGCATTTCTAGAATAAGACACAAAACAGCGGTTACCGACATTTAGACTTCATAGATTGTCTCACAATCGGCAAACACGTAAAGCCACACAGCGTACGTCTTACCTTGCACTTA
>NC_090258.1:21211979-21219479 GCF_037325665.1 Littorina saxatilis
TCGATGACTATACACGCTAATTGCTTTACCAACAGCTGGAGACATGCTAAATTAAGTTCCCTGCATTTTGATCTGGATCGTCCTATTTATAGATTTGGCAACACATGTAACGTTAATGCAAGGGAGCTAACACCGCGGCTTTGTTGACATCCTCACTTTTTCAGAGGCTAGAACAAGCTGTAATGCATGTATTATGGTCCGCGCATGGTGACGTATCGTCATTATATGGTCTTATGGTGCGTTTGACATCGATTGTGGGCAAACTACACTTTGTAAACACGGGAGTGCGTTAGTATGCCTATAAAGCTACGTCAATCTACCTGATCGATTCAGCAAAATGTATCTGACTCTGCACAAACAGCAGCCAGGCTTGTGACGTTTTGTGTCTGTCCAATACAGGTGATGCTTATCCCACGTAAAAACCTGGACTGATCTTTGATAATGTATACATGCATGTGCGCAGCTATGTACTCGGGTACTTTCAAGGCATCATCATCATCATAAATCACATATCTTGATTATATAGACCAAGGTAAAGCAGATCAGGTTCAGTTGCGCACACATTAATATTATTGTCTTTAAGCATAATGCACGTGAACATATATTATAACACAAGTAGGCTTATGAAAATAACAGAAACAGACACACGCTATACATCATTTACGCCGATGAAAGATTGTTAAAAGAATAAAATGACAGATACGGATATTTCAATGGTACTGAAGAAGAGTACCAGATTTCTTTAGCAAAAACATTATCCCACAGTGATGTAAACATCTCTTGCGTTCTTGTAAATCCAAGAATTCACTGTGCAGAGGTTGGAAACTTACTATTCGATGCTTGTTAACAACCTGAACAAAAGTATACTTTCTTTAAATGTTCCGTATAAGTTAATATTGCGTAAATTATGTAAATTGCCATTATTGCTTCTGTTTATATCTTTCAAGGATATCACCATTGAAAGGTCATCACGTGTGGATAAAACGTTATTGTAAGTGATCTTTGTCACTTTTGCAAACGCGTCAATGCCGGCACAGACCAAGGTGAAATTATTTCCTTTTGGTTAACCTTCACGTGCTTCGTGGGTCGTGGACGACCCAGAGCCTCACAAAATCGTCTTTATCTCTGACACCATTTGAAGTTTTTGATTGAGACTTCATGTAATCTCCAATCGCCATACGATCATCCCATTGCCCAACTTTTAAAAGATTCTCTTTGTAAACAAACCAATAAACGATGACGTCATTTGAACCACACAGTCCGGATGATGTTGGTCGTGGACGACCCGTATGGAATTACGTAAGGAATTGTACGTTGTTTATCCTTATTATTTTATACGGATGGCGTGGGTCGTGTACGACCCATACTCTGCAAAGAGGCGGCAAAACGTTTATCCCCGTTCGGATGGCGTGGGTCGTGTACGACCCATACTTTTTACGTTGAATCCTTTTTTGGAAAGTATGGGTTGTACACGACCCACTCATCCGGACTGTGTAGTCCAAAGCGTGATCCGGTGAAGGTTAAACAAAACTTCATTCAATTTTAATATCGTGACATGTACAACACTGGCATTTGGGATCCGTGCTCGTTTCAGCTTGTTGTTTTTCGTTTATCAAGGACTGTAGGGTCTCCACATCCGCCTGTAACATAGCAGAGTAGGAAGGTTCATGATACTGAAAGATGTATCTGAAAAAAGATGGATCTATGAATTAATACGAAATTAAGCTACGGTCATCGACAGAAATAGAGTTACATATATTCACCATAAGAATTAAGCTAATAAAAACCTGCAAATAAGTTTTTCGTCGAACATAAGCGAAAATAAGCCAAAGAGCGCCAGGATAGAAAACTCTGTTGTTTAACTCATGATATTGTCCTACTCAGAAGCGTCATTTTTGAGAAAAAAAGTAATATAGGAAGACATATGTCTGCCTTAGCATATGTGACCCTCCACCACGAAATGAGTCACATGTCACTTCGCGCGGTTCTGCGCTAGGCTTGATATAAGTCCGGGGAGTGTATGGTAACAGCGTGAGGATCACCTTAGTCACAGGCTTATAACTCAAACAGTTTTCGCTCTTTTCTAAAACGGTTTTCACCACTGGATAGAGCATAAAAAACTCTTTAGGAAAATGTAAAAATATGAAAATCATGCAAAGGTGACATGCGACTCATTCCGTGGTGGAGGGTCACATATACTCCAAGCATTGTTTCTTGTCATGATACAAATTGAATAAAGTTTTGTTTAAACCAATACCTGCTGCTAGGTAGCGAGCTGCCAGAGGCAACTGAAGCAGCACGATCCGACGAACTTCTCTGCAACTGATAGAAAGCGGAGATGACTGACCACAATCAATTATGAATCAAAATGGTTACATTCACTGTGCCGGGGGAGAGAAGTTCAAGTTTAACGCCCTCACGGCAAAGCCATTAGGGGCATGTTCCCGGGTTTTACCCCGACTTTAGATGAGATACACAGGTGTATGCGTGTTTGGGTAGTATCAGCCATCTGCACTTATGGTAGAATGATAGAGTTTTTTTTAACTTGCCACTGTGGTGACACGGGGATGGGACAGGGCTACCGTCTCTGGGTCTGCACATAAAGTTGATCCGTATCTGTCCCGGCCCGAATTTGAACCCGCGACCCTAGGATTACAAGTCCAGTGCTCTACCCCCTGAGGTAACCGGCCCCCTGTTCTGCGGCCCTAGGATTACAAGTCCAGTGCTCTACCCCCTGAGGTAACCGGCCCCCTGTTCTGCGGCCCTAGGATTACAAGTCCAGTGCTCTACCCCCTGAGGTAACCGGCCCCCTGTTCTGCGGCCCTAGGATTACAAGTCCAGTGCTCTACCCCCTGAGGTAACCGGCCCCCTGTTCTGCGGCCCTAGGATTACAAGTCCAGTGCTCTACCCCCTGAGGTAACCGGCCCCCTGTTCTGCGGCCCTAGGATTACAAGTCCAGTGCTCTACCCCCTGAGGTAACCGGCCTCCTGTTCTGCGGCCCTAGCATTACAAGTCCAGTGCTCTACCCCCTGAGGTAACCGGCCCCCTGTTCTGCGGGCCTAGGATTACAAGTCCAGTGCTCCATCCCCTGAGGTAACCGGCCTCCTGTTCTGCGGCCCTAGGATTACAAGTCCAGTGCTCTACCCCCTGAGGTAACCGGCCCCCTGTTCTGCGGCCCTAGGATTACAAGTCCAGTGCTCTACCCCCTGAGGTAACCGGCCCCCTGTTCTGCGGCCCTAGGATTACAAGTCCAGTGCTCTACCCCCTGAGGTAACCGGCCCCCTGTTCTGCGGCCCTAGCATTACAAGTCCAGTGCTCTACCCCCTGAGGTAACCGGCCCCCTGTTCTGCGGCCCTAGGATTACAAGTCCAGTGCTCTACCCCCTGAGGTAACCGGCCCCCTGTTCTGCGGCCCAGCGGTCTTTTACGTGGACAGACAGACAAACACTTATGATACGGATAATCAACTTATCTGAGAAATTGTCCAAGAAAGTCGCTCAGAAGACACATGCAAGGCAATGTTTTTCTCAACCAACCTGACAGGTACGATGTAAAGAATGACACAGATGATAAGCTATTTATCAATCAATCAATCAATCAATCAATATGAGGCTTATATCGCGCGTATTCCGTGGGTACAGTTCTAAGCGCAGGGATGTTTAAATTTTTTTTTTATGCAATTTATATCGCGCACATATTCAAGGCGCAGGGATTTATTTATGTCGTGTGAGATGGAATTTTTTTTACACAATACATCACGCATTCACATCGGCCAGCAGATCGCAGCCCTTTCGGCGCATATCCTACTTTTAACGGCCTATTATTCCAAGTCACACGGGTATTTTGGTGGACATTTTTATCTATGCCTATACAATTTTGCCAGTAAAGACCCTTTTGTCAATCGTGGGATCTTTAACGTGCACACCCCAATGTAGTGTACACGAAGGGACCTCGGTTTTTCGTCTCATCCGAAAGACTAGCACTTGAACCCACCATCTAGGTTAGGAAAGGGGGGAGAAAATTGCTAACGCCCTGACCCAGGGTCGAACTCGCAACCTCTCGCTTCCGAGCGCAAGTGCGTTACCACTCGGCCACCCATATCTATTTAGCAGGTACAAAAATAATTTGGCTAACAAAATAGCGTGATCAACTTAGTCAAATGCTTTCTTGGGATCTAGGAATACTGCTCTAACCATATCACGATTGTTATTGCTTTTAGCCACCTATCAGAGAGCCGAGTTAGGGCAGTATGACAAGAATGTTTGGACGAAAACCTGATAGATAAGGATGAAAAATATCGTTTTCTTCAACATATTTAAGATGGGTGTGGATATGCGTTTTCAGGGGTTTAAACAGTATAGAGAGATTATATATTAGTCTGTAGTTGTCAAGGCTATAGGTGTCTTTTGATTTCGGTATTGTAATAACTTTAGCCGTTTTAAACACTGATGAAAAGATATTCTTCTCGATAGAGAGATTGTATACATGCATTAAGCTGTTTACAATATAAGAAAGTGACATTTTTACAATTTGTGAATTAAGGTTGTTTGTGTCCATTGTCTTTAGTTTATTTAGTTAATTAGTATAGAAATTAGTAGGATGGAAGAAGTTTTTCTTTACAAAATTGGCCGAGTACTTCAGGCACCTTATAGCCAGTCTGACCAGTACTGGCAGCAGAGGAATCGAGAACGGTGTCGGTCATGGACAGAAAATAATTATTAAAATCATCAGCTGTTGTATTAGGATTGATACAGGCTGGGGCTTTGTTTGATTTACTTGTTAGTTCATTCATTGCACGCCAAATGTGGCTGAAGGGGCCTATGTCGACCAAAAGAGGGGGTTTCCCTGTAGATGGAGTTCCTGTAGGCGTTTTCCCTGTATACAGGGAATCCCCACGGGTAGAGTTCCTGAAGCGTTTTGCCTATCTCTCTGAAAGTCACGTGATGCTTCGCGACATCGGTAGAATTTGATGTTTTTCGATCTATTTTGGTATTTCTTAGAAATCCGATTCTGTTTTGCAATTTGTATTGAAAAAAAGTTTCAATCAATAACTAAATGACAGAAAACGCAGCTAAAATAAATTACTCGCAAAAACAGCATACTGCAAAGCGTTTCATAGTAATTTTACTTCCGTTTGACGCCATGCAGTTGTAAGTTTACGAGAGTGAAAGTGAAAGCGATTCAATGGACGAGAGTACCAGACAATTTGAAGGAGCGATTTTTCTTTTATCAAATCCTTTCGAATCATACGTCGTTCTTGCCGAAACATGTTCGCTTGGCTGAATGCCGCACGCGAATTCAGGAATTTTAACAGATTTTTCTGTCAAACCGCCATTTTGGAAGGTGAAGTAACGCTACAGTAATTCAAATCGGTTTACGGCAGTCACGCGCTTGGCGCAAGATTTGGGTGGATCGTACTTTCTTACAGGAACTCCACCCGTGGGGATTCCCTGTATTCAGGGAAAACCTCTACAGGAACTCCACCTACAGGGAATCCCCTTCTTTTGGTCAACATAGACCCCATTACCCCAAATTAGAGAGAGAGATAGAGAGAGAGAGGGAGAGAGGGGGGGAAGAGAGAGAGAGAGACAGACAGACAGGGAGGGAGGGAGGAAGAGAGAGAGAGAGAGGGAGAGAGAGGGAGAGAGAGAGAGAGAGAGAAAGAGAGAGAGGGAGAAAGAGAGAGAGAGAGCCAGACTGAGAGAGCCAGAGAGAGAGCGAGCGAGAGCGAGAGAGAGAGAGAGAGAGAGAGAGAGAGAGAGAGAGAGAGAGAGAGAGAGAGAGAGAGAGAGAGAGATAGAGAGACAACGACCAACAATTTTCTTTTGTGCACAACTGATCAGTGAAGGTTCGTCATTTACGCATGTGTAATATGTTCGAAACTGAATCGGCAAAAACATCCCGGCTCAGCACAAAAAGTAGGCATGCTTGTGCTTGACTCTGTGATGGGTTACATGAAGTCTATGGGGGAAAGTTCAGTATCTTTCAAGCCTTACCATAATCATTCTGGTGGAATACTAGTCAAAGTATGAACAAAGAATTGCATTTTTCATGAAATAGGTTGAACTACCTTTCCGCTGATGCTGGTGAAGGTTCGTTCTGCAGGAACGGTATCACGACCATTATCTTTGGCAGAGGCTTCTGTAACATAAAAACACAATGCAATCCTTTCGTAGGCCAGTGTAACACGAGAAAATTACTCCCACGAGATTTTTACTCCGGAGTAAAATTTTCGTACGAAAATTGTACTTCCTTTACAAAAAAACTACTCCCCTATAACACGAGAAAATAACTTCCAACGACAGGTTTGTTTCGAGTCAACATTTCTGTCGAAAATGTTACTCACCTGACGAATAAATAACGCATAAATTATTCCACCCTAACACGAGCAATTTACTGCCCACGCCAGGTGTACACAACTTTTGGCCCGAGATCACATATTGGCATTATCCCTTCGCCCCCACGCCATTTTTGCGTACGAGATTTTTACTGGAAGTAAAAAATGTGGGCAGTCAAAATTTCGCGGAGGGAGTAATTTTTTCGTACCTTGGGGAGTTCTTTTCTCGTACGGAAGGTGTACTCGGAGTAAAAATTTCGTACGAAATTTTTACTCCGGAGTAAACTTATCGTGGAGTAGAAATTTCCTGTGACACCGGCAGCCTCTGTTTTCCCTCTCTTCAATTCCAGTGTTGATTCCACAGAGCTCACCAGAGATCTTTCAAACTGAGTGCATCGGGTTAACAACAAAAAACTATTTTTGGAACAAACTGTATCACGTAGTGAATAAGTGCATCATGAACCTGAATGAACACATTCTTACCCTCCATAGTCGATAGGAATATTTAAGACAATATAGAGTGCTAACTGATTTGTCTTCTGATTCTAAAGTACCGGCGCTATTGTTTATTGTGTTAACAACACTTCAGTAGGGGTTCATGACAGGTATGCCATATGATACCTGGTGGCACGCACAGAAATACTCAACAACAAGAGTCTCCTTAGCTCATTCATCAACGCCCAGGGTTGCACACACACATACACGCAGGCACGCCGCACACACACATACACGCAAACACTCACACACACACACACACACACACACACCCATACACATGCACACACACACTCCACCCCCCCCACACACACACTTACTTTTTGTTGATGCACGTCTCCGCCTCAAACTTAGAGTAACAATAACAACCAGAACAGTGGCCAACACGAACAATCCCCCCACAACCCCAGCGATGTACAGTGGACGCTGGTCTCCTGCAGCACACCGCATTACATCATCATCAACACACTCATAAATATGTGGAGGTTACACACCGAGTCTTAGTGGCTATTAACACAAATTGGTCAAAGTTCGCGGATCACGAAAAATGCGAACTGAAACCAATATTTGTAATACCCGCTTCGATTCTGTGTGTGACGAACTAATTCCTCTTACACACAAGAAAGGTGTTTTCGTGTATGCCAAATTTTGATTAAATCTTTATATCTC
>NC_090258.1:21224479-21314479 GCF_037325665.1 Littorina saxatilis
ACATTGAACTGTCAGCATTAATCGGTGGATAAAAGAGTGTGCACATGTGGTCAGTGATAAAAAAGGAAATCCGGTTGTGAAGAAAACTGTTGTGCAGTCTAACTTTATTCCAGCTGCAGTTTTAAAATGAAATAACACCTGTGAAAGTAATATCAATTGGAAATGTATTTTTTTGAAACCCTGTCAAAGAACTATTGATAGCGGTTTTAGCTGCGACCCTTTTTACCGGATTTTACCTTAATTTGTAATAAATATTTGTATTGGAGTAAAATTAAAGATTCACCGCTTTGCACATTTTGTGGTAATTATGAAGAGACCATTTTTCACTTATTTTGGGAATGTAGGACTATTAGAAACTTTTGGATTGAATAGAATAATGTATTGCACAAAGAATGTCTTCATTGTGAACGATTGACTTTTTGTAAAGGATTGATAATATTTGGAAATGAAGATAATGTGAACACTGATAATGTTTTAGATTTGATTATTCTTTTGGGCAAATATTATATTTAAAAATGTAAACTTCAGGGTTCAGTTCCGCTTTTGAGTGTTTTTTTGAAAATATTAAAACAAAGATATATTGAAAAGAAAATGATTTTTTTGTTAGGAATAGATATTTGGAATTTTTGTCAGACTGGTTACCACCCCATGCGAATATCTGTTAGCCCCTAAATTTTTTATTTTGTTTCTAATTATTTACCAAGCACATCATTGTGGGGCTTTTAATAAACAAAATCAAGCATCCGTCTACAACGTATCATCATTCATCCTTCAACATTTACACAATACTGAAATATCTCAAAGGCTAATTCATATCCTAACATCACATTTATATTAATAGGCCTACCATATCTATACTTACTGATACACATTTTTGAAATGAGCAAAATATGATAAATAATTTAGTTTATGGGGGTTTGCACTTCTGGAGAATAACCAAACAATACATCTTTTTCTGTTAATATAATATTTTCTCCCGTATTAACAAATATACATCTACTAACATTTTCCCAAAACAATTTCATTTTGCTGTTAAGCCCTTATTAATGAGCATTTATTTTAGGTTACTGGAGAAAGTGTCCGTTCCAGATTTCTTTTTGCACAGTTAAAATTATAGGTTTTTAAAAGACGTTAGTAAAGAGTGTGTGTGTCTGTATGTATGTATGCCTGATGTCTGTCTGCTTGTCTCATCATTTTATCTGTCTGTCACCCCGTCTAACTGGGGTCCTGATTTGGCCTAGATGGTCCGCTGGACCCAAAAAGCAACAACTAACTAACCCCGTCTAACTTAAGGTGGGTGTAGTGGTGTCTTGTTTTTGTGTGGTTCCTTGTCATTATGTGTATAGCTGGATGGAGCCTTAAGGAAGGGTCTATCATCTATATTTGTATTTACACCCCCGGTATAGGGGTGTGTATAGGATTCGCTCGATGTGTTTGTTTGTTTGTTTGTTTGGGTGTGTGTTTGTGTTCGCATATAGATCTCAAGAAGGAACGGACCGATCGTCACCAAACTTGGTGAACAGGTTCTATACATTCCTGAGACGGTCCTTACAAAAATTGGGACCAGTCAAACACACGGTTAGGGAGTTATTGGTGGATTAAGATTCTACAAGGACTTATAGAGGCACATATTAATGGTCAAAGGGAAATAACCTTCTCAGTTGGTGGCAGTGAGAATGGTTATTTCCCTTTGACCAACGGGGGTGTTTTTCCTACCTCGGAGGAATTTCTTGTTAAGATTGTATTCATTGTAAATGTTACCTTCACCCCCTCCCCCTCTCTCTGTATCAGTATTGTTTTCTGCGTGTTTTCTCTTCTGGAATAACTTGTAGGTAAACGTTATGTTGTATATATGTCTGTCTGTTTTGTCCTAATGTTATGAATATAGGTATGCCTTGTATTTGCCATTTACATTAAAAAATGTGTCTTTAAAATGAATTGTTAGAATGTTTATCAAATGTGTGTGGTCAATTATGTATTTATATATCCGATTACAAGCCCCACAATGATGTGCTGGGCAACCTAAAATAGAAAAAGACAAGAAATTCCTCCGAGGTAGGAAAAACACCCCCGTCCTTACCATTCTCACTGCCACCGGGGTGTTGCAGGTAGCTCTGTTTCCTCCTTGGGGATGAAGCTACCAGGGGAAGGGATTGTGTTGGAGGTGCGGGTAGAGGGGTAGCCCTCCCGGTGCTCCCCCTTGGACCTCCCTAGTCTAGGACCCTGGGTCTTCGCGAGGTGGCCATTGTGGCGTAATCCCTCCGGACTAGCATAACGTTTCCCTATCCCAAGACCGACCGTGCGTGGTCTATGACCACATCCTCTACGAGGTGACCCTATCAACTAGGCAGCGCAAGCCCCTAGGCGAAACACGGCGGATCTAGAGGAGAGAACCTCGATAAAAAATTTGAGCTGCCATGAAGACGGAGCATGTTGGCTGAGGACAGCGGGCAGACCTCCTGTGCCGACACCCATCTACAGGAGAAAACCAGGCATGCACGCATCAAACCCAAACCCAACCCAACATGGCCACTGCCACCAACTGAGAAGGTTATTTCCCTTTGACCATTAATATGTCCCTCTATAAGTCCTTGTAGAATCTTAATCCACCAATAACTCCCTAACCGTGTGTTTGACTGGTCCCAATTTTTGTAAGGACCGTCTCAGGAATGTATAGAACCTGTTCACCAAGTTTGGTGACGATCGGTCCGTTCATTCTTGAGATCTATATGCGAACACAAACACACAAACAAACAAACAAACAAACAAACACATCGACCGAATCCTATACACACCCCTATACCGGGGGTGTAAAAAAGAAAATAAGAGAAAAGATTCAATCATTTTGCGGGCCAGAGGGATATAAACTAATCACAACGCATGAGACTTCACCTAGACTAGTTAGTCCGGGGCTGACAAAAACCTGTCGACCGAGACAGCGTTGTATGGTAGTCTTGGAGAAACAACTGAACAGCAAGCCAAATTTGCATTAATAATTTTCTTTCTTTTTGAAGTAAAACACATATCGATGTTCTTTTGAATTCAGGTTGCTGCCCTACATGCCAACCGGTGTAACACGAAATATTTACTCCACGAAAAATTTACTCCGGAGTAAATATTTCGTACGAAATTCTTACTCCGAGTACACTTTTCGTACGAGAAAAGAACTCTCCAAGGCACGACAAAATTACTCCCTCCGTGAAATTTTTACTCCCCATTTTGTTTACTTCCAGTAAAAATCTCGTACGCAAAAATGGGATGCGGGCGAAGGGATAATGCCAATAAGTGATCTCGCGCACACGAATGTCGCGCTACCCTCCTTCCACCACCAAGACTAACAGGGGACAAGGGAGTACAAATTTCGTACACCTGGCATGGAAAGTTAAATTGCTCGTGTTGGGGTGAAGTAATTTATTCGTTATTTATTCGTCAGGGGAGTAACATTTTTGTACGAAATGTTTACTCGGAACTCACCTGTCTTGGGGAGTAATTTTCTCGTGCAATGGGGGAGTGCTTTTTTCGTAAAGGGAGTAACTTTTTCGTACGAAATGTTTACTCCGGAGTAAAAATTTCGTGGGAATCATTTTCTCGTGTTACACCGGCATAACGGGCAGTAAGTAAGTAAGTTTGGATTCAGGAAATAAAGAAGAATACAATTTCCATTTAAATCAGAATATCAATCTACAAATTAATCAATTGCTCTGTCAACTTCAAAGTTGAAATGCAACCGCATAGTCTGGACCAGCTGAAACATTTTATGAATTTGACTGCATAATCCGGTCACCATTGTGGTGCCTTAACGTTTCTTAAAGACGTATGGCATGTGACGGCAACAAGCTTTTGGGAAAATATTCAATATTCAGAGGAATTTACATGCAAAGCTTCATAACCAGCTGCTAAATAGATTTTGTACCCCCCCCCCACACACACACATACACAAATACACATTCACCTCCCACTTGATTCACCGTCTCCCCCAATATATTCAGTCAACATTGACTGAATGCAAAAACATCAGATCTCTTCACGATTAATTCATCAATGGGAGTAGGTTTTGAAGGCTCAAGGTTTACAACTGTACATTAGGCAACAACAAGGTACCAACCAGACTCGATAGACAGATAGATAGACAGACAGACTGATGAACTGATCGTCAAAAACAAAACTCTTGGTGCGAAATGGATGAGTCTGTCAGTCTTGCTGCGTGAAAAAGAAGAGTCAAAGCGTTTTCACTAACCAATACAACTGTTGGATCCGTTCTTCGTGTACCCTTCTTCACATGTACAATTAAACCCGCCGAACTCGTTAACGCAGATCATGTGATCACCAGGGCAGCTGCTCTGATTGGTGAGACACTCGTTTACGTCATTTTCACAGCGGGAACCGTTCCATCCTGTTTTGCAAACGCACGCGCCGTCCACATGGCTGCAGGATTCGGCATTTAGGGTACAGTTGCACTGCTCGGAGCAGCTTGTCCCGTATGTGTCTTTATCACACTCTGCACCAAACAAAAACAACAAAATAAAGTTGACAATTTTGTAACAGTGTTAACAAATTACAAGAAAATGTCAGAAAAATAAGTGACACGAATAGATGGCCCCTTTTTCCAATCAGCAAAGGTTGACTTGTACAACGGCATTTTTGTTCCCAAAATGTTCAACAGAAACGTTGAGACAGAAACCCCAAAAATGTTGGCGCATTCAAAATTAGGCAAAAAACATCAAACTTCATCAGAAAATTCCTGTTAAGAAATAATAACTTCTGGTACCTTGTTATTGAGAATTCTAACTAAGTATATACATTCACCTGCACAAAGCCCTGTGGAATTCTTGACGAATCCTGTCAAACACAAACACGCATAACTCCCTGCTGTGTTCACGCACTCAGATTGAGCAGGACACGTCACACGCGATGTATTGCACTCGTCTATGTCGTCATCGCACGTCACATGTTCCCAGCCTGCCTTGCAGCTGCACATTCCGTTCACGTGATCACATGAGGCAACATTTGTCGAGTTGCATGCGCAGTAACTGCTGCAGTTTGTTCCGTGAGTTCCTTCAGGGCACTCTGAAACATGAAGTAGATTTTTTTTCTAACAGAGACGGCGTGGTTGAACAATGTTTTACGTGATATGTTTCTGCCTTCTGGGAGTTGACAAATACATAAACTGCAAAAGATGGGTTCAAAGTTGAGCGCAATACAGGCGCAATACAGCGCAATACAGGTCAAGTCCATATTTATTCAGAATAAATGTATACATCTCAAGTAGATAAGCCACATACCTATTTTGCATATTTAGATTCTTCACTCCCGACGAAATACATACGATTGATTATTTAGTCTTAATTAGTGGTCGCAGTTAGCGTGGGTCATTAAGTGTAATACACGATCAGTGCATACTTTTTACAATATACCATATTTAACGGATCATTCATAGATCATTCAGTTTAATTCTAGACTTCTGTTTGCAGTAAGCGCAGTCAACTAAACTTGGCCAAAATATTATTGCAACAAATTTCGCACCCAAATAAAAGCATTCATTCTCGTGTCATTTAATTACAACTTTATATTCCAGTTAATGCTGTTTACTTAACTATCAGGATCACTTTTTGGATTAAAGATGTCTTTTACAAGGATCACGTGACCGCCGCTCAAATAAGGGTACCCTCAAAATCGACCAGACAAAAACGGAAGGGCCCAATTAAAAATTGACAAAAAAATCACAATTGGCAAAACATTGCAACGTTTACATACGAGATTAAAGTCAACTTATTTATGTATCCTGACCAGGTTGATTTGTTTAGCTAGCTTGCGTGTTGCGTGTGTTATGCTATTCCTACTGAAGCAGGTGTCGATCGCATGAGCGGTAAAAACCGGGATTTTATGCGTCATTTTGTAGGGGTATCATGACAAAAAGCGCTGCACTTCAGCAACGCCTTGGTGGTTTCCTTTGAAACTTTCAGATTAATTTATCAACATATTGAAAATACTTCGAGCGAAATTGTGGTTCGTTACAATTATTTGTGAAGATATAATGCAATGTTTCGAAAGAAGATTTTAAACTCGTCATATCATTGTTCACTTGTGTCCAATAAATTCATGACTTCGCATGTCTTTACATAAATTATTGATACACACACTGCGAAAGTTGTATGTGCGTATATGCACTGACACAAATTTTCTTGGCTTGTAAACACGCTTGATATTTAAGGGATGATTCTTGTGCCACAGCGATGCCCAGCTAAGCGGGACCGCAGCATGATTTGAAAGGCACGCAGCAATAACAGCAGTCAGAGCAAAACAGCTTGAACGTTCCAATTTTTTCTCAAGTGTTTGTACGACTAGAAACTTTACGCCAGTGGTTACACGCAAATGAAACTTCGACAGTAACTATCTTCAATCATTTATCTGTAGACATGCAAAGTCATTAATTTTTGGGACACAAGTATTCAAATATTCAAATGAACGGCCTTAACTGGCATATACAGTTTTAATGAAATAACACAGGAAATAATGCTTTAACTTGGGTGCGAAATTTGTTGCAATAATTTGTTGGCCAAATTTATTTAACATTCCTTAATTAACATTAACTTAACTCAGAAATATAAAATCAACTCTGTATTAACTCAGTACCATTACCTGCACACAGTCCTGTGGAATTCTTGACAAATCCCGTCAGACACTGGCACTCATAGCTCCCCACTGTGTTCATGCACTCAGAGTGATCCGGACACGTCACTTGTGACATCACACACTCCTCAATGTCGTCATCGCATGTCACACCTTTCCAACCTGGTTTGCAGCTGCACGTCCCGTTCACGTGATCACAAGAGGCGACGTTTGTTATGTTGCAAGTGCAGTTATTGCTGCATTTCTTTCCGTAGGTTCCTTCTGGGCATTCTGTGGCATAAGAAAATACTCAATATCTTCGGACGTGCAGCACGGACATCGGTGAGTAGAGATGGTTTATTTTTCTAGTTTCTGCCTTCTAAGCAATATTAATCAGGAATGTTTTTGCCATATGTGACAGGGGAGGCTACCGCTCCTTTCACAACGGACTCTGCACCCGGGTTGTTGGCCTTTAAAGTCAACACCTGTGGTTTGTAGAGTTCTGTTTGTGATGGGGTCTGGTGGTTTCCGATTGTCTGTATGTTCATGGAAACCTTCGGGTTTGCATAACAGTTTTTATAGGGCTAAGAAATTAGCCCTAACATTTTCAAACCTGTTTGATTGCACTTCGCTTCCCGAGGTGATCGTAGTGTTTCGGCACACGGTTACACATATAACAAGTATGTACAAGCGAAAATTAAGCTACCATAATGACACCAAAATATGACAGAAAGTCAAGGCTTTGTCTGATACAGTGTGTATAAAAATGATACATTGTATGGCTTGTCATCAGTTTCACGAGTTTTCATTCATAACCACCTGGGTAACACAAACTATGTTCATATGTGACAAATCGAGGTAGTGAATGGTTTTGAGCTTCAGGTGAATCTTGGATTGTCAAAGTAAAAGCCAATCAGGCAGTTTATTTGATGTGCGGCACCATCGCGGCTTTGGATTCGTGTTTCTGAGGACAACGATTTTAAACATTCACCATCAAAGGCCCAATCAATGTTGATAATTACTGCTACGACTCATGGTCAATTTGTATCTCAGATCCGTATGCGCAAATTACACAGCAAAAAGTCATAAAACACTCAAATGAAAAGGAACATACTAACAACTTACTGAACTCGCATATATGATGGCAGCTCTGTATATTTGTAAGTGGAACACAAGACATACACGTATGCCGTGACGCTGCCCTGCATTCTAAAAAAAACGTACGTTCACAATCTGGCTCCCCATCGACTATTGTGTCTAATTTAGCCGTTCCAAAATGATGACAAAAACGATGTTTAGTGGCTTATCAGACCTGCATTGCTTGTTGGTCCTCGGGGAGCACATTGCCTTCTGTTACATCTTTATCAACCCCAGCCTTCGTCGATAAGGAAGAAACAAGAGACGACAAAGAAGCTGGTCTGTCAGTTGGCCACCAAACATCTTATATTATTTACTCACGGCCCTCCACGGCACAAACTAATATAATACTTTTTACACTTGTTACAAACCAGTTCATACCTATACATGAACAATCGTATTTCGGCGCAACATACAAATAAAGAGACAATTAGGCACAAAATATCAGTGTCAAGAAGGAAACAGGGGGACAGTTAATATAATGACATGGTACCCATTACACGGGTTAACGCACTAGGTCTTGTTTTTAAGCCGCCTTTTATCTTCCCTTCTCTGTCGGTGACTCTCTCTCTCTCTCTCTAAGTATGGTTTAAAACGGTTTTGCGTGATTCAAGGTCGCGAATTAGAATCCGGCCCGGGTTGGACACGGGTCAACTGTTTGTGCAAATCTAGAGACGGTAACCATGTCCCATCCCCGTGTCACCACGCTCTCTCTCTCTCTCCCTCTCTGTAGCGTTATGCTATTAGCATAATGTAGCTGTCATACTCACACAACTAGCCCAACAGTCGGATAGTTTGGAAAGGTGTTTATTCAGGCATGATGTCAAGATGGCGACCAAGATGGCGATGACGGTGTCGAGTCCCCGGATGCTCATTAGCATATCAAGGGACGTAATACACATAGACTACGCGACATCTCCCTTCCTTTGAGATTGACAAATAAAGCCTTTCGAAGTGGCTTGCAATTAAATTTTAGTGTCCACAGATAACCGAGGAAGGAGATAAGCAACTTTGCTTTTTGTAACTAAAGTTCATGAATCCAACTTTGATTCTGCTTGCTTGCAAAGGCACAATTAACGAATAACATAAGTTCACTTCCCTGCTTGGGCGATGTCTTGTACAGTTCACTCCTTGAAGCGGGCTGGCATGGTGATGGCTCTGCCGCTGCGGGTAGTCACCGGTGTCGGGCTGCTGTTGATGATGCCCTGTGGAGATGGACTGTAGGTGGACCCTCCGGCGTCCTGGCCGGTGTTCCTTGGGGGTGAACCTCTGGCGGACCCTCCGTCACCTGGGCTGGCACCACTGCTGCTGGAGACGTCGCTGGACACTGGCCCTGGACACGGGCCGGGCTCATTGTGAACGTAAGAGCCTGTCTGGACTGGACTGGGTGCTTTGTGACTTGCACCACTCTTCTGGTCACTGGATACGGGGATGTGGGCTTCGTGTTGGGAAAGGTCAGTTTGGACAGGAATGGAGTAGGGAGTGGACTTCTCAGGCTGCAGACCATGTGAGCGCCTGAGGTGACGCCTGTTGCGCCGAAACGTGCCTCGTGGCGATTTCACCACGTAGGATCTTGGTGCGACTTGCTGCTGCACCACTGTTGGGCTTCTCCAACTCTTCTCTCCGTCCAGCTTCTGCATCACGATGTCACCAGGAAGAAGCGTATCTAGGGGCCGTACTCCATGACGCCTATCGAATGTTTGTTTGTTCTTCTTCTTAGCCTTTGCGTCATTGGCTGCCACTGTTGATTTCTCGCAGACTCTGGGCTCGAGGTTTTCAGACAGTGTTGGGAGCGTTGTTCTCAGACGTCTTCCTGATGCAAGCTGTGCTGGGCTGTAGCCTGTGGCTTCAATAGGTGTGTCTCTGTAGATGAGAAGAGCGAGTGCAGGATCATCTTGCGACAGTATCTTCTTTGCTGTCTGTACTGCACGTTCCGCCTCACCGTTCGCCTGTGGAAAGTGAGGACTTGTAGTGACGTGTTTGAATCCCCACTCCTTTGCAAAGATCTGGAACTCTCCGGATGTGAACTGCGTTCCATTATCAGAAACAAGTATCTCGGGGATGCCCTGTCGTGCAAACATGTCTTTCATGTTCTTGATGACTTCTGCTGAAGTGATCGTCTTGAGGTGAGCCAGTTCAATGTACCGGGAGTAGTAATCCACAAGAACAAGGTATGACTGTCCCTTGAGTTCACACAGATCTGCTCCGCACTTCTGGAATGTTCGCTGAGGTAGCTCTGTTGGAATCAATGGCTCTTTGGTCTGCGATGGCCTCTTCTCCTGACAGTGCTTGCATTCTTCAACCAACTTCTTCATTCTGGCGCTGATTCCGGGCCACCAAACTGCTTCCTTCATCCTCTCTCTACATTTAGTGATCCCTTGATGACCCTCGTGGATTCTGCGTAGAATGTCGTCCTGTAGCGAAGCTGGGACCACGATGCGCTTTCCTATAGTAAGAAGACCCTGATTCTCGCTGAGTTCACTGCGCACTGCGTAGTAGTCACGCAATCCATCCTCAACTTCGGTGATGTACTGCGGCCATCCTTCACGCGTATAGCGAAGTGCTTCTTGGATCAGTCTGTCTTTCTTCGTCTCCACTGCGATTTCTTGCATGCGTTTGTCTGATGCTGCACAAGACCAGGAAATAACCACACCGTGTAGGTAGGCTTCCACATCTTCAATGAGTGTTGTGACCTCGTCTTGCTGTTCAGTGGTGAACTGAGGACTGCGGGAGAGAGCATCTGCGACGACAAGCTTCTTCCCCGGCACATACTCAGCTTTGACGCTGAACCTCATGAGACGCATCAGCATCCTTTGACATCGTATGGGCGTATCTTGAAGGTCTTTGTGGTTGATGATGGGCACGAGAGGCTTGTGATCTGTCTGAAGCGTCACGTTTTCCAGGCCTATCAGGTATCTGCTGAATTTCTCACATGACCAGACTGCTGCCAGTGTCTCTTTCTCGATCTGGGCATATCTGCGTTCTGTGGTTGTCAATGTTCTTGAACAGTATGCGACAGGTTTCATGCCTTCGGGGTGTTCTTGCAGCAACACTCCTCCGATCCCATAACTGCTCGCATCTGCGCTGACGACTGTCGGCTTCCTCAGATCGTAGTGTGCTAGCGTTGGCGCTGAGGTAAGCATCTTCTTCACAGTCACCATGGCCTGGATCTGTGCTGGGCCCCATGTCCATGCTTGGTTCTTCTCCAGAAGTTGTGTCACTGGATGGAGTACACTGGACAGGTTGGGCAAGTAGCGACCCAGGAAGTTGATCATACCAAGCATCCTCCTCAACTCGGGCACGTTGGTTGGATCTGTCATGGTCATGATGGCTTCCAGTTTGGCTGGATCTGGTGAGATGCCGTTCTTGCTGATTCGATGACCCAAGAACTCGATCTCATGCTTCCTGAGTTCGCACTTCTCCCGATTCAGCTTCAGGTTGACGCTGGCCAGTTTCTTAGTCACGCTTTCAAGATGTCGCTCGTGTGCTGGTTCATCCTCACTGTGGACCATCATGTCATCGAAGAAACAAATGACGTTGGACTCATCCTTCAGTATGTTCTCCATGGTTCTTTGGAAAATCTCTGGAGCTGAAGTTATGCCGAATGGCAACCTCTTGTAGTAAAATCTACCGCATGGGGTAATGAAGGTAGTGAGCTTTGCTGACTCTGGGTCAAGTGGAATCTGGTAGAATCCTGATGTGGCGTCTAACTTGCTGAAAACTGCCGACCCAGACAGCTTGTGCAGGATGTCTTCGAGCGTGGGGAGTGTGTAGCGCTCACGCTTGACTGCTGCATTCAGATGCTTGTAGTCTGTGCAGATTCTCACTGATCCTGACTTCTTCATGACTGGCACTATCGGTGCACACCAATCTGTTGGTTCTGTCACCTCTTCTATAATCCCAGCCTTCTGCATCTTTGTGAGTTCATCTTTGACTTTGTCTAGCAGAGGTATTGGGATCCTTCTTGCTGAGTGAACACTGTAAGCTTCAGATTCTGCTTTCAGAACGATCTTCACTGGTGGGCACTGGACAGGTTTGTCATCCAGCTCACCGAAGGGCATCTCCACAGCTTCAACCCTCATGACTAGGCCCATTCTTGCCGCTGCTTCTCTGCTGAGAAGGTTGTCTGTCTTTGACTGTACGACGAAGAGTCGAAGCGAGTGAAGCTGGTCTTGGACTTTGCTAATGGCCACAAATTGTCCCTCACACTTTAGGATACCTCCTGGACTACGCAGGATTGCGCTGGTTTTGCTAAGTTGTGGGCAAGGCTTCAGCTTTCGATACTGCGCTGTTGAGATAACGGACACGTCCGCTCCAGTATCGATCTTGAATGGGACGTCGCATCCTCCAAACTTGAGTGTCGTCATCCACGGCGGTTCCTTTTTGCCTTCTGAGCACAATGTTCCTACAAAGTGTTCCTCTCGGCTTGCTTGAGCCTCTTCTGAATGCCCCCTC
Organism: Littorina saxatilis; assembly: GCF_037325665.1. Taxonomy (NCBI): domain Eukaryota; kingdom Metazoa; phylum Mollusca; class Gastropoda; order Littorinimorpha; family Littorinidae; genus Littorina; species Littorina saxatilis. The sequence continues at coordinate 21,236,681 of NC_090258.1, forward strand.
TGTGATGCCACCTCCATTTGTGGTTCATCTATGGCGTTGACTGCCTTGCTTCTGCAGACTGCTGCGAAATGGTTGTTGCGTCCGCACTTGTTGCACTTCTTGCCTTGTGCTGGGCACGCTTGTCTGTGGTGCTGACGACCGCAACGTGAACAGCTGGCCTCTTGCAGCTTCCCCCCGCCTTGGGTTGAGCCGCCTCTGCCTGGAGTATAACTACTGCCGCCTCTACGAGCGCTGCCAGCGCTACCTCCACGCCTGTTCCGTTGATCACTACCTCCGCTTTGTCTGCGCTGTAGTGCGTCTACACTTGACTGCCGCTGGTCTGAGAGCTGTGACTTTACCAGTTCATACTGCCTAGCGTCCTGCACAGCACCTTGTAAGGTCAAGTCCGGTTTTAACTGCAGTTTTTCTGAAAGTTCAGTGTCTAGGACTCCTAACACCAATCTGTCCCTAATGGACTCTTCTTTGTTTGGGAACTCCGCTGTTGCAGCTAACTCATGCAGTGCACGAACATATGTTTCAATGTTTTCTTCAGGCTTCTGATTTCTAACGTGGAATCTAGCTCGTTCATGGATAATGTTTCTTTTTGGAACAAAATACCCATCAAATTTGCCAAGGACAACATCAAACTTCTTTGAGTCTGCATCACTCAGTCCGAATGAAAGAAATATTCTCTCAGCTTCATTTCCCATCGCATAGATCAAAGCACTGACCTGTACCTTTTCCTCATCTTTATCCAGTTTGGACGCTGACCTGTATCTCTCAAAACGCTGTTTCCATTCAGGCCATTTTGTAGGTTGCGTGAAATCGAATGCGTCGGGCGCTTTGAAAGGACCCATGACTCTAGTCTAGTTCTGCTTGCTAGGTCTCGCCACTTTCTGTTTTCTGAAACTAAATTCAGTTCGATTTGCTAGAGACGTCGGTACTGACCACGCTGCCACCATGTAGCGTTATGCTATTAGCATAATGTAGCTGTCATACTCACACAACTAGCCCAACAGTCGGATAGTTTGGAAAGGTGTTTATTCAGGCATGATGTCAAGATGGCGACCAAGATGGCGACCCGGTGTCGAGTCCCCCGGATGCTCATTAGCATATCAAGGGACGTAATACACATAGACTACGCGACACTCTCTCTACCCTTATGCAAACAATTATTCATGGATGTGTACCTCAAACCATATTTTCCAAATTCACGTTAAAAACTTCACGCCAATTGATGAGACTGAACATGCCCCTGCCTAGGATTGACCTATTCAAATCTATTTTGGTCTATTCAGGTAGCAGTCTCTGGAACACTCTTCCGACAATCCTACGGCAAACTAGCAGCACAAACGTTTTTAAGACCAGATATACGTCTTATCTCATGAAGTCTAAATAAACATCTGTTGTCGCTAGAATGGTTGTTAAAACCAACAACCGGTGCTTTTTAACAATGTATTCTTATTTTTATATATATATTTTTTCTTTTTTTCTCTCTGATTTTTCTTCGAATGCAGTGTATGTCAATGGGCATGGCATTTACAGCTTTGTTGCGTCAGTGCAATCTACTCTATAATTCTTGACTCATGTCAAATGAACTTACATTTTTCATTTAAGCAATGCATTGTATGTAAATTGATGATATGTTCTTACTTTCATTTTACTATAATCATGTCGCAGTAGTTTTCTTTACTTGCTAATTCTTTAGCAATTTTAGACTAGTCCCTCTTTAGGGCGAGGGCCAAATGTAAAAAAGCAGATCACTGCTTACTCTATTACCCTCGTTAAATAAAGAATTGTTCTTGTTCTTGTTCTGTCTCTCGCTATATTTCTATTTTGCACTCCGTTATCGTGACACAAGCGGATTTTCTTCATTTCTTTTATCTTCCCCTCTCTGTCGGTGACTACTCTCTCTCTCTCTCTCTCTCTCTCTCTCTCTCTCTCTTTCTCGACTTAGAGGCGGTAATGGGTATCCATGTCCCACCCCGTGCCACCACGGCCACGGGACGATTTTCTTGACCCCGTTAAGGTCAATGCTTGTTATAACTCACCAACACAACTGTTGTAATCGTTCTTCCTGTACCCTACTTCACAGTCACAGCTAAACCCGCCATCATGGTTGACGCAGATTTCGTGGTCACCGAGACAGCTGTTCTGATTTATCATACACTCATTGACGTCACTCTCGCAACTACTTCCTCTCCATCCTGTTTTGCATAGGCATGCGCCGTCCACGTGGTTGCAGGATTCGGCGTTTGCGGTGCAGTTGCACTGGTGAGCGCAGTCCGACCCATACATGTTTTGTTCACACTCTGCAAATACACAAACATTACACAAAGATGTATTCTAAACTGAAATTCCCCCTCCCTCTCTCTCTCTCTCTCTCTCTCTCTCTCTCTCTCTCTCTATTTTGCACTCCCTCTCTCTGTCTTGCTGCCGGTCTCTCTCTTTTTTGCACTCCAGTAGATTTTCTCTCTCTCAGTCTTTCTCTCTCCCTCCCTCTGTCTGTCTGTCTGTCTATCTGTCTCTCTCTCTCTCTCTCTTCTTTGCACTCAGCATTTCTCTTAAGGTCGCGGATTAGAATCCGACCCGGGTTGGAAACGGGTCAATTGTTTGTCCAGACCCAGACACGATATCCATGTCCCACCCCCGTGTCACCACGCTCTCTCTCCATCTCTCTCCCTCTCTCGGTCTCCAGTAGATTTTCTCTCACTCAGTCTCTCTATCTCTTTCTCCCTCCCTCCCTCTATCTGTCTCTCTCTCTCTCTTCTTTGCACCCAGCATTTCTCTTAAGGTCGCGGATTAGAATCCGGCCCGGGTTGGACACGGGTCAACTGTTTGTGCAGATCCAGAGACGGTAACCATGTCCCACCCCCGTGTCACCACGCTCTCTCTCTCTCTCTCTCTCCCTCTCTATGTCTGTCTGTCTCGTTCTCTCTCTATTTTGCACCCCGTTTTCGTGACACAAGCGGATTTTCTTCATTTCTTTTATCTTCCCCTCTCTGTCGGTGACTACTCTCTCTCTCTCCTCTCTCTCGACCTAGATACGGTATCCATGTCCCACCCCTGTGTCACCACGGCCACGCGGCGATTATTTTGACCCCGTTAAGGTCAATGCTTGTTATTAGCATGGCAATCATCTCAACTCACCTACACAACTGTTGGATTCGTTCTTCCTGTACCCTACTTCACAGTCACAGCTAAACCCGCCATCATGGTTGACGCAGATTTCGTGGTCACCGAGACAGCTGTTCTGATTGATCTTACACTCGTTGACGTCACTCTCGCAACTACTTCCTCTCCATCCTGTTTTGCATAGGCATGCGCCATCCACGTGGTTGCAGGATTCGGCGTTTGCGGTGCAGTTGCACTGGTGAGCGCAGTCCGACCCATACATGTTTTGTTCACACTCTGCAAATACACAAACATTACACAAAGATGTATTCTAAACTGAAATATTCCCATATTGAACACCAGTTTTGAATACAGTGTGATATAGTCCATAGTTCTACTACCAAACGTAGTACTCCGTCACGGCGGAGGGCTGACCGTGCACACAAAAGCGGACTCTACCAGATGGGTATTATTTTGGAAGAAACGGGCGAATAAACGAACGCAGTGTTAAGTTGTTCATCTAGGAATAGCCTTGAAGACTGCAAACCTTACGCTGATGATCACGAAGGCTCTCCTGCTACTCAGATGAGTCACAAAGTTCATTTTGTAAATATTCAGCATCATTATATTGGCTCTAGCTCTTATCAGAAATAATGCTACCTCTTAAAATTGAAATACATTATGCTCTGAACCAGATTGAGGAAGACTATTCCCCTCTGTTATTTTTTGTTTCAAGCTGTAAACACTATCACAAGCATTTTTAGCATAGCATTAAACCAAAAAGCACCATTAAGTTGTCATATTTTGCTCGTGCATTGCTAAATGTATGTAGATAAACTTTGAAAGTCAAAAATGGGGTTCTGGAAACTATGCATGTCACACTGAACTCGCACCACAAAGCGACATTTTTTCAGGAAACGCCTGGCACATTTTACTGGGCTGGGGGTTAGGAAGATTGGAAGGTCATAGTAACATAGTATACGGTTCAAATCCATTCATATTTTACAGATATTATGTAAAGACATCATACTTGACAAAAATATATCCATTGAAGCCAAACAACAATACTAGTCTTGTGTGAATTTATTTTTAATCAAAACTTACGTACATTTTGGACGACGTCTTTACTGGATTTAGGGTAGGGTTCATAATAATGATACTGTCACCAGCATCCTCGGCCAAAGCAGGTGCAAATTGTTTTGTGATAATCAAATGATACCAACTAACACATTTATATTTAAAAAGTACCAGTTTGAGTTCGTAATTTGGCTGAGAACTTCTTTTTTCAGAGGCAAGCGTCTGAAATGCTCGTGCATCACTCTTCAGGGTATAGTTGAATTTTGACTGAGAAGAGAAAGTGCGCCCTAGAATATTTCTCGTTAACATCGATTTTTATGTTTGGCAGGCCCCAAGCTTCTAAAAAATACCCATCTGGTAGAGTCCGCTTCTGGGTGCACGGTCGGCCCTACCCCGTGACGGAGTATAGCACATGTGTTAAACTCTATTGTAATTCAATCAAGTTGGCGTTTTAATGAAACAGATTGGTCAGAATGCCTAAACTCATAACAAAATTACCGGTCATTAATTGTCGATGAACACTCGCTAAAAAAGCTGGTGAGGCCCAATGATACAACCTCAGCTAGTCTCGGATAGATTTGAGGGTGATTTTACAAGTAGAAAATATGAAGGCCAACGAAATACCAAGACCATAAGTTATGCGAAGTGATGACGTCGATTGCTTGACGTAAGTTGATGCACGAATTCGTCCGGGCTTCTCAGTCAATGTTTTGGGATGGAAAGAAAAATGTTGTGAGTTTGCTGTCTAGAGATCGGTCAAAAAAGAAGGAAAAATTTATATGAAAGAAAACCCCCAGGAGCAGAGTGATAAGATAAGAATATGGAAACACATTTCTTTGGTACTTGACCCTCGGAGGTAAGTCAACTGAAAGTAGTATGTGAACAGGACTGCACCAATTCCGTCTGTTTGCAACCGCATAAAAGTGCGAAAGAGATCGTCGTCAGATTGAATTACAATAACATCGATAGGCTTCCATTTGAAATTTCTCGGTTGTCATCGTGGATTGACGCCCTCCCAAAGCACTGGGACCAAAACTCATGCACAAGCTACAACATGTCGTACAGAAAGTGCGTTTATTCGCCAGATTTCTTGATCGATTATTCAGTAAAACGCAAAATAACTGGTAGCCGTTGACTTTCAACTCTTGAAAATTTACATTGAATCATTCCCATACTACATTCGTAATTGGAATACAGTGTTTAACAAATAATCGATCGCTCAGTGCCTTCCAAGTTTTCACACGTCTACGTCTGTACCATAACCTTCCAAGCTTTAGAATGTCTCCATGTTCAGACGGCTATGGGCAGAATATACCTGCGCAGTTTTAGCGGCACAGACGACGCACGACCTATTATTTATGCAGCGATAGGGATTATGACGAGTACTTGACCTGTTTTCCTTTCATGCAACGTGTATGGGGCTGGGATAATCTGCAGTGCGTCGTCGGTCCTGCTGAAGTTACAGATGTGAGCGGAGCTCCTTACCTGCACAGAGTCCAGTGGATCTCTTGACGAATCCTGTCAGACACTGACACTCATAGCTCCCCGCTGTGTTCACGCACTCAGAGTGATCAGGACACGTCACACGTGACGTATTGCACTCATCAATGTCGTCATCACACGTCAAGCCTTTCCAGCCTGTCTTGCAGCTGCACGTCCCGTTCACGTGATCACAAAAGGCGACATATTGAGTGTTGCACGTGCAGTTATTGCTGCAGTTTTCACCGTAAGTGCCTTCGGAGCATTCTGTGTCAAGACAATAAAGACAATAAGAACCGACAGGAACTTAAAGAAGGGAGAGGTATATTTGTGAAAATGTAACACTCACTTTGCGTGCGCATGCGCATCCAAAAAACTAAAGACGTAATAAGTTGGTTTCTTGCTGTTTTCAACGTCCTTTCAACCGATATGGCTATTCGGGACTGATGCAATTGTGTTCCCCGTCTCAGTTTACAAAATGTGAAGAACACCAAAATGCCTGCTACATTTCTGAAAGAGTTTCATCAACATTTATATCCGGCCCTGCAGAAAATAGATTTCTACTCAGGGTGAGTTCAAAATAATGCTTTCAAACAGAAATCATGTCTAACCTCTGCACGTCCTCTGGTCGTCGTTGAGAAGGAAGCCATCACGACAGCTGCAGAGGAATGACCTGCCGTCAGCATTTTCCGTGCACTCCTGGTCACATGCGTTGTTTGCACACAGGTCCAAGTCTGAAGAATACGATGAAACGGGTAAATGACTGCAGAACGGTAAAGCACAGGACAGTATTTATGTAGGCAATGACTCAAGTAGCCAAACATGCCTTAGACCGACCAGATAAAAACAATTGCAAAAATAACAACACATTAATGTGACATACCACTTCCAGGCAAAAATATTGCACTGGGAAAAACTTGCACTGCAGACATTAGTTATCATGAGCAGATACACTGCTGATATAATTTACAAGTTAAATTTCGTACTTATGACTCGTATATGAATCAGCCATATCATCATTATGTAATTTACAGTGAACACTCATATGTTCTTGGGCTTACCAAGACATATGAAAGTTCTTGTAATTCCCTCGGGCATGAAACATATGAATAAACTCTAAGAGAACTTACCAATCCATTCACAAGTGTTGTTGCTCATGATTTGGTATCCATTGTTACAGAAGCATCGTTCCTCACTGCAACCGCCGTTCTCTGACGGGCAGTCCGTTCTGTTGCAATGTGCTGATGTCCCTGTTCAGGTAACATGGAGCCATGATTTCGACTCGGAAAGAGAGAGAGAGAGAGAGAGAGAGAGAGAGAGAGAGAGAGAGAGAGAGAGAGAGAGAGAGAGAGAGAGAGAGAGAGAGAGAGAGAGAGAGAGAGAGAGAGAAAATTAGACAAGACGAGACAGTACACAATCTTTATTATCGAGGGTAATAGATAAGCAATAATATATGCTTTTATACAGACTGCTATGGAGACAGAGTGAGAAAGCGGACAACAAATAAGATTGTTGCTTTTAACTTTCCTCCGAAAGCGGCGTATGGCTGCCTAAATGGCGGGGTAAAAAACGGCCATACACGTAAAAATTCCACTCGTGCAAAAAACACGAGTGTACGTGGGAGTTTCAGCCCACGAACGCAGAAGAAGAAGTTGCTTTTAACGTCCCTTAAAGCCACACTAATAGGTCATCGAGGAGATGTGAGGGAAGGTGGTTGAAAAACAGAAAAAAAGAAAAGAGTCACACACACTTTGAGTTTTCTTAAAGCCATATGTACTCGATGACTATACACGCTAATTGCTTTACCAACAGCTGGAGACAGACTAAATTAAGTTCCCTGCAAAATATTGTGGTCTAGGACCCCTTAAATGTTGAGATATTTGAATTTTCATTTTGATCTGGATCGTCCTATTTATAGATTTGGCAACACATGTAACGTTGATGCAAGGGAGAGAACACCGCGGCTTTGTTGACATCCTCACTTTTTCAGAGGCTAGAACAAGCTGTAATGCATGTATTATGGTCCGCGCATGGTGACGTATCGTCATTATATGGTCTTATGGTGCGTTTGACATCGATTGTGGGCAAACTACACTTTGTAAACACGGGAGTGCGTTAGTATGCCTTTAACATCTGTATTAATTTTCTGAAAAAAGAAATAATGTGCTTGTATTTGAATGATCGAATAAAACTATGCTCATCTGCGATTCAGTGTCGGCTTTTCTCTGTTTCCTATCTTTTAGCTTTTCTCAAGATTATATTTATAGAGGTAGAAGAAAAAAAAGGCAAATCCTAAGACTTACTTGCACAAGTGACGCCGTCATTATCCAGACTGTAGCCAGCAATGTCGCAAGAGCAGCGATAGGATCCTCGGATGTTGTCACAGCTTTGTGTGCACTGATTGGTGACAGGTATCGCACACTCGTTGATATCTACACATAGATAAATATCTCACTTATTTTGGGTAACACAGCAAGAATAAAACCTTTAACACTTAAAAAAAAGTAATATGACTAAGTTTCAAATAATTTTCTTCTCTTCAGTGCAGAACACACAGAGACGTCCTGTAGGGACAGCCAAAAAGTGAGAGAGAACGACAGCGAAACAAACAAACAAACAAACAAAACAGAGGAAAAGACAGATGCAGACAGACAGACAAAAACACAGAGACGAAAAGTGAAAACATACATTCTTGTAAACAGTCGCTGTTTGTAAATATATGCCATTTTGTCTTACCATCGCACTTAGATGAGGTTGCGTTGAAAGAGAAGCCCGCGTTGCACAGACACCGGTAGCTGCCGACCGAGTTCTCACATCTTTGTTCGCATGGGCTGCTGTCACACTCGTTTACATCTGAACAAAAGAAACAATGCTCTGGTAAAATTCTGAAATCAAATGAATTGATTAACACAAAACAGCCTTCCACAACAAATATAGAAAGCCATATACACACCATGGCTTTGTATTTATATATTTGAATAAAAACCTGGTTAAACCACACACACACACACACACACATACACACACAAAGCGGTATACGTTACAGTGTGTCTAATAATTATTGAGGATTTTGCCTCTGATTTCAAACTAGTGGTACATGTTCCTAGCATATACACAATTCACGGCATTATATATATCTATGCCAGGCTTATTGATTGGCATGTCCGAAAAACATGGTCGATTTGTGAATGATCTCCCTTTGATCGTACCAGACGACATTTATTGCCCTTTGTTGCAAAATGTTCTTTTTTAAAACAAATTTGTGTTTTTTGACAACTTCAAATGGAGCACTTTTAAAATAAAAGTTGCAATTACAGTCTACGACATAATTCTCCGTAGAGAAGCATATCTTTTGATTCGATTATGTGAAAACAAGCACGCATGATACAAAACAAGAGCCGGGAAATCTAAAATGTTTGACAAAAACATGACCATGGGTTCTTATCTTTGCGCCCTGACAAAACCAGGTAATTCAGTCAACTGCCAGTGGCTTGAGTTTGATCAGCTAGTGTAGCAGTACGCAAGATAATAATCTCAACTGAAATAAAAAGGTTAAAGCGGAAGTAAATTCCACTATTTCGTCAAATGGACTGAACGCGATTACACACAGAATGCCTTTTTGCTCGTCCACTGTAATCCTCATAACCAGTAATTGTGTAATAGTTTTTGTAATGTTGTCGGCATTACCACCAACTATACTGCTGATCCTGTCTGTTCGTACTTATGACCAAATTCAAAATATCGTCCTCCAGTAGGGGTGTCCCCAGTAAAAAGCAAATTACATTAGCGTCCCAGGCAAAATGTAAACCTAAAATTGTATTTGTTAGACCTTATACAGCGGCATTTCTCATAGTATTGATTGTTTATGAAACTAACACGGATTCCCTGTAGCGCAATAAGCCAAAATAGATCTTAACACTAAAATATCAGCACATTTTTCGAGAAAAGCCTAGTTTTTTTTATATTTTTTAATTTATTTTTTTATTGTTTTTTTTTTATTCAAATAAATAACAACAATTAACAATATCTCATACAATGAATTAAATACACCTTATCGAGTACAACAAGCTAACTTTTTTAACGTTATGTTCTTCGAACACTCACACAAAAATGCTTCTTATCTGTAACTGCCTATTAAAAGTACTTTCCAACGGTAAAAACGAATTTGTTTTTTTATATATACATAAAATATATATACTAACGCACATCTTTCCGATTAAGATAATGTGGTTCAATTTATACATAGTTGCCTTTTTCACCATTACACAATCCATACCAAATAAAACATCACTAACTTTCAAAACAATCTTAATTTCTAAAGTACGAAAAATAAATTCTTCAATAAACTTCCAGAATTTGTATACAACCGGGCATTCAAAAAAGAAGTGTTCCATTCTAGTACTGGAACGAACAAAACATAATCAACAATCGAAAAATATTTTGCGAAGCTGTCTTTACTTGAGTAAGTGTAAAAAAAAACTAAAGAATTATGTACTCACCAATACACGGACAGCACAACACTACTAAATCAAATTTTCGCTTATAAAATTGTGGTATGTCCTCGTATTGGTGATTACAGAACTCTTTTGTTTTTTTAAACTTTGTTCGTCTCACCTAAAGTCACTTTGTTGTTTAGATTTCGGTAAGTGTGACACTGAATTTCGCACAAGTTTTAGAGCCCCGATGTCTCTTGCGGTAATTGTCAAACTGAGAATAGGGAACACAAGATACAGCTATGTTACTTGATTGTGTAAGCAGGGAAAACAGTCTTCTGTCGTTTCATACAAGAAACATCTCTGTCCTGATATTTGTACTTTTTACTACAAGTAAAATACTAATTCTCAATAATTTGTTGACAACCTAGCTGTATTTTCACCCACATATCGCACGTATAGTGCGTCACAACTAACGAGTTAGCATGGGAAGCAAAATGGCAGCGGTGGTGGATTTTGATTTGAGGAAGTCACGCGAAAACAACGAGCATTTGTACAATGATGATGTGTAATTTATTTGTCTGTGTAAGGTTTGCTTTTTGGGTGCGAGAGTTAAGTACCAAACTTGTACACGTTAATCAATTACCTTGACAAACACCGCTGACGTTTGTGAAACCTGATGAGCAGCTGCACCTGTATCCGCCTGGGAAATTAACACAGAAGGTGTTTTGTGCCTGACACGGCGCCTGCATCGTGATACATTCGTTGATGTCCTGGTCACAGCGCAATCCTTCCCAGCCTGATTTGCATACACATCCGGTCATGACGTCACAGTGGGTGGAGCCCAGACCACAGGCACAAGTATTGTTACATTTCTCTCCGTACGTACCCGTTGGACAAGCTGTAAGAAGACGTGTGATCAAACCAATGTTGACAGAAATAAGACGAAGAATATTTCCTAAACGTAAAGCCCGCTTCAGGGATGCGCACCGTTTTCTGTTTTGTGCTGAGTTATGGGATATACAATAAGCTAACAAATTTCCCCACTATCAAGACAGACTGATCAGATCTCTACAAACTATTTGGACAAGCTGCTGTATGACTACACCCTATTTGTCGAAGTACACTGCACACATATTGATTGGGTGCAAACTACTGCTCTATCAAGAAAGATAGGTTCTCCTTAGTTTTCAAGACTAATTGTTACTCTCACGTAATTCCTGATCAGACACTGATTGAAAAACATTTGCAGGCACGGCTCTAACATAAATCAGTATATTAATTAATATCTAGTGAACAGACCAGTCAGAGGGATGCGACGTCACAGAGAGAGAGAGAGAGAGAGAGAGAGAGAGAGAGAGAGAGAGAGAGAGAGAGAGAGAGAGAGAGAGAGAGAGAGAGAGTCAGAGGGATGCGACGTCACAGAGAGAGAGAGAGAGAGAGAGAGAGAGAGAGAGAGAGAGAGAGAGAGAGAGAGAGAGAGAGAGAGAGAGAGAGAGAGAGAGAGAGAGAGAGAGAGAGAGAGAGAGAGAGAGAGAGAGAGAGAGAGAGAGAGAGAGAGAGAGGAAACAAAGCGACATGTGTATTATATATACACACATACAAACGGACAATAATACACACAATAAAAATCCGAAATAAACAGTGTATTACCTTTGTCTTCCTCATTTACTTATTCAGACGATTATAGTAATCATGTATTCTTAATCTTATGATAACAATAACATAAAAAATACGAGAGTATACAAACACACTGCGACAAAACTTAATTGCAAACATATTGTATAATTACATATTCAAATGACTCACTCCCGGCCGCGCCTGGCGGGTTCAGGGTGGAGATTTTTCCAGACCTGCCAGTGCCTTATTCCTCTTCGTGTGTACACGCAAGCACAAGAGCAAGTGCGCACGGAAAAGATCCTGTAATCCATGTCAGAGTTCGGTGGGTTATAGAAACACGAAAATACCCAGCATGCGTCTCCCGAAAGCGGCTTATGGCTGCCTGAATGGCGGGGTAAAAACGGCCATACACGAAAAATGCTACGGGAGTTTCATCCCATGAACGAAGTAGAAGAAGGAGAAGGAGAAAGAGAAGAAGCATAAGCAGAAGGAGAAAGAGATGAAGAAGAAGAAGAAGAAATGACTCACGTAGACAAGAGTGTCCGTCATTGTCTAGCATGGAGCCAGTAGGACATTTACACCTGTAGCCCCCTGCAGTGTTGACGCAATCGCTGTTGTCACTGCAGCCTGAGGTACCCAGGCTACATTCATTTTCATCTGAAAATGAGCAAAACTCATGTAACACCTTTTCTTACATTTTCAAAGCAGTACCTGTAACATCAATGATCACATGTTCGTTTGGATATTTGTGAAAGCGTACACATCTTTTCGCATCGTTTTCGTAAACCACTCATTTGTATGGCCCTTATGCTTTATCAATGTTCATGGGGTGTTAAGTACTGGGAAGCATGTCAAAGCGATGCTCACCAGTCAAAATACCTCCAGTCATTGGGCTCTTGAATGTTTGTTAAGTTTTTCTTGTGACAGGAAGCGTTCCTCATAACGAGCATATGCAATTCGTTCAAGCTTATACCGCACTTCACTCCATATCCAAGCGTGTGGTACATCTTCAGTCATTTTCAGAGTTTTTTGAAAACCTGTTTCCGGTCGCCTTTTATTGCCCACGGACAGATTCTTCTAATCATGAATGTTTTCACCGTTTGATGACTTAGAGAGAAATAAGTAACACACTTACCCTGACAGGACTGGTTATCTGCTTCCAGAACATAACCAGTCCGACAGAAACAAAAGGCACGGTCAGAGTCGTCAAGGGAACATCCATGATCACAGGTGAGGCCTTCAAACTCCGCACACACGTCTGCCACTGCAACCGTAACAGGTTTGTATGAAATAAACATTGTGATGGTCAACTTTTTTTGAAATTATTCTAGTTCATTGGCTACTTAATATTGTCTACGCATTGTGAACGTACATTTTAAATCCCAATCTACTAACGATACTAGCAAGATAAATTTGCTATGTATGTTAATGTCTAATGTTCAATGATAATTTCAGTTTCGTTTACTGTATGAAAAAATTAACACTTAACGCAAGGAACGTTACAGTTCATACATTAGCAGTGCATACAGCAAGTTAGGTCGAGTAACTCTTTCTATCGGTATCGTACGCTTTTGACTACTAAGTCAAACAACAAAAGGACATACACATTATCACGTTCCAAAGAATATATTATTATAACTGAAGCTGAAATTTGTGCACATGCACTTGTTTTTGCCTTTTAAAGACATATGAGACAAAAGTCCCGTATGCAGCAGAACATACACTTTCTTTTAACCTATATAATGCATTATGACATGTATCGATAGACATGTGCATTTGACAACACGGTTGCAAAATGCATTGACGTGATGCGCAAATATATTATCTTTGTTTCGGTTATCCCAGACATAAAACGAACGGATTTTAACCGGGCCTACCTTGACTGCATGTAGACCTGTCGACATTCAACCTAAATCCGTAGCGGCATTCACAGTTGTAGGAACCGGGGACGTTCGTGCATACTTGTCCACACTGATTCTGAGTGCTGTTGCACTCGTCAATATCTGCAAAGAAAAAAAACAAAACAAAAAACAAACAAAACATAGTTGCACAACCTAAAAAAACAAAAACACTTCTAGATAAGGGGGGAAACGTATTTTTCATTACCATCTGAAGCTGTTCACAGTTTAAATGAAATATTAAAATGCAACGCTTATGTCCCCACTCGGCTGCATACGTTTCGACTTGACTTCATTTGTTTGTTTGTTTGTTTGCTTAACGCCCAGCCGACCACGAAGGGCCATATCAGGGCGGTGCTGCTTTGACATATAACGTGCGCCACACACAAGACAGAAGTCGCAGCACAGGCTTCATGTCTCACCCAGTCACATTATTCTGACACCGGACCAACCAGTCCTAGCACTAACCCCATAATGCCAGACGCCAGGCGGAGCAGCCACTAGATTGCCAATTTTAAAGTCTTAGGTATGACCCGGCCGGGGTTCGAACCCACGACCTCCCGATCACGGGGCGGACGCCTTACCACTAGGCCAACCGTGCCGGTACTTCATTTGTACAATGACCTCAATCTCATCATAACATAGAGTGTATATAAAGAAAAGTGGAGTGAAGTTCAAGGGCTGCAATGAAGGTATCTAAATCCCTGAATCCTTGCTATAGCTTCAACTAAGATATTTTCAAATCTCTTGTTCAGGTACATCGATGCTGTTCAACTACAAAATTGCAAATATAAGAAACCCCACTAAATTGACAAACAGTAGATCTATAAACAAGTAAACTGATATATTGTTGACTACGTCTTGTATCATATCAAAATGTATTTTACATCAATTGTTTCTTGACAAAACAAGTCTTGGGGATGAAAGGCATCAAACCTTCACGGGGCATGTCATGGAGGCAACACTAAAGAGAATGCGTTAGAAGATTTGGTTAAGAAACCATTTTGTTTATAGGCTGACCAATATGTATCAATTTAATTAATCTTAAAACATTATCAAGTGGCACCAGTGCATTTCCCGTCGACACGCGTGTAGCCGTTTTTGCATGTGCAGTAGTAGCTGCCAGGAACGTTGGTACAGTCTGCAAGCTCTTGGCAAGCGTTCAGCATTGACCCCTCACTGCATTCATTTATGTCTGAAATATATAATGCGAACAAGTTGTCAACATGTTTTGAAACAGGTTGAGAGTTTTGCCCTTTTGTTTTCATTAAAGAGAGAGAGAGAGAGAGAGAGAGAGAGAGAGAGAGAGAGAGAGAGAGAGAGAGAGAGAGAGAGAGAGAGAGAGAGAGAGAGATGGTTTCTTAATTCATAGGGCCATTGTCCCGAAAGAAGGAGTGTGAACAAAAAAATTAACATTGCATATAATGAGAGAGAGAGAGAGAGAGAGAGAGAGAGAGAGAGAGAGAGAGAGAGAGAGAGAGAGAGAGAGAGAGAGAGAGAGAGAGAGAGAGAGAGAGAGAGAGAGAGAAAACACACGAGTATACTGCCTACGTTCGTAATTGTAGGCGAGTGTGCACCTTTCTTTGTCTGTTTCTTTGTTTTTAAACTATTTCTTTTATGAAAATCAAAGTTCCCTTTTTTCTCTGTCTTCTTGTCTTACTTTTTACTCATTTGTTCTCTGTTTATAACATTTGTGTCACATTCACCTTGGCAGACACCATCAGAGCTCTCACTGTAACCTTCAGAGCAGAGGCAAATATAAGATCCATTGTTGTTGACGCAGAGTTTCCCCTCCCCGCATACATCCGGGTTCTCCTCGCACTCGTCCACGTCGTCCTGACACTGGCTTCCGGTCCAGCCCGCCTGACAGACACAGCCGGTGACAGGGTGACAGCTGAGGCCACGCCCACTGCATAAGCACGTGTGACGACACTCTGGGCCATAGCGAAGTTGGGGACACGGACTGCACGTGCGTTGATCGCTGCCCATCATGTGACCTGCATAGCACGTGCAGGTGAAGCTTCCATTGTTGTTGATGCAAGACTGGCTGCAGACATTCTCTGCGCACTCGTCTCTATCGACGCATGTTTTGTTGTTCGCAGTGTCTAGGATATACCCGTTTGAACAGAAGCATTGCGCGACAATGCCACCCTGGTCGTCAATGACGTTTGTGCAACCTTGCTCGCATCCAGCATTGTTGCACAGGAATTGGGTTGCGCTGTCAGCCTCACAGCTTCCTGAGAAAAAAAACATCAATTGAAGTCAATCATATTAAGACAGGCACAGCTCCTGATGATCCGATATCAAGCCAGCAGCCAGTACTGCTATACAGGTTGGGGGTTTACTTTGTCAACTATACAGCTCCATGAAATCAAGCACGCCAAGTTCCTGGCGATCACATACGCGCTCACGCAAACTAATCGAACTGTACAAGGATGCATCAAACAAGAATGAGCGTGCCTCAAAGACAAAATCCCAAAATGTCATATCATTGCACAGAGCAACACTCATGTGATTACTTGCAAAATAAGCAAAATAACAAGGTTGTATGTTAAACAATCTGTACGCAACGATTGTTCTCGTTAGCAACCAAGAAAACACTGATCAACATTGACGAATACAATGTGACGTTATAATGGATTATTTTTGCGCTTGTGACTCAAAGCTGGGCGCTATTTGATGTTCTGTTATTTTCCCATTTAAACCCAAAACTTCATCGAGTCGTCACTCTAAAGTGATTTTACTGGAATGACTGTGATGTAGGCCAAAAATAATAAGGCACATAATATAAAGGCAACACATTTAGTTCGACAATGCAAGAAGATAGTGAGGTTAAAAATATTCGTATGGCTTTAATTGTGCAAAACGTACACATTTTGAAGGATTGCAACAATAAGGAACGCATTCACAAGATGGTGTTCCTATTGAACCATTCGCATCACAGAAGATGCACACACACTCGGCTTACCTTTGGCAGCCAGCGTGTAGCCGGGAAAGCATTGGCACTGAAAGCTTCCCTCTGTGTTGAGACACTGTTGTTCGCAGTCGTGAGTTTTTTCCGCACATTCGTTGATGTCATCACAGCTGACGTCATCCTTGCTGAGGCGGTAACCATTTTGGCATGAACAGGCGTAAGAGCCAGGTGTGTTGGTGCACAAACTTGTGCAGTTGGACTGTCCGGCACACTCGTCTACGTCGATGCATCTGAACACATTAAATGCACGCTTTTGTGAACATAAAACTAATATATGTCAACCTCAAATCCAGTTTTATCTCCCACAATTCCGAGAGGAATGGGTCACGTGAGATAGAACGCGGGAATACGTCAATGAACGAATGGTTTTCGTCCTGTGAAGACATGTTGGTGCACTGTCTCTCTTTGCTTTACTTTCATTTTTCTCTAACCTTTCTCTGTACAAGCTTTAGTTGTAGGTTAGTTGAAGTGTATTGACTATTTGATTGTTTATCATTGTGTCAACTTGCAAGGTAAGGAAACACTTTGGAGTTTTCGGTGTTTGTTTGTCTTTGAACCGGGAACGCGTCGTTTCGCGTGTGAATTTTATTCGTCGAAGCTAACACATGGAAATGTTACTGGCGTCAGTCGGCTCGTTACTTGTTTTTGCAGGTGTGACCTAAGGTCAGTCGGGATCGGTACTTGTTTTGGTAGGATGACATATTATTTTGGCTACGGAAATGTAGGACACGGTTTGCTGACACAGTCAGTCACGATTTGCTGACAAAGTCAGTCACGATTTGCTGAAGCAGCCTCTTTGTTTTTTCAGCAGCTGTCTCGATTACAGCAATATTACTATCGCCTAAGGCGAACTATGGGCCACAGAAGGCCCGCTGTGCTAAGGCTGGGCACTAGTCCATTGAAGATTTGAAAATCTTTGGAGTGGATTTTGAAATGTTTCATACTGCAACGGGGGCGCTTGTTCGTCTGCAGGAATCAATATAACTTTTTCGTGTGGTTTTTGTTCGGTAATATGGCGGACTCGGGAGGTGGTGAATGTGCTGCTGGCGGGAAGAAAACCGGCAAGAAATCGACGAAGGCACAACCTTCTGAAGTGATACCGTCAGAAAAGGCGGGAGTTGATAAGTCTCTTTCGATAGAGAAGAGCTCGTCTGGCCCACGTGATTGTGAAGTTGCTCTGAAAATGGACAAAATTTTGGAGACAATGACTGCCTTGTCTGGCAGACTATCTGATTTGGAGAAAGTTGGTAAGCTTAATGCGACGCCTGTTGCTTCAACATCGCGTGCAACCGAGTCACATGGAACCGAAAGCAGTTCGGCGCAAGAGTCGCAAGCGGATGGAGAAGACGGTGCTTCGGTTAGATTTGCTCATGAGCAGTTCGAAAATGAGTTTGATTCGGCTGAAGACACGGATGTTGCTTCGGACAATGATTTTGACGCAGGCATAGTAGTGGATACAGTTGGCGAGGGGATTCATCCATCTCTGGCAGATCGTTTTGAGGAAGGACTTCTTCTTCCATCAGATCGGGCACGTGTGCGAGACACTCTTCAGAACTATCCGCGGCCCAAAAATGTCACGTCGCTTCGAACGCCGACTCTAAATCGTGAATTAAATGGCAAACTGTTAGACAAGTTTGCAAAGAAAAGAGACTCGAACCTGTCCTTTGTTCAGGAACAAGTAGGTTGTGCGCTGAAAATTATCGCTCAGCTTATGTCCGACCTCAAAGAAAAACCAGCAAGTCGGAAGATGAGTGAGCGTGACAGCTTTAGCAAACTGGCCGATGCGGCTCGCCTTCTTATGGCTTCACACAAGGACCTGTCACAAGTGCGGCGCGAAGCACTCAGGCCGACACTTAGCCAAGACTGCAGGGCCTTATGCAATGTGCAGCTAAATTTCAAACTGACGTCTAACGAGTTTTTGTTTGGGGAGGATCTAGCGAAAAGGGTCGACGATGCAGTGAAGAACAGAAAATTATCATCCACATTGTCACAGTCCCTTTCAAAAAACGCCACCAGAGGTCGTCAGTTCTACCAAGGGCGGCCTCGACAACAGTTTCAGCAGAGACAACAGTACCAGCAGAGAAGAGGTTTCTCCAACCGACAGACAGGACACAAATTCTCTCCCAAGTTCCACTCCCAACAGAGCGGGATTCCCTCCAAGAAAACAAAACGGGATTAGAATCTGATATTTGTGCGCCAGCTGTTTCTATTTTAAGGGAACAGGTTAGTTCAAAATGTGTGAATACTCCTGAGAACTTTCATAGTGGAAAAGTTGCTGATCATTTAAATAGTTGGAGACAGTTAACTTCTGATAGATGGATCCTTCAGCAAGTCGCAGGAATTGAAATTGAATTTATGATCACTGGTGAACACATTCCAGACAGGAAAGAAATTAGATTTTCTTCTTCCGAGGATGAGCTAGTGGCTAATGAAGTAGCGAAGCTAGTGGAGAAACAGATTGTTCAAGAGGTGGATCAACGGCCAGATCAACTTTTATCAAGTATTTTCTTGCGTCAGAAAAAAGATGGTAGTCAAAGGGTGATTTTAAACCTAAAAAATTTGAATCAGACAATTGAAAAAATTCACTTCAAGATGGATACATTAAAAAACGCAGTGTCATTAATGAAAAAGGATTGCTTTTTTGCCTCAGTTGATCTAAAAGATGCATATTTCTCCATACGCATCGCTCACAAGTTCAGAAAATATTTCAGATTTCAGTTTCATGGCAAAACTTTTGAGTTCCTGGCTCTTCCACAGGGATATCGTGATTCTCCTCGCATTTTCACGAAACTACTGAAGCCTGTATTGGCCCACTTACGTTTATCTGGCCATACCCTTCTGATATACATTGATGATACCCTTTTGCAAGGAGACACTTTTGAAGAATGCCAGGCAGCAGTGTTAGATACATGTGCTTTGTTGGATCGTTTGGGCTTTACTGTGCATCCTGTGAAGTCAGTATTTACACCTACTCAATGCATTGAGTTTTTAGGGTTTCAGCTTGATTCTCAGAACATGTTAGTTTCTCTGACCCCCCGGACAGTTGATAAAATTCGCACTAAGTGCGCTGATTTAGCTGGAAGAACGAAGTGTACAATTAGGCAGTTGGCTGAAGTTATCGGATATTTAGTGGCTGCCCAACCGGGTGTTTGGATTGCACCTCTCTTTTTTAAACGATTAGAGATCGCAAAAAATCAAGCCCTTGCTGTTAGGAAAGGTGACTTTGATGCAGAACTTGTGGTTTCAGAACAAGTTCGTTCAGACCTTCTCTGGTGGATTGATAATGTCAAGCAATATCCTTCCCCTGTTAGCAGAGGCATACCTCCGGTAATAGTAAAATCAGATGCTTCGAAAATAGGGTGGGGGGCGGAGTGTCAGGGTAGCACCACAGGGGGAATGTGGACTAAGGAAGAAGCTTTTGAACATATCAATTGTTTGGAACTTAAAGCAGCCTACTTTGCCCTGAAATCCCTTTGCAGGGGATTATGTCACTCTTACATTCAGTTACTTACAGACAATAGCACCACTGTTGCTTGTATTAATAACATGGGCAGCACAAAAGTTTTGTGCAACGACATTGCCAGAGACATTTGGTTGTGGTGCTTATCACATAGTAATTGGGAAACGGCAACACACTTACCGGGTTGCCTAAATATAGAGGCAGATGCAGAATCCCGTGTGGATAGACACAACATTGAATGGCATTTGGACACACAAGTGTTTGCAGAAGTCATCAATCGGTTTGGTCTCTGTGATGTAGACTTATTTGCTTCTCGTGTTAACGCACAGTTAAGAAAGTATGTTTCATGGAAACCTGACCCAGATGCATTTGCCATTGATGCATTTTCCTTAGACTGGTCATTGTTCAAAGCGTTCTGTTTTCCGCCTTTCAGTCTCATTTCAAGAGTGCTCCAAAGGATAGAAGTCTTAGAGGCGGAGTGTGTGCTGGTGGTGCCATTATGGACAACGCAAGTGTGGTTCACGAAACTGTTGCGTCTACTAGTAGAACTGCCGGTCCTGTTGCCCCGAAAAGAAAACTTACTCATTCATCCACTGACAGGGGAGCATCACCCACTACTGAAGAAGATGAAACTAGTAGCATGTTCCTTGTCCGGAAAGCCCTTCAGAAACAGGGAATTCAGGATGAAGCAACAGACATTATCATGTCAGCCTGGAGAGAGGGTACGAAGCGTAACTACGAGTCATATTTCAAACGCTGGCTTCAGCATTGCCTTGAACGGGATAGAGATCCCTTTTGTGCCTCTCCACATGAGTTGATAAGGTTTTTAACGAAACTGTTCCAAGAAGGCAAAGGATACAGCAGTTTGAACATGGCACGAAGCGCTGTTTCCGCATTGTCCCTTCAGGACAATTGTTCAGTGGGTTGTCATCCATTGGTGAAGAAGTTTTTGAAAGGAGCTTTCAACAGACGGCCAGCTTTGCCTCGTAATTGTGTGACCTGGGACGCTAATCTAGTGCTAAAATTTGTAAAAGAATGGTCACCGGCAAAATTTTTATCGCTGGCGCAATTGACGCTTAAAACTGTGCTGTTGTGCTTGTTGGTCTCTAGTCAAAGGGGACAGGCGATTTGGTTGATGGACTTGCGTAACATGAGTTGGACAAAGGATAATGTACGATGTAGGTTTGGGGATTTGCTCAAAACTTCTTGCCCAAACAAACATCAAAATGAAGTGGTATTTTGTGCCTTTCCGTCTGATTTGGCAATTTGTGTTGTACATTATTTGAAACAATATGTCAAAAGAACTCGTGCATTTAGAGGAACGGAAACGAGACTCTTTATTAGTTGGACAGCCCCTCACAAAGCGGTGTCGAGAGATACTATCCGTCGATGGACAAAGATTGGATTACAAAAAGCGGGTATTGACATGACAATATTTACGCCGCATTCAACTCGTTCCGCTGCATCTAGTAAAGCTGCAAGTAAAATTCCTCTGGCAACCATTCTGAAGACTGTTGGTTGGCGTCGGGCTAACACCTTCACAACTTTTTACAAGAAACCAGTGGACAGTGGGAGGAGTTTTGGACAGGCTGTTCTGTCATGAAGAATTGGGGTAGGTTTATATGTATTTCAATTCATCGACAGTGATAGGGTGTAAATGCTGCAGACTTTAAAGTCTCACGTGACCCATTCCTCTCGGAATTGTGGGAGATAAAATTACATAATTATGACGAGCTTACTTGAGTAAGTGAAGTCTAATTGTGGTTTTATCGACCACAATGTAGAGAGGAAAGGGATTACGTGCCTCGCCCTAAGTTGTCTTCAGAGTTATACCGATAACCGTTTTCCCTCCCTATCCCTTTCCTCTCTCTTTCTCTTTTCTCTGCACCATTTACACGTCGTTAAACAGTGACGTATTCCCGCGTTCTATCTCACGTAATCCCTTTCCTCTCTACATTGTGGTCGATAAAACCACAATTAGACTTCACTTACTCAGGTAAGCTCGTCATAATTATGTAATTTGGACATCAAGTTTTACAACAAACGTTCCCATAACATATAGTACATGTAATTAGGAGTTGTCATGCAGCTCTTCAATAAACACACTACTGCAAGTTTGTATTATCATTTGTTGATTGATTTTCACTAAGATCGATAGTACAATTAAATGAATCAACCGGATAGATTCAAAACTTAAAAAATGTCGAACTGAATTCAGTGTCCTGCGTTCGACTATACGTTTTACCATGTTGCAAATCATTTGTTTTATGTAAACTATTAAGCTCTACCGTGTAGGGTCAGAGGAATCCGTGTCAAAGCCATCAGGACACCCAGTGCACGTGAAGCCGTCGTCACTCTGGCCTTGTTCCTGTGGTGTCCGGTCCGTGCAGACCTGGCGCATGTCGCAAGGACTTTCCTCACAGGCATCAAAGTTCTCGTCACAGTTCTCGCCTGAGGATTACACAAAATATGTCTCAATTAAGATACGCGCACCCCATGAAAATGAGCAAACACTTGTTATCTATTGTGTTTTGGGGTTTTGACACTATGGCACGCTGTGATCTACGTTCTTTCAGCTGTGCATAACCAAAGTATGAATTGTTGTCAATAAAGGCACGTTTTGACTTCTTTTTGTTGTGATATTGATTGCTTTGGAATCGTTCCTGGCCTCATTATATATTCATTAACTTTAAATGCCATAACTTTCGTTCAAAATCCCTTTGGAAGAAGGTTCAAGTCTGGAAATGTAGATCAAAATACGTGTTCGACTGCTCTCGCCGGTAAGTGGTTAACTTTGTTTTTGATTGGCTGATCTGTGATATGGCACAAAGCTAGGCTTTGCAATACAGCAAATCAGAGTATGCCTTATATTGTAGCTTGGTAGGCTGAATCTAAATATGCATGGTGGATATCAAGTTTTAGAGCTGCAAACCTGTGCTACGATTACAGTGGCGAAATATGAGTAGGTATTTAAAGAAGATGTTCATATCAAGAGACAAAGCAAAAGTGGCACTGTTACCAGCTTACAGGCTGAAGCAGAAGAAAAAGGACTGCTGAAAAACAGTGGTGGAAAATGTAAACACTGAACCCACACCTCCTCGTCCATCGCCATTGCTCGCTCATTCAGATATTGTGACTCATTCGGATATGAATATAAAGAAGGCAAACAAAGTAAAACTGTGCTGTGGTTTTGACCCAGACGATGAACTGACTGGTATCAGACTTGTGGACATCAAACTTTCAGACGTTTTGTAAACAAAATGTTGCGCCCATCATGTTAACAACCTCCGGCGATACTCGTTTGTTTCATGTAAATCAAGCATCGAAACATAGAAGATCATTTTCATATGTCGATGCCTAATATGAATATTTCGCCCTGCAGTCCGGACTGACGATCTAACAGCGAATGACAAGAAGAAGAAAGATATGTCGATGCCTAAAAGAATCACACTTAGTTTAATTACGTCTAAATACGTAGTGTGGCAAAGTATATAATGAGAATCGGCGTCACGTTTGATCGATTGCTATGTTTGCTTTCGGTAAACAAAACACAGATTTTTGGGAGTATGAACATGCCGCCGCCTCCCAATACGAAACGTTGGACAATTCAAATGAAGCAAATAAACAAAGCAACACAAAAAGCTGCTGTTGTTAGCTGAGAGCAAGCTCTGACCAGTTGAAAGACAGACAATAAGGATCTGAGGCAGTCAAAGTGTGGCGCGATGACGTTATGCTACCCGTCTCTCCCAGGTCAGATAAACGCTTCACACTCTAGAAGCAGGCACTTTGTGTGCGCTCAAAATTTTCAATGCGCTATGGTATTACATCTCACGTTAATAATACCATCAGGATAATTTGGAATGCAGGGGCGGATCTGGGTTTTGAAAGGGGGGATGCAAAGTTCTTTTTTTTTTTTTTTTTTTGTATCTTATCAGCGAAGCGCCGAACCGATGGCGCGAAGCGCCGAGCATGCTAGGGGGGTCCGGGGGCATGCCCCCCCGGAATTTTTTTTTAAAAAGGAAGCAAAATTGTGCAATCTGGTGCAATCTGAGCGTGTAAAGTGCTATTTTCAGGTGATACATTTTTCTTCTTTTCTTTTTTCTTCTTTTTTTTTGTTTTTTTTTTTTGTCCCGCTGGGGGGGGGGGGGGGGGTGCAATTGCACCCATTGCACCCCCCCCAGATCCGCCCCTGGAATGTGTACTTTTGTTGTGCTAAATTGGAGTTTTGGAAGAAGCCTAACTTAGGATGACTGATGCACAGATGACTGCAGCGCTAGTACTGTATGGTACGACCGCGGATCACTGGATTGTTTGGTTGGTTGGTGTTTTTTTCATGTGCCTTCAATCTATTTGAATATTCGGGACCAATTCAATTTTGTTTTCCCTCTCAGTTTACGTTATGAATGATCGCAGTTTTTGAAATTATTACATTAACGTCGACTACAGTGAAGTTGAAAGGCTTCTTAAAAACGCAGATCTTTCCACACTTGTTACTCAAAAGCTTGTCAATAATCTTAATCGTCATTAAAAAAAAAGTTTAAAATCTTGTTCGGTGAGACAAGGATTATTGGAAATAATACATTTACATTTGCAAAAATACAACTAGTGATTCTTAACAGAAATTTGATTTAAAACGTTAAGAAGAAGACTAAATGGTGTTCACAAAAGACCTTTCTACGCATTACAGCAACTGCCAGAAGCACATTGAAATGGTCCACAATGCTAGAGTGACTGTAAAACAACCAAACCAGCAGTTGATCAAATGGGCGGTTCTGGTGAGGTTATGCCCCCTCTTTCTTTCGGCTGGTACACCACCTCGCGGCAAGATCACACGAGAAAGGAAAAAAACTTGCATTGGTCCCAAATAGCATATCGGTTTGGTAATAGTTCGTGTGTAAGTCGTGCATTTTATATGGTAAACAGACAATTGTCGGTTCTGGTGAGTTTATACCCCTTCTTTCTTTCGGCTGGTAACTGGCGCCACCTCGCGGCAAGATCACAGGAGTTGTCTCGCGTTATCACCCCAGAAGCTCTCATTACTCACCGGTCCATGCAGGCAGGCAGTCGCAGGCAGCAATCTGGAACCCATTCACAGCCGAGGTTGTCGTTCTGGTGTAGTCACATAACCCATGATTGCTACATCCTGAACACGTCACAATAGTTATGTCACGGACGGGAGAGGACACGTTCTTCGAATCCACTGCGTAGAAGCTAGAATATAGAATGAACAAAGACGTGGTTTTAACGGGGTATAACCTGTCACAGTCGTGGGGATCTTAACTCCTATACAATGGGCTGGACAAGTGTTATGGGCCCTTTTAGTCGCTACACCAAGGTGGACGTGAGCTTATTATTAATCTCGCGTGTTAACCAATCATTACTAGAGACACAGGTTCCTTGCTTGTCGTTTTTCTGCCGTGTAAAGGCAGAAGGAAGCAAGTCCATGAAACATAGTTTCTAGAAAATTGACTTTTTCTGTTTGCATCTATGTATTGGAATGCAAATCTTTAAATGACATCGTTTTGTACTGATGAAATGCAGGGCAGTGTTTTGCGTTTATGGTATGAATATTAAAACCCAAATTTGATTTAGCACTTAAAAATAATGATTTTTGTGGACTTTCTTTTGCCAAATTGATACACGAAACTCATTCACATAAAAATAATAGTAAAAAGGCAGTAACAGGACATACTGCTTTCTGCCAAATTATGGCCCAACTTAAATCTTGTTAACAAAAAAAGTAGCAAAAGGCAGCAATGGACCCAGTGACTGCTTTCTGCCATTTTATTTTAGTCTGGCTCAGAAAAAGGCAAGTGGACTTACTGCTTTCTGCAAATTTATTATCTGAGAAGATGCAAATTTGGGGAAAACGTTTTCCCATTCACACACGCCAACACCCACACCCACGTACACGCGTCCACACACACACACTCTCTCATCCTTTTCTGTCTGCTTTTCTCTATGTCTGTCTGCCTCTCTCTCTCTCTCTCTCTTGTGTGGCCGTGGTGCTTATGCTTATTTACTGTACATTTACATGTTATGCCTATATGAATTCATTATATGTTGTTTATATGCGTGCGGATGTGTTAGTGTGAATGTAAAGGGCACGTTGTAAGATTAGGCCCTTGGCTTAAAATGTTTACCCTTTATGTCAATAAAATGTTCTAAGTCTAAGTCTAAGTCTCTCTCTCTCTCTCATTCTCTCTCTCTCTCACTCACTCTATATGCTCCCATGGGGTCGCCTTCACGCGGCGGGAGTGTTTCCACCAAGCTACCCCACCCCTTTACTTCTCTTCTTTTGTCTTATTTCTGCCTTACCAGTCCTTTCACCTATATTTCCTTCCAAAAAACTCTCCCTACTATTCCCTGCAGTTTTCTGATTCCTTTCTTGTCTTATTTCTACCTGACTGGATCCGTCACCTTTATTTCACTTCCCAAAAGTCTTCTTTTCCACATCCTTATTTCTCTGTGGTCTTCTTAAGACCCAGCGTGTTTGCCGTGCGCTGCGACCTGTACCGGTTTGGGCTGGTGACCTGATGATTGAGGGGTTTACTTAGTTGCGACTTTGTAGCGCCAACACATCATTTTGGCCCAGTCTTTATCTAAGACAGGAGGTTGAAAAAGGCTTACCCGCTTCAATCAATCGGCTGGTCAAGTCTGGGTATATGTCTTGAGCATATTGCATCGGACCTTTGGCTAAAGGAGCAAGCGGCGGTAGGAGGGGGCGGCGGTAGTCGGGACAAACACTATGCCAAGTTGTTACCTAATCCGTTTCCGCTTGGAAAGAGTTGACGAACATTATGCCAAGTTGTTACCTAACCCGTTTCCGCTTGGAAAGAGTTAAATCTCCTATTACAGATTGATACCATATGTTTCCTCTTATCGCTGCGTATATCCATCTGTATCCTTGGCGCTCTGGAGTTGGATAACCGCTCCACCTAAGCGTCCCCTTGTTGGGCTCCGTGGTGGGTGGGGATCAGATGCGACGAAGATAAAGGCCCCAAACATGGCCACCTCTTCTTTTTCTTCTTTTTTTTCAAGCACCCGAAACGGAAACAAACGAAGATACTGCGTTGACTCTGACTCTGACGATGAAGTCCGAGTCAGAGCAACAAAGAACAACATCAGCGAGGCCTGGCCCCGTTTCATTGTTGTTGAGACAGCAGATGAGGCACAGCCCATCTCCAAACTTTCGCCTTTTGCGATACAGAAGGTTATTGCAGGAGTATCATCAACGATAGACAACATTAAGAGACTTCGTAATGGTTCTCTACTGATTGAATGTCCTTCAAAAAAGGCATCAGATGGTCTTCTCCGTCTGAATGGTCAGAAATTTGTTGATAGACCGGTCAAGGTCAGTCCTCACAGAGGCCTGAACACCAGCAAAGGAGTCATCCGATGCCGAGAGCTGGAGGGCCTCAGTGAGGCTGAAATAAAAGAAGGTCTAAAGGATCAAGGTGTCATTGATGTGTACCGGGTGTTGATCAGGAAGGGCGATATCAGAGTACCCACCAACACCCTTTTCGTCACTTTTTGTACCCCAACCATCCCTGAGAAAATCAAAGTGGGATTTGTTCAAATAAGAGTGACTCTGTATATTCCATCACCAATGAGATGTTTCCAATGCCAAAGATTTGGACATTCAAAGGCTGGATGTAAACAGAAGGCAGTGTGTGAGAGGTGTGGCGGAGATCCTCACGAAGGTCCCTGCACATCACCACCCACCTGCACAAACTGTAAGGGAAACCATTCCCCGTCCTCCAGAGAATGTCCAAAATACAAGTTTGAACAGGCCATTCAAAAAACAAAAACGGAGAAAAAGATGTCTTTCTCAGACGCCAGGAAGGAGGTTGAAAAAACGAATGTTTTTTCCTTCCAGAAAAGTTTTGCGGCAGCAGTCAGTCAAAGACCTGCAACAAAGTCAACACCCACCCAGACCAGTATTTCGTATAGGTCTGTGGGTGTCCAGGCAGGCCCGTCCATGTTGAAAAGGACAGAGCCCACAAGAAACAAAAGTATTTGTACACAGACAGATGAAAGCACAGGTGGGGCTATCCCCACTGGAGACTCTATGGGGTCTCCTGGTGAGGTTTGCTTCACCGCCCCAACTGGAGACCCTGTGGGGGCTCCTGGTGAGGTTCGCTTCACCACCCCAATTGAGGACCCTATGGGGTCTCCTGGTGAGGTTCGCTTCACCACCCCAACCCAGAAGCCCGTTCACAGGGCAACTCACAGGAAGGGGGCCGTCGAGGTTGTGGAGGTAGTGGACCTTACTAAATCCACACCACGAACACCTCCGGACAAGGGAAAAGTTACTCTGCCCCAAAGATCGCCTCGCACCCCAAAAATGGAGAGAAATCCCATCACATTATACAATCATTTTGGGAGTTTATCCGACGAAGAGGGTATGGAGGCAGAAACTTCTTAAAACTAAACAAACATAGCCAATTTTATTCAATGGAATTGTAGAGGGGTCCAAGCTAACTATGAAGAATTATGTCTACTTTTACACAAATTTCATCCTGTTGCTACAGCATTACAGGAAACAATGCTGAAATCAAACAAAGATTTTAATGTATCTGGATACAATGTTTTTAGAAACCATTCAGACAATAACACGTCTGGGGGAGTTGCTCTTTTGATTAAGAAAAGTGTACTTTGTAGTGAGATCAACCTATGTACAAACATTCAAGCTGTCGCAGCACGAGTGACATTAGATAAAACCATCACTCTCTGCAGTGTATATCTGTCACCATCAAAATGTTACACGAAGCACGATCTTGAAAATCTTATTGATCAGCTTCCAGCTCCCTTTGTTTTAATGGGAGATTTTAACGCTCATTCCCCTTTATGGGGCAGCAACTCTCTAAGTACGAGAGGACGAATTCTAGAAGATTTTTTAGACAATCGTAATCTATGCGTTTTAAACGATGGAGTACCAACCTATCTCCATCCAGCAACAGGATGCAAGTCCATACTAGATCTAGTTATTTGCGACACCTCTCTTGTTCTAGACTTTGAATTTAAAGTCTATGATGACACATGTGGTAGCGATCATTTCCCTATCTTGATGTCTCAAATAGATGGATTGGAAGAAGCTTCCCCCCAGAGATGGAACCTGAACAAGGCAAACTGGCTGTCTTTTACTGCCGAATGTTCTGTCCAACTCACAGAAGACACTGTCTTTGATGGAAGTGACGACCCATCATCTATTTTTACAAACACTCTACAAGACATTGCCACTGAGTACATCCCAAAAACATCTTCAAACAACCGCATTAAAGTGCCATGGTTTAATCAAGAATGCCAAGAAGCCCGATCTGAGCGAAAGAGAAGTCTACACAGGTTCTACAGATGCCCGACCCTTAGCAAGAAGTTGACTTTCTTCAGATTTCGCGCTAAGAGTCGCACTGTCATAAAACATTCTAAAAGAACATCCTGGAGGTCTTTTTGCTCAAACTTAAACTCTAAGGTATCATCAAGTAAAGTTTGGAATGCTATTCGTAAAATCAAAGGGAAAAAAGGATCTGC
The DNA here is from genome assembly GCF_037325665.1 of Littorina saxatilis. NCBI lineage: Eukaryota > Metazoa > Mollusca > Gastropoda > Littorinimorpha > Littorinidae > Littorina > Littorina saxatilis. The sequence goes on from NC_090258.1 coordinate 21,266,246, forward strand.
ATCAATTAACCACCTTGTGGTAAATGGATCCCTTATAACCCAAAAGAATGAAGTAGCAAACGTTCTGGCTTCAACAATGGAAAAAAACTCATCAACAGAAAATTACTGCACAGATTTTCAAAAAATCAAAGCCACCCAAGAACGTAAACCCATAAACTTCTCATCTCAGAATGAGGAGAACTACAACAAGTTGTTCAGTATAACTGAACTCAAACAAGCCTTACAAAAATGCAACAACTCAGCAACGGGGCTGGACGGAATACATTATCAGTTCCTCACACACCTACCAGAAAGTTGTCTTCTGGTCTTGCTGAAGGTTTTTAACCACATATGGGAGAGTGGATCCTTTCCACCTTCATGGCAAGAAGCGATGATTGTCCCCATTCCAAAACCAGGTAAAGATCATACAAACCCCAGCAACTACCGTCCGATAGCCTTGACCAGCTGTCTGTGTAAAACCATGGAGCGATTGGTCAACGCTAGGATGGTGTGGTACCTAGAAAAACAAAACCTTTTAAGTGATGTGCAATGTGGCTTCCGAAAGGGACACAGCACCACTGATCATTTGGTACGTTTTGAGACCTTCGTTCGAGAGGCCTTTGCGAGATCTGAACATGTACTAGCTATATTTTTTGATCTCGAGAAGGCTTACGACACGACCTGGAAACACGGTATTTTAGCTGATTTGCATGAAATGGGTTTTCGTGGACGTCTCCCTGTTTTTGTGGAAGGATTTCTAAGTAATCGATTGTTTACAGTACGGGTTGGTCCCAACCTATCAGAGTTCTGTCAACAAGAGATGGGTGTTCCTCAAGGAAGCATTCTATCACCCATGTTGTTCAACATCAAAATCAATAACATAGTAAAGGCAGTACTGAAAGGATCCGAGTCATCCTTGTTTGTTGATGACTTTGCACTTTGTGTGCGTGGCAAATCCCTACATAGAGTGGAAAGGCAGCTTCAATTATGTATAGACAAGGTGCAAAAATGGGTAACGGAGAACGGTTTCAAATTTTCCACCAGCAAAACTGTCTGTATGCATCTTTGCAAACAAAGGGGAGCCATGCCAGAACCCTCTCTGGTCCTGAATGGTAATCCTGTCAAGGTTGTTGAAGAATTTAAATTCCTAGGACTGACCTTTGACCGTCGATTAACATTCCTTAAACATATCCAGTATCTAAGAACATCATGTCTGAAAGCTCTGGATGTATTGAAAGTGGTTTCTCATACGGACTGGGGTGCTGACCGCACAGTCCTACTCAGACTTTACCGTGCTTTAATCCGATCCAAGTTGGACTATGGTTGTGTCGTCTATGGTGGAGCCGCAAAATCCAACCTAAGGCTATTAGACACAATACACCACCAGGGTATACGTCTTTGTCTGGGAGCTTTCAGGACGTCTCCAGTACAGTCCTTATATTTTGAGGCCAAAGAACCCTCTCTGAGGCTGCGACGCCTGAAACTCACCCTAAATTATGTGTTGAAACTGAAAGCTATGCCTACAAATCCAGCCTACCAATGCGTATTTCAACCACAATGCTCTGAATTTTTTGAAAGTCACCCAAATGATCGAGCACCTCTGTCTTCTCGGATTCAGTCACATCTGGCCGAATCAAAGATAAAACTCGATCATGTTAGTGAAAATCGATGGACAGAAACACCACCATGGACATTGCCAGATCCAGTTGTTCGACTCGATCTGACAAGGTTAAAGAAGTCAGAGACAAATGATTTGATTTTTAAACAGTGTTTTAGCCAGTTCTGTACCGAGTTTCCTTCCCATCAACGAATATACACTGATGGGTCCAAAGCTGAAAGTAAAGTGGCATCAGCTTCTGTCATAGGTCCTAATCTCGATAGGGCCTTTTCGGCCCGTCTTCCGGATGACAGTTCTGTATTTTCTGCAGAGTTGAAAGCTTTACAGCTAGCTCTGAAACAGGTATATCAGTCAAAAAAGAAAGACTTCCTGATTCTGTCGGATTCCCTATCGGCTCTTACCGCCGTGAAGAGAATTCAGCTAGATCACCCACTGTTGGTCGAAATCCAAGAGCTACATGCATCTCTGATTGAAGAAGGCAAAAGGATTGTGTTTGCATGGGTGCCATCCCATGTTGGAATTAGAGGCAACTCTGCAGCTGATCAAGCTGCTAAAGAAGCCAGAGAAAGACTCATCACTGACAAACACACAAAGCATTCAGATTTCAGAACTCGCACCAACATGTACATAAAGTACCTATGGCAGAGTGAATGGGACGAATGTGAAGAAAATAAACTTCATAAGATCGTTCCCCAGCTGTCGGACAGCCTACCCCAATGTCGCCTCAACAGGAAAGAAGAGACAGTTCTCTGTCGCTTACACATTGGGCACAGTCACATTACACATTCGTATCTGCTGAAAGGTGAAGATCCACCATACTGTTTTGGATGTGACGAACCATGGACATTAGAACATGTTCTCACAAAATGTGTAGACGTTCAAGAATTTCGAGACAAACACTACAATGCGGAAACACTGAAGGTTTTATTCCGGGATGTTCCCCCGGACAAGATTTTTAACTTTTTAAAAGAGATCAAGATTTTTTACAAGATTTAAAGTACCAGAAGTGAAAATTATTAATTTTTAGAACCTTCTTTTACAGTGATAGATTTGAATGTAAATAGTCTGAAACGTAGAACTTGCCATATGAAGGGAAAAGAAAATAACTGCATCGGTCTCGAATAGCAGCTAGCATCTGCTGAAGAGACATTAAACCCCAAAAACCAACCAACCAACCAACTCACTCTATATATATCTCTCTCTCTCTCTCACTCACTCTATCTATCTCTTTCTCTGTCTCTCTCTTTCACTTTCTCTTACTTTTTATAAGGAATAGGAGGCATGATTTGACAAAAAGGTGTTCATTTTCTCAAACTAGACAAAGGTTTTCAAGTGAGAAATTGCGAGAACATAGAGCAATGAAACACGCATTCACGTGATGATGCTGGCAAGGAAGTAAGTCAAGGGCAAAGCTGAAAACCAAGAAGTTCATGGACTTGCTTCCGTTTGCCAATGTTTTTCTTTGACATTTTTTAATTGGACTTACTTCTTTAAAAAATCAATAGTAATTGATTGCACAACTTAGAAATGTTGACAAAAGATGGGCCTTTGTTTAGTATGCAATATAATACGATAATCTCATTTTGACCAAATTTGGACTAACAGCCTTCTACCAATACACGGCAGATTAAGACATGGCAATTCTTGGATGACGTTTTCACTATCAACAAGCGTTTTTATGTACATGTATTTTCAAAACAAATAAAAATTCCCTTCACCTCAAGCTGACGGGATTTGCTGAATTTACGCTGAGTGTGACGTCACCAGTATGTGAGTTGACCTGCACGGTGCCGTTTCCGTTGTCAACCGAGTAGTAGGTCAAGACATCATCTGTGTCGGGGTCGTGACCTTGAAGGTTGAAGTTCAAGGTGTCGCCTGATGTTCCGTTTATGGTTTTATTGAAAGCTATGACAGGAACACTGTTTTCTGTGGAGAGAATAATGTGTAAATGCATCGACAGTTCTTAGTCTAGTATTATGTTTTGAATCCATCTTCAATGAGATATTCTGCAAGCCTTTATTAACTTAATCATGAACGATTATTGCACATCAAGATCTAGTTTCGCTTTTTTGTTGATTGGTCTCTCCTTTTAATGTTAAGCATTTTATTGTTTTGAATAAACAAACACGACTATGCTTCAAAACGATAAGATACTTGGCACAATTTAACATTGTATTTTGAATAAAGTGAATTACAAATATCGAGCTGAAATTTAACATAACTACTGTAAAGCAAAAACGTTGCCAGTCACCTTTAATAAGAATCAATATATAATAAACAAAAGAAAAGTTTGAATTACAAAGAAAAAAACACACCGAAAAACGTTATAGCATTCATAATTTCTTCGGAAGAAAAAATCTTACTGGCGATTATCTCTCTCTCCTCAGCAGTGTTGTTGGTGTTTTTGCTGGCGCTGGCGATGGCCTGGCTACCAGTAGCGACGTAGTCGTAAATACATGCCACATTTCCCGCTCCACACAGGTCCTCTGCAGCCTTTCTGGTTTCCGTGGAAACCTCGTCCAGGTAGATGGGTCTGAACTCTGGGTGAGCAAAGTCTGCGGGTCCTTCTCTAAGTCCGTAACGCATGACTGTATTGCTCTCTGTCACAGCCCCTGGTTAAGGCAAGGCGGATTACTGAGGGTTGGAAGTTTCTTGTAGACATTTGACCAAGAAGAGAGAGAGAGAGAGAGAGAGAGAGAGAGAGAGAGAGAGAGAGAGAGAGAGAGAGAGAGAGAGAGAGAGAGAGAGAGAGAGAGAGAGAGAGACAAACGAACTTTATTGCTCAGAGAGAGAGAGAGAGAGAGAGAGAGAGAGAGAGAGAGAGAGAGAGAGAGAGAGAGAGAGAGAGAGAGAGAGAGAGAGAGAGAGAGAGAGAGAGGGAGGAGGGAAACAGACAGAATCTTACATTTCCCATGAACTCAGAACTCCAGAACTCACATGTTGGTCCAAAGTCCTCGTAGATCTGTCGTTCAGTGATATCAGAGCTCAAAACCGTACCATTGGGAAGGAGAAAATCGTCAGAATCGATCCCGTTAAAATTGCCCAAAAGTCCTTTGGTCAGGTTTTGGAACTCAAGAGGAATGCTGGTGGAGATATCCAGAGACTTGTAACCAATGGAAACAGTCAATTGGATTTCTGGAAGACATGAAACAAACAAAAATTATCGTACAAAATAACAATGTATTAAGTCTTTCTCCACGAATTACATGACTTGAGATGTGCTGTCTTTCGAACATGCTAAACTTCATACTACTGTTGCTGCGCACACAAATAAAACAAAATATTGTTGGCATATTTGACCTTGACCTGTCCAAAACGTAAACACTTTCCTTGATCTTTCTTGTTATTTGTTCTCTCCCCTCGCTTGCACATCAGTAGTAGAAGCAGAGGTAGCTACACCAAAACGATTTGATTTGTTCATTTCCATTGTCGTTTGTTTTGAGTCATCTACCTTTTTCATCATTTCTTCTGTTTATCATCATCATCATCATCATCATCATCATCATCATCATCATCATCATCATCATCATCATCATCATCATCATCATCATCATCATCATAACTGTACCTGAGGAAAAAGTGACGACGAAACTCTCGTTGGACCTCTTCATCATGTACAACTCGGATTCAACGAATACATCATCAGCACCGGCATCACGAAACACTGTGCTGTAGTCACTGTTGTTGCCGTATATAATCAAGGCTGCAAGAAGAACAAGCATGAAAGCGCTCTTCTTAGTATTATTTTTAACTTTAAAAAAAAAATTTAGCTTATTTTGAATATTACAGATTATATGTATATATTTTTAGATTCAGGAAATAATAAAAAAATGAGATGAAATAATTTTTTGATCGATTTCTTAAATTTTAATCGTAGTACTAATTAAACTTTGTCCGTTAATTGTGATCATATTTGCAAGTCAAAACGTGACAAAAAACAACCAACAAATAAAATAAAAACAATCACGACACACAACAGCTACCACAGAAACTCTATAATTACTGGGAGCGGAGAGGAGGGTAGTGGCGGGAGAAGTCGCGAAAAATACATTGTAAATTAAAAAAACATACTTACTGTCATTTGTATTTGGGTCAAGGCCAACAAAAACCCTGACCCCATTTTCCTCAGCACCGAAACCGGTGAACACAGTGGCGTTGGTGATAGAACCACTCTCTGTTTCTGCCAACCCGGTTCGACCTTGAAGGGTGAAGGTCAAATCTTCGGAGGTCAAAGTGATCATGGTGTATTCGCCCCAACCGTTAAAGGTGTACCCTTTTCCGTCAAGTGTCTTGATGTGAGGATCGCCCCAAGTCCAGGCTGTTAACGACAGACAAATCAGAGTTAAAAGAGAAGTTTATCCCTCCGACTTATTATTCATTGTAACAAATAAAACATCGCTTTAGAATAGCACAGAAAATGATAATGTAGGTTACAAATACATGTATGTGGAGTGCCATGGTTTATGGCCTTAACTCTTGTGCTCACGTACAGAAGGTTTACAGCATACACAGGCAGTAGCGCATGATAACAAGAAGAAACAAGTCGCGTGAGGCGAAATTACTACATTTAGTCAAGCTGTCGAACTCACAAAATGAAAATAAACGCACTGCATTTCTTTACGAAGACCGTATAGCATCGTCAGTCCCCTGCTCGCGGAAAAGGCAGTGAAATTGACAGGCCAGTATAGCGCGGTAGTGGTTGCGCTGAGCGGGATAGCACGCTTTTCTGTACTTCTATTGTTTTTAACTTTCTGAGCTTGCTTTTAATCCAAACATAACATATCTGTTTTTGGAATCAGGAGCCCACAAGGAATAAGATGACATTATTTTAAAATCGACTTCAGAAAATTAAATTCAGTCATAATTTTCACATTTTTAATTTTCAGAGATTGTTTTAATCCGAATATAATATACTTATGTTTTTGGAATCAGGAAATAATGAAGAATAAGATGAAATCATTTGTGGATCGTTTCAATTTTTTTTAAATTATCATTTTCAGATTTGTAATGACCAAACTCATTAATTATTTATAAGCCTCAAAGCTTAAATGCACTACAATAGTCCGAACTTTTTCGATGATTGCTTGAACAAAATGTCAATCTATTTGGTCAAAAAATGAGGGCGTAACAGTGCGACCTCAACTTTCACTAAAAGCCAGATATGAAGACATTTATCGAAAAAATGAGAAAAAACCCATCTGAGGATATCATACCCAGGAACTCTCATGTGAAGTTTCATGGCAATCGGCCCAGTAGTTTTTTCGGAATCGCTCTACACGCACACATGCACACACACACACACACACACACACACACACACAACCACACACACACACACACACACACACATACACATACATATACACACACACACACACACACACACACACACCCATATACACCACAACCCTCCTCTCGATTCCCAGTCTATGTTAAAACATTTAGTCAGAACTTGACTAACTGTCAAAAAAAGTAAAATAATTAGCAGAACCGTAAAGTTGAAGCAAGGCAGGGCAAAAATTTAACAGTCCAATTTTCTCTCAGATGAACTTCTTATAACAAAATGGATACTGATTCCACGCCAATAATAAATGCATCAAAATACATCAAAGTCAGGATAAAACAAATGAGGTACTGAAAAGCATGTAACTCACAGAAGCTGAAGGGGATCTTCGTGCTACACTCTCCAACAGGCCTCAGCTCGTAGTACATATTGCAGTAGCGGTCGCTGGTGGTGTTGTAGCAGCAAACGTCGTGAGCCTCACGGTCCTCTCGCTGGTAGTCATGTCTCAGTGACCAAAACGCCTGGTTGTAAGCTGTCGCTGATCCAGCGTGCGGACCGTCCGTGATGTACTGACCGAATTGTGACGAGGACGACCACCAACCCCACCACCGCCAGTTGTAGCAACACTCCTGCAAGATATCATACCGCATTTGTAGTTTTGAACAACATATGACATTGTAGATGGAGTCACAGTCACTGTTCTGAGAAACCGCATCATCCGTTGATTTATTTATTTCTGTGTATATTTCTGTGTTATTCATTTATTTATACATTCTTCTTCAGATGTATCTCTTTATTTATCAATTATCAGACTCCTCAGCTGCAAGATTACTTGAAGGAGGCTGCCTGCTTTAGTTCTAAGACAAGTGTAGATGAATTATTGCCAGATTTCGCATAAAACTGCAGATCAAAAAGTAACAACAAAGTTTGCGGACATAATCCTACAATGTATTGTGTTGACTGATTGTCGAGGAGTCTCGACCAGCTCGAGACTTTCAAGAAAGTGTCCAGGATTATGTTACAAAATTTACGAAGTAGAATAAAGTACACCTGGTTTTATTTCTGAAATGTCTAAATGAAATCTGACATTTGTTTCTCGAACCTGGCCTCAAGGTGAATATTTGCAAGTTGATTCACCTGATTATATTCTGTTTATTTATTTATATGGGAGATTTATATAGCGCTTGACGTTCTCTAAGCGCTTTACATATTAATTTCTGCCGTGTGAGATGGAATTTTGTACACAATATATCACGCATTCACATCGGCCAGTAAATCTCAAGCCATTACGGCGAATATTTACTTTTCACGGCCTATTATTCCAAGTCACACGGGTATTTGGTGGACATTTTTTTTATCTATGCCTATACAATTTTGCCAGGAAAGACCCTTTTGTCAATCGTGGGATCTTTAACGTGCACACCCCAATGTAGTGTAGGCCTACACCACAAAAGCAAACCACTCTGCACTCGTCTACTCAACAAGTAAGGTATGGTAACATGAGCAAAACACTGATCACTTTACCTTTCCATGTGGAGCGAACTGTCGACTTCTACCCACAGTCATTCTGAAGCACAGCACGTTATAATTGTCTCTCCAATGAGACCAGCGCCAGTTGCCCCAGATAAATCGCCTGTTACAAGGACACTGAGGAAGACGTGAGAAGGCTGAAATTCTTTCCTCCGTCAAGGCCAAATTCCGTGTGTACCAGTCTTGACAGTGTTGGTCAGCGCTGTAACTGTCTCCTATAGTGTACAGCCACATGCCATAGCGACCTGCAAAAGAATTAGCTTCCACTATTAATACAAATACGATTCTTTAAAAAAAAATGTGCTAGATTATTAAACTTTTTTTTATATACCGTTTTGCATTTTCCCCGTATAACCTTGGTCAGTGTGGTATCTGTTGCTTACCGATATATGGCTAAAAAGGCAACAGTATTGCCCATGTCTGCAGGTGAAGAAGTCAAGACAAAGTATCAATCAAGCAAAGAAATAAATACGAATGGTTTCCATGATTGTCCATTCAGGACACATCAGCCCTGAAAGTCCAAACAATGGTGCACTTGCCTTTGGCTAGTGATTCTGAAAATGTACTCGCCAGAGAGCAAACTTTCCTAACCAAACCAACAATTTGTTTCAGCAACTTTACCCGCATTTGGCGAGTAGATGAACATTTCTACTCGCCAGTTACAAGTTTCCAATCGCAATGGCGAGTAAAATAATCAACAATTTCAGGGCTGCACATGGTTTAGTCAACGTTTTCTCTTTAAAAGTAAACGTATGATAAAAATGCCATGCTACTTTGTTTATTAGTCTGTATATTTATTAAATCGTGTTGATATGGAACGTTGGCTTACCTGTGTTTCCCTTAATCCTGTCCATGGCAGTGAAGGCCTCAGCAGTGTTGGAGTATACGGAGTAGGCGGGTTCGTTCTGCTGGCCATCAGAGATGCCGATGACCAAAGGCTGATTGTCCAACACTGACCATTTCATTTCTCCCGTTTTGTAGAACACAATGCCGTACGACCGTCTTCCATCCGAAATCAGAGCTAGCTGAAACGTTGCTTGCTCTCTCTGAGGAAGTGTTTGAAATATTTGTTTAATATGTTAAAGTCATGTTGTGGAAGTTGCTTATGGTGAAACCAGGAGTAACCTTTAGGGGTGGAATATTTGCTGTTAGCTATAAGAATTTCTTTAATAATTAAAACATCATATTTTGTTTGTTCAGAAATGTGTCTGCGGTACAAGTTTATGTATCTCGTAATGACTATGGTAACATCTGTTTAAGATTTCAAATACCACCATCTCACCTGATTGGTAAATGGCATAAGATTAAATATTGTTCGATTTCCTCTTTTTAGACCTAAAGTCTGCCTCAAATAGTTGACAGAACGATTTAAATCGTCTCATGAAAAAAGCAGTTCTAACCTTATGGGACACACTTGCAATATCATTTCTAGCATTAAATCACACAGTTCGTTTGAATGGCTATTTAGCTCGCGTAAACCACACACCAGTTTTCGTGGTTTATCTCACCCCTGAGCCATCGTGGCCCCGTGTGATCCACTTTCCTTTTTTTCACAATTTAGTCGTTAGTTTGTGATTTCAATGAGACTCGCTCTATCTGCAATATCATGTTATTGTGTACCTCTGAATCTAAAACACAACAAATGGCTGCAAGTCGCACGAACTTATTGGCGGCGGTTGGCTTCATTAAAGCAAGCGCTATGCAGAAAATTCGTCTGCTTGGGGAAACACGACCTTGCGTGAACTGCTTCCGGGCTCCCTTTTTTCAAACTTTCAAAACTTCAAATTGTACTGATCTTGTCATGATGAAAAAATAATTCTTTGTCTTATGGTAAATCCGGCTGGCCACGCTAAAATAAGTTTTCTTTAAAAATGCTCGCTCTTTACGGAGGGCACCTAGGTTGTTCTCGATCTCAAGCAGTGAGTGTTTATACGAAAGCGTGTTTGTACTGTGTGTAAAATCCTGACAGTGTCTGTGACCAGAAACTGATGGTTTACGTGAAGCTGAGTGTGCCTTTAATGTTTGCCTCAACAACATCTACTCCCCAAAATTACAAACACAACAACAACAAAAAACTAACACAAAAACCACAACCACAACACCATCACATTTACCACCAACAACAATAAACACACACACACACACACACACAAACACACACACACACACAAACACACACACACAAAAACACACACACACTCACACACACACACACACACACACAAACACACACACAAACACACACACACTAACACACACACACACACACACACACACACACACACACACACACACACACACACATAGAAACACACAACCTAAAGTATGGCATTGGCAGCCAACCCCACAAGAATGTGAAAGACGAGGACACATACATTTACTGATGTGAATATTGACAGCACTCAAACTATTTTCCTTGACATATTCAACAGTTGTTGGCTTTAGGACACTGATAATTGTAGCCATCATGTTCATGAGCTGAACATTAGTTCGCTTCCTTTGAAGTGTTTTTTCTTCTTCTCAAAATTCATTCATTTTTTCAGATAACAAAGAAACAACAACAACAACAACAAGAACAACAACAACAACAACAACAAGAACAACAACAAACAAACAAACAAACAAACAAAAAGCAACGCACCGTTACGTTCAGGCTGTTAATATGTGCCACGTGGTTCCACGTGACGATCATAACGAGGCTGGCGGAGTATTGGCGATGCTCAGTAAACTCTCGAATCTCACTGCTGGCTTTGTCTAAAATATCTCTGTTGTCTGTGTACAGCTGATAGTACACACCTGAAAGATATAACCCAATCAACAGAACAATCCACACAAACTGCAATTAATAAGCAAAGCAATCAGTACGACCATCCATTACTACGCAAAAAAAATCTCGTGTTGTTCAACACATTATCTTGTTATTATAACCCGACAACATTAACAAAGAATTGATTTGAAAAAGGCTTCAATAATCGTATGGTAACTTTTTTGGCATGAGGCAAGTTTAAGTTATAACACTATTTTGTTTGAATTTACACTTCATTTCTAAAAATAAGTTTAACAGGTGAGGTACCATCTAGATATCTTTAATGAGCTTAGGCAGTTAAAAAAAACACCTGGCAATTTCCCAAACTAAATAAATAGTAGCTTATAAGCTACTGAGAAATTCGTCTAAAAAAAGAGAGACTTTTCTCTGTTTTATTAAGTAACTAGCTTTAGTCAAACAAATCTCTCAACGTACGTCATTATCAATCAATCAATCAATATGAGGCTTATATCGCGCGTATTCCGTGGGTACAGTTCTAAGCGCAGGGATTTTTTTTTAAATTTTTATTGTATGCAATTTATATCGCGCACATATTCAAGGCGCAGGGATTTATTTATGCCGTGTGAGATGGAATTTATTTTACACAATACATCACGCAATCACATCGGCCAGCAGATCGCAGCCATTTCGGCGCATATCCTACTTTTCACGGCCTATTATTCCAAGTCACACGGGTATTTTGGTGGACATTTTTATCTATGCCTATACAATTTTGCCAGGAAAGACCCTTTTGTCAATCGTGAGATCTTTAACGTGCACACCCCAATGTAGTGTACACGAAGGGACCTCGGTTTTTCGCCTCATTCGAAAGACTAGCACTTGAACCCACCACCTAGGTTAGGAAAGGGGGGAGAAAATTGCTAACGCCCTGACCCAGGGTCGAACTCGCAACCTCTCGCTTCCGAGCGCGAGTACAGTGCGTTACCACTCGGCCACCCAGTCCATAAGTATATAATTCTGACTAACCAGGAAACAAGAAAGGGACACGACACAGAGTCATGAAAGCACTATATAAAAGCTAGTCATTGTCAAGCCTAGCACTTTGCTCTACTTGAAAGTGAAAACTTGGAAAGGTAAAAAGATACATACCATGTCACGATCATAGAACACTGTATAAAAGTGGTAAAAGACGATGTAAGGGAGTTCAGTAGCAATTCTAGTTAGTTAGTTAGTTAGTTAGTTAGCTGTTGCTTTTCGGGTCCAGCGGACCATAATAGGCCAAATCAGGACCCCGGTAGCAATTCTAAGGCTTAAGAGTAGAAGTAGGCCCTATAGTTGAAAAACCTCAACAACATACAAGTTTATCTTACTCTGCTCGTCTTTTGATTAGCTCATATATGCAAGATCAAAACCATACCACCATCGCTGTTCTCAGCTCCGATGTCAGAATTGTAAGGACAGATCATCGGCTTGTGACTTTTGAGCCTCAGCTGTTTCCCTTTCTCACGAATGCCGAAGCTCACCAATCCCTTGTTTGCAATCTAGAAACCAAAAAGGCCAAACTCAATTGAAATCAATCGGACACAAATTCACCTAGCAAGTATTAAAAAATGTAAATAGATAAACTCCTTTTGTTTGAATTCAAATGTTGAAGTTGTGTTCCTGTCTCAAAAACTACAACAAAATAACAGATTTTCGTCACAATAACATGTAATTTGTAAATAAACATTACAGATAAGTGCGGAACCATTATAGTGTCTGTTGGCTTTTGAACTAAGTTTTCACCTGTATGAAGCATGATGTATCGAATGAAAATAGAATGTTCCTTTTTTGAGCCATGTAACGTCTGATGCCGACTCTAAATTATATTTAGCAAGCTTGCCTAGAGTACAACAAGAGTGTGTGTTCAATCGTATATTCCAAATGAATTGCATTATTTCATCAATGTTTTTTGCATTTTTGACCACTTAGGTCATTTGACGCGCGACAGTGAATGTTCAGCCGGCGCGGTCTTCTGAAACAGTGGTGGTTTTGATATGTGTAATGTCGTATTTAGGTAAAAAATATATTAGTAAAGAGCAAGGTTTGTTTTCTGTTATGGTTATTTACTCTAACTTCACACACACAAAACTGTTGTATGATTCATCAATATTCTTACAATACAGTCCTTCAGTTTTTCACAAAGACTTCTCAGTTCTTTCAAGGTACTGAGAGCTTCTTCAAGGGAGAGAAAACAGAGTAACATTGTAATAAAGTCTCGTTTCATATCTGCTTTAAGCATGTGCGTCTTTATTTAATAATGAGCAGCGTGAAATAAACAAGGCAACACATAACGTCCAACAAGCACCAACAACCTCTTACAAACTCACAGCAGACTACTTACAAACAACTTGTATTGCAGCTGGTTTCCAACGGGGAATCCAGTGTCCAGGCGAACTTTCTTGGCTTTGTCGTGCCTTCGAACCAGCTTCTCGTCCCCATTCTCCTCACCGTAAGGGTACAGATCTAAAAGACATTCCTTTATGATTTGTTTACTTAAATGCATGGAAATGTACCGACACAGTACATGGCAATTATAGCGTGCTAGAAAACCCCCGGTTCATTTCATAGTCTCTCATTGATTGTAATCTTCGAAGATTATAAATGGCATTACAGCGTCCGAACTATTTTTAAACGACCTGAAGCAGTTTTTGGTTGAATATGATGTCAGCCTAGAGTTGCCCCTGAAAAGAGCCCAAGAAATAGATGTTGAACGCATTAATGACTATATGTATTTGTTCCTGTTAATATATGCTGATGATACTGCTATACTCGCCGAAACACCTGGAGAAATGCAAAAAGCCTTGGATGGACTAGATCGTTATTGTAAGAACTGGGGACTAAGCATAAATATTGAAAAGACAAAAATAGTTGTTTTTTCGCGGGGGAAAATACGGAATATCCCAAATTTTGTCTTGAATGGAGTACCTGTCCAAGTAGTTTGGGACTATGTGTACTTAGGTGTACTATTTAATTATAATAACAAATTTCATAATGCCATGAAACGTCAATGTTTGATTGGTAACCGTGCAATGTTCTCGTTAATTCGAAAATGTAGAAAACTAAATTTACCAATTGATGTGCAATTGGATCTTTTTGAGAAGTGTGTACATCCAATTTTGTTGTACGGTTGTGAGGTGTGGGGATATGATTCATTAGACATATTGTCAAGGTTTCAATTGCGATTTTTAAAAATGCTTCTTGATGTATATAAAACTACACCCACTTGTATGGTTTACGGAGAGCTTGGTCGTTATCCAATTAGAATTGAGGTACAATGTCAGTTACTGGTTTATTGGTATAAACTGATGAAAGAAATGAACGATGGTGCGAATAAGATGTCTTGTTTAATGTTAAAACTACATTTGAAGTTGTACCATGTACAAAACGTTAAATTGCCCTGGCTGTCGCATGTCAATACTATGTTAAATAAGTTGGGTCTATCATATTTATGGACAACTCAGAGTCTTGCCGTCTCAGCTTTTAAAAACGTTGTAAAACAAAGGCTAAGAGATCAATTCCTGCAGGAATGGAACACTGACGTGAATGCCAACAGCTTGTGTTTTAATTACAGAATATATAAAAAGGATTTTTGTCTGGAAAGGTATTTGCTTTGGTTGCCTAGGAAACTCCAAGTTAAACTAGCAAAATTTAGAACAAGCAATCATAAGTTGCCAATACATCAGCACAGATTTTTTAATGTTCCTAGAAATGAAAGATTGTGTGACATGTGCGATAAAAATGAATTAGGTGATGAGTTTCACTATTTGTTCAGTTGTACCAACGAAAGTATAGTGTCTGAAAGAAGAAAATTAATTAGTCCTTATTACCGATCTCACCCAAATTGTTTAAAATATGAACAGCTAATGAATTGTAAATCTAAGATAAAACTAATGAAGCTAGCAAGATTTGTAGCCCATGTTATGATTTTAGTATGTTAGCGTTATATCTAGTTTCTTTATTGGTATGTATATATGTAATACATGCTTTTGTTTTGTGTTTTTACAAAAGATGCATGGCATAATGGTATTGCCAATTTACTTCAGCTGTATATTATCGTTGTCCGCTTAATGTATACATATTATCTGCCTGATTTCTTACCTGATTTTGTTAAACCTATTTTTCTTTTTGTTTGCATGTATGGAAGTGTATATTGCCAATTTAATTTGGTCGTATAGTATTGTTGTATTTGTCCGCTCAATTTATATACATATTTTAACTGTCTGATTTGTTACCTTTTTTGTTGTTGTTAAAGTTATATCTTTGTTTCAAAGCCCTCTGGGCCCAAAACAATAAAATACTTGACTTGACTTGACTTGACTTGAATGAAGATTATTTTGTTGATTGCTTTGATTGGTGTCATTGCAAGCGCATTGATGGTTTTCCATGCTGCCGTCGTCAAGATGCGCTGCAATTACCATGTGGACCAGGATCTCAGGTTTCAGTTTGAGCAACTGGTCTATGAACATTTCAAAAGTACTAAAGCAGGTGCACAATCAAGACTATTAGTACAACGTTGATGATGTTAACTATTGGAAGATAACTAAAGATTGAAGGAAGCTACAGTAGTTCCAGAATGCCCTGAACAACATTTAAACACACACACACACACACACACATACACACACACACACACACACACACACACACACACACACACACACGCACACACACATACAAACACATACACACAAACAAACAACAAAAACAACGATAACAATAACGACAGCAACAAAATAACAGTAATAACAACAGTAACACACATACAAATCGCTCCATTTTTTAAGAAAAGTGTGTGTTTATTTATTTATTTTATTTATATGGGAGATTTATATAGCGCTTGACGTTCTGTAAGCGCTTTACATACTAATTTCTGCCGTGTGAGATGGAATTTTTTACACAATATTTCACGCGATCACATCGGCCAGTAAATCTCAAGCCATTACGGCGAATATTTACTTTTCACGGCCTATTATTCCAAGTCACACGGGTATTAGGTGGACATTTTTTTTATCTATGCCTATACAATTTTGCCAGGAAAGATTCTTTTGTCAATCGTGGGATCTTTAACGTGCACACCCCAATGTAGTGTACACGAAGGGACCTCGGTTTTGTTGTCTCATCCGAAAGACTAGCACTTGAACCCACCACCTGGGCTAGGAAAGGGGGAAGAAGATTGCTTACGCCCCAACCCAGGGTCGAACTCGCAACCTCTCGCTTCCGAGGCAAGTGCACTTACCACTCGGCCACCCTTTCCCACATGAGTGTGTATGTGTGTGTGTGTGTGTGTGTGTGTGTGTGTGTGTGTGTGTGTGTGTGTGTGTGTGTGTGTGTGTTTGTGTTTGTGTGTGTATGTGTGAGTCTGTGTGTGTCTTTGTGTGTTGATTTGAATGTTTATTGACAAAGTGTTTAATATTTCAAGATCTCTACTGAAATAACTAATTTCGAAAATACGAATTAATAAATTGCTATGTTTGGATGCAACAAAAGTAGGAAACAAAATACCAACCCAACTGCTTTGAGAGCTCGTCTGAAAAAAACACCAAAAAGAAACAATTTTAATTCATCTTCATGAATGGTGGAATCTTATGAAAGAGAACTTTTGAAATGTTATCAGTGGTTCGAACAGGCTTTTCTTTCTTTACAAGTGTTGAAACTATGCGTGTCATGCACAACCTTCACTTGTTCAGTTTGAACCATGGAAAAGAAAAATATACCAACGATATACACCACAGAAGTTATTATAGATAATGAAAACCTTAAACGGGCTGTTTCAAATCGTCAAACAGGTAGAACATTAAGTTTTGGGATTTGATACCATGACACTGGGAGTTCGAATAGTACCTTATCTGTTCACAACTGTGCATAAGTACATTTGTGACCCTCCACCACGAAATGAGTCGCACGTCACCTCGCGCGGTTCTGCGCAAGGCTTAATAAAAGTCCGGGGAGTGTCTGGTAACAGTGTGAGGGTCACCTTAGTCACAGGCTTATAACTCAAACAGTTTTCGCTCTTTTCTAAAACGGTTTTCACCACTGGATAGAGCATACAAAACTCTTTAGAAAAATGTAAAAATATGAAAATCATGCAAAGGTGACATGCGACTCATTCCGTGGTGGAGGGTCACATTTAGTGTTTGAAACGTTCAGTTACTCATGATTCGTCCAGTTGAAAGCAAAGCAGCGCGTTCCAGTATAATGTACAATGAGGAATATCCCAGTGCATAGCACCTTCACCTCTGCCTCTTTCTATTTTCTGGCCCTTGAAACACTTGAAGCCATTGCAAGTCATTTGCTAGATTCCAGGTTCGATTTCCGAAATTCCAACAGGTTTCGTCTGTTAGACCTATCTGTCCCCGGCAAGATTTTAAAAACTATGACGACGAGGGATCGAGACACTAATGGTGATTGGTCAGATTACTATTCACATTCATTTCACAAATGTCCATACTTATGGACAATTGCTGAATGCATCATTGGAAATGTGTCTTAGTTACCGTAAAGTAAATGTTCCGAGGACTTCCTGAAGTCGAACTTACCACAAAAAATGGAGCCACGGTTAGGCCAGTATTAATTGCAAATATTATCTAATTGGTCGTGCCCTCCCTCCCTGAGGCATGTTAAGAGTTACAGTCAGCCAAATCGTACATGAAGTGCCACAAGGTTTGTGACAGTAGCTCATGTTTTGGACCGAGTCCAGTTCCCACTATTTAATTCATATTGCATTCTCGCCATCTTGCCTGCTTGGGTGATAATAATGCAAGTGTTTTCTGACATATTGTCCACGTCCGGTTAAAGGAAAGCTATTGCATTGTCATGCATCAAAATTGACGCTGCTTTAAATAACGTTCAGAACTAACTGACAGTTATAGAACTGTGGGGTTGTGAGTGTTTTTGCAAGATTGTGCTATGCTTTCGCCCGATGCACACAGAACCCTTGTTCGGTATGGTGCATTATGACAGGACCTTTTCTGTAAGAATACCTGAGAATGGATCGTAGGTGACATATGAAGCAGAAAACCCTTGGAATGTAACGCTCCCGTCTGTTCGGAACCTGATCGTGACTCTGTTGCTAGATGACGTCACTGGTCCGGGCCCCGAAACACCGCAGTATCTAATGACGTCAGGACACATAATTATATTCAATCCTTAATCAATCAAGTGTCCGGAAGCTGCATAGAATCTGTGTGTTCTTGTGGCAAAACCAAGACACCACAAATCAATCATTCCAGACATCAGAGTGTAGTCCAGAAACGTTAATGTAATTATGCATAATGTTTGTATCAAGCAACAGAATGAACCGCAATATGTGTGTTTACCTGAAATGCGCAAATGTATTTCTTTTTACCGGGCTGATAACGACAGAAAGTGACTTATTAAAGTGACATCTGTGGCATTCCAAATGTATGTAATAGCCATTCAATAAGCTGTAACAAAGAGGGGACAACACTTTGGGATTCTTACTTTCCGAGAAGAGTTGAGTCATCCAATATTTCCAGCCAGTCGAATGGGCACCTGTTGTGTCCCTCCAACGTGAAGGTGTCAAAGGTGAGCTGGATCACATGACCTGTCTCCGCTGCAATCTCCCATGTGCAGTTCATTCCATTCGGATAGTTGTTTGGGAACAGTGGGGAGGTGATTGTACCTTTCTGTTCTTTGATCACAACTGGGTCGCACCCTTGACAATACAGAATAACATTCACTGGCGTTAGTGCCAATGAGCTACCATGTTAATCAAAATGGTGAGCAAAATTCTAGTGGTGTTAAACAATTATTTTAATGGAACCTACGGAATTATAGGAACGTTATACGTTGGGCCTAATAGTGGTGATCCTTATAATTGGCGTCCAATCAATATAAAAAGTCCTGCTGTTATATACCAATTCTAGTTTTCAATTTTTCTTTCCGTACGTTTCGAATTCAATTGTGTTTGTGAGAGATGCTAATTCGAACTAAAGTATTTGCCTATTTATCTCTACAAACCTAACGCTTTTAACTTCACCTCAAGCCATCCTAATTTTCCCGAACACTAGGCAATGAGCAGCTTATTTCAAGTGCCTGTCTTGAATGTATTCAATTACATGTGATCCGTCTAGGTTATGAGGTCGAACGTTAAAATTTCGTCCCTTTTCTTACAATGCACAAATTCGTCATTTTCGCGGCAAGTTTGTGCATGTAGCTTTCTTTTTAAATAGTTTCAAATATGTATTCGGTCATGTGGCGATTACACCGTTGAACAACAAACTGACCATGATTCCGCGAGGTATCAATTGTGTTTATGGTTTTGTGCTTGACGGTTTACAGTTGTTGTCTTCAGAAACACAAATCAAAAATCGTGATGGTTCCACTGACTAAACAAACTGCTTGACTGGTTTTGACATTGAAGATTTATACTATTATAACTGGGAATTAAAGGCACAGTAAGCCTCCCGTAAACCATCACAGAGCTCCCCGAGCATCTACACACAGTTCAAGCATACTTCCATGTGAACGCTCACCGAACGGGAACATCCTGGCTGCTTTCTGTCGAGCGTAAAACATTTTCAAAGAATTTATTTTCGTGGACTTGCTCCTCTACAACAATGGCGCCTCGTTTTGGTGCTGGACGGCTGTTATGAATATTCAATACCGGAAATCACGCCCGGACAGTAAGCCTCCCGTAAACCATCACAGATATTGTCAGGCTTTTACACACAGTACAAACACCCTTCCCTTGGAACGCTCACCAAACGGGAACATCCTAGGTGCGCTACGTAAAGAGCGAGCAATTTTTAAAGAATTAATTTTGCAGATTGTCTCGAACACTTTTTGGACCCAGCCTGAAATCAGGTCAAACATGAGTTACTTCCCTTCGGGTCTCATTCTATCGATGTAAACTGGCGATAGCCGTGGATCAATGATTATCAAAATGTTTTTGGACCGTGGTGCGTTTTTGCGCTAGACCTAACTTTTAAAATCTAAATAATAAATTGACAGCATGTTACACAAACATTCTTTAATCATAAAAGAATTCTTTTTTCATCATGACAAGATCAGTACAATTCGAAGTTGATAAAGTTTGAAAAAAGAAAAGCCCGGAAGCAGGGACACGCAAGGGTCGTAGCAGACGACGGTTTATGCATATCGTTCCTCTCAACAGTCAAAAGCCATCGCTAGAGTTCTTGTGAACCACAACCGTTTGTTTCGTGCATAAAAACGTGCTATTGTAAATAAGCTCACATCGAGTCGCATTCAAATGACTAACGGACGACTACATTGTGAAAAAGGGAAACTGGATCACACGGGTTCACGATGGCTCAGGGGTAAGATAAACCACGCAAAAATAAATTCTTTGAAAATTGTTCGCTCTTTACGGAGGGCACCTAGGATGTTCTCAATCGGTGAGTGTTTAAATGAAAGGGTGTTTGTACTGTGTGTAAATGCCTGACCGTATCTGTGATGGTTTACGGGAGGCTTACTGTGCCTTTAATTGTCACCAGCAACATGTCTTTTGGGTTTCTTTGAGTACGAGCGTGCGTGCGTGTATGTGTGTGTGAGTGTGTGTGTATGTGTGTGAGTGTGTGTGTGTGTGTGTGTGTGTGTGTGTGTGTGTGTGTGTGTGTGTGTGTTGTTAAAAACTTGTAAAACGAAAACAACTTGGTTTGTTGAAGTATGCATTCGTACGGAGAAACGAGTTTTCAAGCGTTATACATAGCCTCAAAATAACTCTATTTGACCCATGTTGTATTATACTTGGTTCTTCTCTTCTGTATGTTGCTCTGAATCCTGCCTCTGGATCAGAACCATCTGTGACGTAACGTATCCACATCATGTTCTGTGAGGACGTCAGCAAGGGAGGAGAAGTTGTACCACAGTAACGCTGACCAAGAAGTGGGGAACCATGGAAACCACCATTACGCACCTATCAGGAAACCAATAAAACAAAAGAGATACATTGAATCTGTGCAAGGTTCACTCAAAATCTATATCATTTTCTTTTCATAGCATCAATGTGGGACACTGTCTTGAGATCGACACGCTGACTTTATTGACAACTTCAAAGTCTGGGCCGAAAAAGGGAATGGTGATTTCCGGTTGAGAGGGAGGTTAGTCGGTATTCAATCATTACGTGACTTTCCAGTGCATTCAAACCAACACTGGTAGTGTTCTGCGGTAAAGTGTCCAGGGTTTTCTCGAAGTATCGCGAAGGTTAAAAATTGTGACACACATACACACAGACATACAGACACAGACAGACACACACACAAAACACACAAACGCACACACCATACCACCACCACCACCACCACTACCATCGTCCTTGTCTCGACTCCCAGTCAACGTTCCAATTTAAGTCAAAACTTAACTAAATGTAAAAACAGAAAATCCCGGCTCTACCACTGTTCATTCCCCCCCCCCCCCCCGCCTGCCCCCACCCATCAGCAAAACAACGTTTCAAAAACTTTTTCCCTGAGAGCGGTTTTCATCAAACGTCAATTTAACATTAATTCAACCTGTGTCTTAAAACGGGTTTTCTAGCGTTAATGCAACGTTTACTGCTAACTGCAAACCAAACTTGACCATGCAATCGTGTATCTAACACATTGGTATGCTATCAACGAAATGTGTGACCACTTACTTCAACGTAATTGTTCTGACAGTCGTTGCTGTCGTTGCCCAGATGAAACGCTTCGAACTCTAGGCGTATGACGTAAGCTTGCCACTGTTCGATGATAAAGGTGCACTCACGACCGCTGTTGGTCGCTGCTGTAGTTTGAATAGTGTCAGATGACAACCGATAGGTTTGTTCGCACACTGAAAACATTTGTAAAGGTTACAAGGGATATTTTACTGAAACCATTGTCCATCAGAAGGTATGACAACACATGGCAGATGTGATCAAGACGGGAACAAAGAAACAATCAAACAAAACAGAAAAGGATGTGAATATAGAGAATACTACATGGCTTGCTGTGTCGTACCAGATTTACACGAGTTGTTTTTTTAAATATTGAACTGCGAGCGAAAGCGAGCTGTTCACTATTTGAAAAAGCAACGAGTGTAAATCTGGTACGACACAGCAAGCCATGTAGTATTCTGTTTATCCTACATGCTGTACTTACGTGTATTTTACTGAAAATGTCCTGCATTCGAGGCAGCTAAATTGAAGACGCTTGTTTTGGAACCTCGATCTCTTCTAAAGCCTCGTGCAATCTAGTACGTCAAAGTAAAGAAACGTCACTCTGAAAGTGTGGCGTGACGTGTTAGTTCTAAAGATTCATCGAGGGTAATTAGCGAGCACAATTTGTGTTTCTATAATGACGTTTGTCTCGGTGACTTTGGCATCATAAGCAGTGGAAAAACAGGTCCCTGCCAGACTTGCTTGACATGACCTCATTTACATGATATACACACGTGTGATTTGAACGATTATTATCTCACGGGTGTCTCTCTCACGTATGTAGGATAAATTTCCTTATTCATAATTCAGCTTTTTTGATGCATCAAAAGTTTCAGTAAGTATATGGGGCATGGTATCGTAAGTAAACAGAGGCATGGAAGGGTGAACATTTTGACAGAATAAATTTCCACCAAGCAAAACCCAAAAGCCAACACATAACAAGAACGATGAGGCGTGACTAACCATTCAGTCAACCGATTGCACTGATATACATCCGGTTCTCTCTTACTTCCTTTATAAAACAAGGGAGAGAGAGATAGAGAGAGAGAGAGAGAGAGAGAGAGAGAGAGAGAGAGAGAGAGAGAGAGAGAGAGACAGACAGACAGAGCGCGCGCGAGAGAGAGAGAGAGAGAGAGAGAGAGAGAGAGAGAGAGAGAGAGAGAGACTGAGAGAGAGAGGGGGGGGGGAGAGAGAGAGAGAGAGAGAGAGAGAGAGAGAGAGAGAGAGAGAGAGAGACTCACACAGAAATAGAGAGACAGAACGTAAAACGCCGTTAGGAAATGCCCTCAAAAATGTACGCATCAATGTTCATGAAAATAAGTTGAATAGTTTCTGAGAAATGCTTGTCACACAACCACATTCATACATCGGGACAAATCTCGCTCCCCGCCCTCGTTAAAACATTTAGTCATTACTTGACTGTGTGTAATAATGTAATTGACCACAAGAACAAAATAGAACATTGAAGCTAAAAGTTATAAAAACAATATAATTATGTCACTCCTTCAGCAATGACACTAGTTTTACTCACATCTCCTACTGAATCTCCGGAAAATTACTTCTTTGATAGTAAATGTTTAGGAACTGGTATGGCATGAATAGCAACAACACCATGTTTTACTGCACTGTTCTAAAACCTGAATCGTTATCACCAATGTATAATATTCTTTTTGAGTTTTTTGTTTGTTTGTTGTTGTTTTTTTTTCACGGTTGATTGTGTGGAATGTAAGGTTGTGAGATTGTTATGTACGAGTGTATGCATGAAGCGCCTTTGTAAACGCCACGAGCTTCCCTTTGGGAAGGTGTGCGCGTATAAATAATCATTATTATTATTATTATTTATTATCACCGTGCGTGTTTCAGTGTTTGACTTTTGGCGTGATCTCTTAGTTAAAATACAATATATATTCTAAATTCTTCAAACGACCAAAATACGGCTGTGTGGATAAAATATTTCACATAAATGCAACTAAAGCAGTTACACAACAACGCAAGTCGCTGCGTATCTCAGACTGACGATACTGTCAAAGAGAGGACTTGAAACAATGCAGATTTCAAATAAACACAACACAAATCAGTAAACACGTACATGTTTTCCATGTTATGTTGAAGCCGGATCTACTGTTCTCAGTGTCAGTGACGAAACTGACGTACATGATGTTGCCTGTCGACGTCACGTCAGCTGGCAAAGGCTCACCACAAACTCTGTCAAGCCGAGTAGCTGCCCGGGTTGCACCATCTCGAAACTTAATAACAATAACAATAACAATAACAATAACAGCACTTTATTGTCCATTAAAATATTACATAAAAATGGAAAATTTTCTTCGGCACAACCTGCCTGCCTGTAAACAACAATTCTATAGGACAACACACATACAACTTAAAACATAGGTTCACGAATGTAGTAACAAGCACACTAATCATATTTCCAATAGCGTGCTGTCCGTGTCATCTTTAAATTCAATAAATGTACAGATACAATCTAAAAAAGGTCGAACGTCTTTAAGACTGTCACAATCAAATATAATATTGCACTATAACTTAACAGAAAAAACCGTTGCCACATCAACCGTCCGAAAATGTGTTGACCATTTTAAACCCCTATTTTTCAAGGGTTTACACACTACAGTCCTTTAAAGTTTGGCTCCTTTACCGTTCCATACAAATTCAAATAACAACTTTTCTAATTCTTTCAAAAACGTGATACCCCCAAAAAATGCCACCCACAAACATGCTAATAACTTCTACATCTATTTGGTATACATTAACTTCAGGTGCGTTCTCATGTTGCAGCATGAGCCCTCGAATACCCGTGTTTGAACAGTGTTCATGCCAAGCCTCGAATATTTTAGGCAAGTAGTGGTGGACATGGCAGTCAGACGAGACTGTATGCCAGATCTCAAGATTTACAGTGTCTAAATGCTCTGATCTGGTGACGAAACGTGCAACCATTTGTTTTTCAGTGCTTCTTCTCATTTGAATTTAGCAGGGGGTGGGTCACCTGGAAACACTCATGCATGTTTTCCTGTTTGTGCAAGGTAAGGGGAGGGAAGGGGGGGGGGGGGCGCATCTCTTCCACAACGCTTGCAAAAGTTATTTGGCGTTTGTTTGATATTTTATTATATGTGTGGAGCATATTGCAGTAAATCCATGCACATTCATTTTTAATAAGGTGTAGAGAACACTCTTCTGGGATTTGTAGATAAATGAAGCATATAATGGTAAATACACGTTCTTGATTTGGCGGGGTAAGCCTACCATATAGTATCAGCATGACACGAAATCTACGATACTCATTCTGCTCTGCACCGAACTTTTCTTTTAAAGTTTTTAACAGTTGGCTACTTCAAACTTCACACACCAGGCTCACCTTCCACTTTTTATATGCTCAATTTACATTTGCAACAAAATATAGAATACATTTTTAGAGTAATGCATAATCAGATGATTACCTCCAGAGAATCTCTTTGGCAGGCATTCAAGTTCTCCAGGTCCAGGTGAGAGATGGTGACACGGATCCTGTCTGCCGGGTGTGCGGTAATAGTCCACTCACACCGCGAGTTGTTAGGATAGTGGTCA
Organism: Littorina saxatilis; assembly: GCF_037325665.1. NCBI lineage: Eukaryota > Metazoa > Mollusca > Gastropoda > Littorinimorpha > Littorinidae > Littorina > Littorina saxatilis. The sequence continues at coordinate 21,291,705 of NC_090258.1, forward strand.
GGATAGTTTGGGGATACTATGTGCCCACCAATACCGGTCAGATTCCCTCCACAGTTGGTGAACACTTGAAATTAAAGAATAACTTCAGTCACAGATATTAAAAGAAATTATATCTGACAAGAAAACTGTATCAAATCGCCCCAAGAGCTATACAGTTCATGTTGTGACCACACACCAGGAATACCTTAAAATAAACGTTTGGGTGCTGAGTTACTCAAATTGAAAACGGCTGTGTTTTGAGTGGGCATATCAGACTGTAATTCTCATTGGGACGTTCTTTGAGCGAGTCATAATTTTCGTCCTGCCTTTCGACCCTGAGTATTTCATGCACTATTCCTGGAGATACAGATCTGAAATTGAGCTGAGAGCTACAGAGTTTATTGTGGGAGTTGAGTAGATGACAATACACACAAGGAAGGTCTTAGAATTAGTGTTTGAGCATTCTATTTTTCAAATCTCAATGCTGTGTTTGGTAGTCATCGCCGACCTTGATATTCTCCAACCGACATTGTGTCTGTTTCTGTTGTGCGAAGCGTTTTAGCGCTGTATGGCACGGAATTTGCATGCGTAAGCTAGACTGTACATTTGACTTCCTTAATCTAACGGTCTTGATCTACTTTGACGAATGGGTATCTTTGAAAACTAAATAAATAATGATGACGACCGGAAGTCCTGACTCCTGATAAGAGAGCTGGGCGATGCAAACGGCTCGCAGATTAAAATTCATTTAATGATTTGGCATAGTTTCAGAGCCGTTTTGAGTAAATCATTGCAGGTGTTTCTAAATTACAGTACAGCGATTTGTACAATCTGTCCTGGAGACGCACAGACACACAATTAAAAACAATACAAAATAGGAAAGAGAGAAAAAAGATGATTAAACATAATACACTTGCTCATGCAAATAGTTACCTGTGGTATTGTGAGCGATATAGGAAGCGGAGAAGCCTTTAAAGGTAACGGAGCTGTCTGACACAAAATTCACCGTGATTGTGTTGGTGGATGATTGCAGCATTTCGGGCGCTGTCTCACCGCAATACCTGATGACGTGTCAAAAACACTCCTGTTTTATTTTATGTTAGAATTAATCAATTACTTTTGAGCAAGATCTAGTGGATTGCTTATAGTGTACACATGCACAAATCTAACACCAGCTTTGTTGGGATTTTTTGAGAAAAATAAAATAACTTAATACAAGGTAGATGTATACTTATTCTGTACGCATGTGAGGTGAATCGGTTACTTGTTTAAAGGCCCACTCCGCCTCACAGTAGGTTTACAGAACGATGACAACTTCTCACTAAGACAGCTTTACTTACCTAAGGAAACACTCTCGCAATAGCATACAACAACATTGAATGCCACTTACAAATCACTTCAATGGCTATTCAGCACGCGTAAACCACACAGTCTTCATGGTTTATTCAACCCCCGATCCATCGGGGCCTCATGTGACCCACTTTATTCATACATGACCTATTGAGTCGTTTGAGGTTTTAAAGCGACTCTACATCTGCAATAGCACGCTATTGTGTACCTCTGAATGTAATTTTAACGAGAAAGTACTGCGAGTGACACAAACTGAGCCGCGGCGGTTGACTTCAAAGAAACTAGCGATATCCAGAAAATTCTTCTGCTTGGGCAATGGTAAGATGCAGCTCATGATATCTGATTTTAGCCTTGTCGCTGCAGTACAGTACGTGTTTAAGCGCAATACTCATTCTACACAGACACAGACACAGCAACAAACAATATCAAATGTTGGGAAATCTCAGTCGACTGGCATTCCAAAAAAAAAGGCAAAGTTGCATGGCTTTTGGTACTTTACTTCCCCGCCATCAAGTCAAAAAAGCTGCATCTTTCCACTTACCATTCAACTCACACAGCCTCGCACGACTTGCATCCGTGCTCCAATTTTTTTTCCAAACTTTTAAAGCTTTGAATAGTCCTGATCTTGTCTTGACGATACAAGAATTCTTTTCGTGATTCAAAAATGCTTGTCTCACATGCTGCTCATTTTATTTTACAATTTTTAAAAGTTAGGTCTAACTCCAAAATGAGGCGTCCAATTTGTGTGACTGTACGTCCTGTTCTAACTGCACGAAATACACGAAAGAAGACTGTTAACAATGACCGCATGAGACATTTCAGGGCGTTAGCAATTTTCTCCCCCCTTTCCTAACCTAGGTGGTGGGTTCAAGTGCTTGTCTTTCGGATGAGACGAAAAACCGAGGTCCCTTCGTGTACACTACATTGGGGTGTGTACGGTAAAGTGCCCACGATTGACAAAAGGGTCTTTCCTGGCAAAATTGTATAGGCATAGATAAAAAATGTCCACCAAAATACCCGTGTGACTTGGAATAATAGGCCGTGAAAAGTAGGATATGCGCCGAAATGGCTGCGATCTGCTGGTCGATGTGAATGCGTGATGTATTGTGTAAAAAATTCCATCTCACACGGCATAAATAGATCCCTGCGCCTTGAGTCCGAGTCTGGAGATACGCGCGCGATATAAGACTTCATATAACATAACATATAACATAACATCGGGGCTCCAAAAAGTGTCCGAAACTCAGTGTCACACTTCCTGAAGTAAAGTCAGCTTCGCGTTATATTTTTTTAATTGATGATTTTGCTTTTTTTGTGTTCCAGTGATGAAATAGAAACCAACAATTGCAAACAAAAGTGGGTTTTTTCATACCATTACATCACAACCTTTTTTTACCGGGCTTTTCTCGAGAATTATGCTGCCATTTTCGTGTATTGATCCATTTGGACTTATTGCGCAACATGGAATCCGGGTTAGTTTCATACAAAATGCATACTATGAGAAAGGCCGGTGTATCTGGACGTTAAACAAAACATTTTGCCCAGTATGCTTATGTAATTTGCTTGTTATTGGTAACACCCCTACTGGAGGACAATATTTTGAAAATTGGTCATAAATATGAACTGACAGGCTCAGCAGTAAGTTGGTGATAATGCTGACAACATTACGGACAAACCGTGATGAACTTTCTGTTAAACTCATATTATTGCACAATTACAGGTTCTGAGGATTACAGTGGACGAGCTAAAAAGGCATTCGGGGTGTAATCGCTTTCAGTAAATTTGAAGAAATAGTGGAATTTTCTTCAGTTTTGACCTCTTTATTTTAGTTGATATTTCTTTCTTGCATACTGCCACACTTTTTGAATTTTCTTCAGTGTTGACCTCTTTATTTCAGTTCATATTTCTATCTTGCATACTGCTACACTTTTTGAACATACTCAATCCACTGGCAGTCGACTCAAATTCCTGGTTTTGTCAGGACGCAACACTAAGTACTATCATTTGTTGTCGATAATCTGGGTCACCTCCTCCTTGCTCTGTATTATATGCGTGCGTGATTTCACATAATCGGCTCGAAAGGTATGCTTCTCTACGGTGAAGGATGTCTTAGGCTGTAATAGCAACCTATTATTTTAAAATTGCTCTATTTGAAGTTGTCAAAAAACAGAAGTTTAAAAAACACACCCTTTTTTCCAACAAAGGGCAATAACTGTCGTCTGGTGATTAAACGATTCGTGCATAATCAACAAGCAAACTTCGACATTTACCGATGAGTGTCATAATATATCTTGGCGTCAACCAGGCCCGAAAACTGCTGCACCTGCGGTGTTGGTCGATCAGGTGAACAGAACCTGAGCACCCTCAAAGTCGCATTCGTTAAGTGAATATACAAATATGATCTTAATTACAATTTTCAGATTTTTAATGACCAACCTCATTAATTAATTTCTAAGCCTCCAAGCTGAAATGCAATACCAAAGTCCGGCCTTCGTCGAAAATCGCTTGGCCAAAATTTCAAACAATTTCATTGAAAAATGAGGGTGTGACAGTGCTGCCTCAACTCTTACAAAAAGCCGGATATGACGTCATCAAAGACATTTATCTAAAAATTGAAAATAAAAGTTTAAGGATATCATACCCAGGAGCTCTCATGTAAAGTTTCATGAAGATCGGTCCGGTAGTTTTCTCTGTACCGCTCTACACAGACACACACAGACACACACAGACACACACAGACACACACAGACACAGACACACACACACACAGACACAGACACACACACACACACACACACACACATACACCACGACCGTCATCTCTATTCCCCCTCTATGTTAAAACATTTAGTCATAACTTGACTAAATGTAAAAAATGAAAGGAGGGAATGAACTCCTACTTCTTTACAGATGCTATCGCATCGGCACGTTAATGATAAAATATTGCGGCACATGGCAGTTCTTTTGTTGCACTTACCTTTCAGTCCAAGTGGTGCCATCAAAAATGGATACCCAGTCGAATGGACACGACCCTTGTGGCCCCTCTAGTGTAAAGTTGTCAAAAACCAGCTGAATCCAATTATATCCCTCCACTGTAATCTCCCAAGTGCAGTTTGTACGTGTTGGGTAGTTGCTCGGATACCATGGAGAGGTGAAGTTAGCCCTCTGCTCTGTCAGAATCTCTTTGCCACAAGCTTTAAAAGACAGGAAAATGTACAATCATACTTGCAAGTCACAACACTGCTTACGCTCGATCAGTTGTATATTATCAAGAAAGAACACATGGATACGTTCATCACGTCCGAACAATCCAATGCTTTTGTTTATACAGCAAATAATTTAACAGAGATGACCATGGAGACAAAGTTTGACTAGTTATATTTTTAATTTGGCTATGGCAAGGTTTAACTCGACGTTAAATTGTAAAATGGCTAACATTTGCATTAAACTTGATCTCTGTTGATTTGCGATCGATGTATATGACAATGATTATTCAATGATTGATAGTCAATATATAACAATACCCGCTATTACGAGCTAGTCGTGTGACAGAGAGTTTTCTTGCACACGAGACTGTAGATGTTTCACGACGGCTTTAGCCGGAGTGAAACAGCAGCAGTCGAGTGTGCAAGAAAACTCTCTGTCACACGACTAGCTCGTAATGGCGATTATGTCTCACAGCTTCAACAGAGGAGAGAACAAACACGTTTTGCGTACTCACGCTTGATAAACCTAAACACAGGAGCAGCCATTGTGGAGAGATCTACTTTTTGACGAAAGTGACCGAACAACTATAAATGACGTCTCGGAATATGTGAATGACGTCACAGTCATCGTCACAGTCTGTATCTTTTGAAGCATCGCAATCTTCATGACGTCTTTCTGTGTCTGCATCCGCGAAATGTTTGTTCTTTCCGGGATCTTTGTCATCTATGTTCACAACTCTGTCCTTATAGTGTCAGACTAACAGGCCTCCTGAGCGAGCCACTTTCCAAGGGCAGCTAAATTCGCGTATGGAAACAGTACTGTCGTTTGGGATGCCGTTTTCAGTATTCTGAGCGTTGAAGAATTTGTAAAGAGAAGAAACGATAACAGCAGGAGAAATAAAAGTCGTGTGTGCATTTTGGGGTTTTTGGGGGGACGATTTCGAGTCTGAATCCGTTCTTGCACATGCTCCAAAGCGCGTAACATACAATCTTGCACACGTTTGCTTTAGTAGTGGCAAAGAAGGAAAGCGTGTGACATAAAGTGATATCAAGGTTGTCCTTTTTATTTCCTGAAACCAAATATGTATAGTTTATGTGAAGAAATCCGTGGAATGAAAATAACGTTCAGAGTTAACATGCCAAATCTATTATTAATATATTTTTGGGATTCACGCAATGGTCAAGAAGAAATGCAGTCATTTTTAAATCTGTCACTAAAATTTCAATTTAGAATTGTTTCTAAATCTTGAATTAAGTTTTCAAGCTGAAATACAATCCCCTAGTCAGGACCGGGTCAAAGAGTGTTTGAAAACATCTTTACATCAATTTGATGAACAAATGAGGTTGTAACAATGCGGCCTAAACTTACTTAAAAGCACGATTTGATCAGAGAGAGAAAAACACTCCCGTGCGGGAATATTATCTGGAAGATTCCATTTTTGTTTTGTTTTTACAAAACATCATTACATGTACAGTGGGAAGAGGAGGGGGGGGGGGGGCGTCACTTGGGTCATGTGTTTCTATTTTGTTGTATTGTTTTATTTTATAACATCATTTTTGTTTAAAAAAAAAGTAGAGGCAGTACTGATAATGACCACATTTTGTGATTTATTTGTTCGAAATTAATCATGTAGTCTTTAGTTCGGTTCAGACTGTGGGATTGTACTTCACCTTGATATCTAAGAAAATTGCGATTACAAAATCTTAATCAAAGCTATGCCAGACATTGCTCTTTGTTTGTTTTGTACACAATATTCACAAAAGTGTTACCCCATTAAATTCTAGATTTCAAATTATTTAGAGTGGTTCAAAGAAATGTACCAAATATCAGCGTGCTTCAAAAACTTGTGTTACGATTTTCATTCTGTTTGGTTGTGAAGTATAGAACAAACCCTACAAGTTATGAGGATTTTGATGACATTTTTCAATGCACAGAAATTCAGTAACCTAAAATGAACGAAGCCTGTAGACTTCGAGGCAAGCTTTTTAAATTTAGCACGTTTCCACCGAAAGTGGATGTTTGCCTGAATGGCGGGGTAAAAACGGTCATACACGTAAAAACCAACTCGTGCAAAATCATGAGTGAACGTGGAAGAAGAAACGAAAGAGCACCTTCTACCGGAACCATTGGTCGTAAACACTTTTGCTTTAAAACGTTGCCGTAAATATTCCATTCAATTTGCAAATGTTGTTGCTAAACTTTTCCAACCTTTTAGACCAGTAAGTGATTTAAGGACCCAAGGAAATCAGCTACATGTCCCATAATGAAATGTTCTGTACGAATGTAAATACAATCACGATTCTTGTGTTGTGATAGTTTCCTAGGTTTCCCAATGATACATTTGTAACCCTGAACAAGAAGTTCGAAGTTGGCAGCTAGCAGGATACAGGCCTGTAGTTTTGTAAATTTGATGGACACTCTCTTAAATGATGTGCGGATTGTGGTTAGAAGATTGAGATATTTGACAATAAAATCTGCACGATCACATAGTTATACTTACGAGGAGACTTGGTGCATATGGCCTGGAAACCATGACCAGCTTCACCTTGATCGCTGGACTTAAATATGATTCCAAAAGCATCACGCAGGACAGGAGGCTCAGGCGTATTTGCCGTACACAGACGCCCTGGCTGCCAGAACCCTTGGCCATAAACCTGTATTTAAAGTGTTTTACTAGCAAGGGTTAAACGTTTACCAACATGATGCAAAAGTGGGTGTACAACCACACACACACGCACGCCCCTCTTTCTCTCTGTGTGTGCTTTCTCCCTCCCTCCCTCTCTCTCTCCCTCCCTTCCTCCCTCTTTTCTCTATCTTTGCCCTTCTTTCTCTCCTGCTGTCAATGCTGCAGTCTCCCTTTATATATGGGCAATTCCAAAAAATATGCTCACTTAAGCCCTAAATTCAAAATGGAATTGACGGCTTTTTCACCGTACATATGCCACAAGAGATGTTTATAGTTACTAATACCATTCATCGCTTGCCTCTAGTTCACTCCCCTTGCATGCCGCCATTTTGTTTTGATGTCATTTGGGAACGCGCCGTGTGAAGTCATTTTATGACAACTTTTAAGAATGTCATCGCGTGTGCTAGTTTTTATTGTTTTGGTTTCGAAAATTAGTCAAAGTTGCTACAGAAGCCTAAAACTATCGTTTGATCTGTTTTTAAAATATCAATTGATATTACTTTTTGAGTCACTTGAGAAAAAGTGACTCTATGTAATCGGTCAGTGTTAGTCTGTCCGGCCGGCCGGCCGGCCGGCCGTCCGTAGACACCACCTTAACGTTGGACTTTTCTCGGAAACTATCAAAGCGATCGGGCTCATATTTTGTTTAGTCGTGACCTCCAATGACCTCTACACTTTAACGATGGTTTCGTTGACCTTTGACCTTTTTCAAGGTCACAGGTCAGCGTCAAAGGAAAAATTAGACATTTTATATCTTTGACAAAGTTCATCGGATGTGATTGAAACTTTGTAGGATTATTCTTTACATCAAAGTATTTACATCTGTAGCCTTTTACGAACGTTATCAGAAAAACAAGGGAGATAACTAGCCTTTTCTGTTCGGCAACACACAACTTAACGTTGGGCTTTTCTCGGAAACTATAAAAGTGACCGGGCTCAAATTTTATGTGAACGTGACTCATTGTGTTGTGAATAGCAATTTCTTCCTGTCCATCTGATGCCTCATATAATATTCAGAACTGCGAAAGTGACTCGATCGAGCGTTTGCTCTTCTTGTTGAAATATATTTAAAACAAACTCTACCCCAAAATGGTGCCACGTCAGTGACGTTTTGGTAGACTTTTTGTTTGTGGCGATGAACCGATTGGTTGATTTATTTCTTTTTTCGATTTTTCTTAGCTTTTAAATGGAGGAGTCCAACCATGTGATTTGAGTTTGTTTGTCCCCATTTTGTTGTGCACAAAGTGCGTCACTGACGTGGCACTGTTTTGTAACGTCTATGGCACTTTAAAACCATGTGTACTTGTTACTGGTAGTTTTTAACCAACTTCCTTGTGATTTTTTGTTACAAGTTCTAACTAAGGTTAACATTGTTGTAACTGGAAAAAGCTGAGCACAAAAACGTGATCATTTCTCCGTTATTTTTAATTTTGAGTGCAGTTAAACCCAGAGATTTGTACGAGTTATGATCCAAATAACATGATCAAAACGCCATTATAAATGTTTCAGGTAACTGATCATCAAAAATAATATATCATTTGAAAGGCCAAACATTTAACTGGTTTACCTCTCAGAGATGACGCCATTAGGTTGCTACGTCATAAATGACGAGGCATCAAAATACGTCACTTTTGGGTTATGCTTCAAAACGGGGTCTTTTGTCAAGAACCATGAACAACTCCTATTCTGTAAAAGAGTGTAGCTAGGTAATGACACAAAGGAAATTTCTACAAAGGTGAAGAAAGTAACATGAAACAAAGCTGCTACATAATTTACAATCTGACAGAAGAAAAGGGAAATCAACACTTGGGAAAAACAACTCTAAATAACCAACAAGACGTCCGAACAGCTCTGCAAACAAAATTAATGTAACTGCTGTATCAAAACTTAAGAACTAAGATTTAAAAGGGAACATACGAGTATATAGTGCAAGACTTAAACTTTCATATAGAACCGTTCACAGAATTCCACACAATGACCTTCAGCTTCAAAAGCTGGCCGCAAAATGAACGGAAGAAGCAACAAGTTCCTCTTGCACGCGATCTGCTTAACCATTTTGAACCAAGTAGACCCACACTTGTGATGAATCTAGTCACTGATAATGAGACTTTGGTTTCCTTCTATATTACTGCAAGAAAACACAAAACAATTGGACCACAATTACGAGACGCACTTTATTTGTAAGCAAGGGTTTCAAAGAAGAAACAGTGCTATTCGCTGTATTTTGCGACCACGAATTAAAGGTCCCGTTGCTGTCGATAATTGTTTGCTAACAGAACTGTCACTGTCACATACTATGCAGGACCTAATTATTACCCAAAGTAACTCACGAGTTCAGCAATTAACGACTAAACTGCGAAACCCAGACCTCCCATCTATATCTTCTCCACGACAATGCCAGCCTCCACGAAATAAGGGCCGTGCCTCCATTCCTTAAAGTCTAAATGATCCCATTTTTGCCTCACACATTCTTCGGACCTGAGTTTACTCCTTGTGACTTCTGGTTATTCCCTCTATGAAAATTAAAGTATCTGAAGGAAAACAAAAACAAAAGAAAAATCGCAACCGCCGACAAAAACAATAGTGTAGAGCGAAGTGGAGTGCACAGAAAAGTAAATCTGTGAGTGTTCGCAGTGCTGAAAGAAAATGTCATTTACACAAGAAAAGGCTGTTTCAGCACGACCAAGTCCATCGTTTGGTTCACCGCAATTTTTTTGCTACAAAAGCGATAAAGAAAATGAAATAGTTTTTTTCCGTAAGGTTCGCGCAGAAAGATGCTAACAATGTTTGAGTTTGGTTATGTTCAGATTTAGGATTAACGTGTTATTCCGCCCTATCATTCTCGACTAACACCAGCAAATATAAAGTGGAATAGTGTGGTTCACATTTAGAATCTTGTCAAATGTACATACTCATTTGTTTGACGTGTGTGTATAACGGTAGTTATATCTATAATTGCCAGGAGGGAATAATTAAGACAGCGGAGAACGTCAAAATAATGACAGCTCAAATCAAAACCGTGTGAATGACGTTTTGGAGCCAGAATCAGGAGCCATTTATCTTTCTGAGGGTGTGTACTTGTTTGCCCGCCAAGTTTGAATGCAATACTTTTGAAAATCAAGGCGTTGTCTGAAGTGTACAAGAAAAAAGAATGACCTTGAACGGTGACCTCGAGTAGTGACCTTGACCCGGAATGCTTTAAATATTATTGCTAGAGGAGCATGTTTCTTTTAAGTGTATCAGTACATGTACAAAGTGTGCAATTGACATAATTATTTTACAAGTTATCAAGATGGGCAATGGTGTCGACGGACCAACGGGCGGACCAACGGACAGACGGACGGAGGGACAAAGAGCCGTAGAGTGGTTCAACAATGTCCGAGAAGATCAATAATCAGTTTAAAATCGGCCGTGTTAAACTACCTACATTTTAACAACAAAAACGTATCACTATTGAACATTGAATTCACACGTGCCACGTCAGTGACGCTCAAGTGCCACGTCAGTGACGCTACATATTAACCGCTAGTCGCAAGGATACATTTGATATTTGCATTTCTTTTATGATATGTCTTGACAATGATCTAACAAAATCACATCATTTAGTTGGCTAATCTCATAGAATTTCAGAATTTCGCTTAGTCAGTGAAATGCAGGTGAGCATTTTTGCCACGTCAGTGACGTTTTTCAAAACTCAAGTTAAGTACCCTTAGCTTTTTTTACCTCAACATTTTTAACCTTGGGTAGGAAGGTTGTCATGTTTGGGGAAATCTCTGCACAAATTTGAGTTAATAAAATCATCATGACTATTATTTTTATGGCGAATAATGTCTGATTTTTTGTGCGAATGCCACGTCAGTGACGCTGGAATTATCTGTTTCTCTCTCTCTCTCTAAGATCGTGGTGTGGTGAGTCGATTAGTAGTAATTGGCCGTTTCCAGTCATTTATTTGACCATGAAACCTGACACACTCTCACATTCTCATCACTAAGGCAGTTGTCCATGGTGAAAATAACTATAAGCATAGTTACAACATTCACAGCCCAATACAAGGGATCTCTTTAAATTATATATGACACAGACGAATGCCAATGCGGCATGATCCCTCAAACTACATCCTGCATTGTGACGCCCTGAGACGCCAGACGTGGCCCGGTGCAGTGGAGTCCCACAATATGCTGTGGGGTACGGCAGAGTCACTGCTTGGACCGCGGAATTTGCCAAACCTTGTTGACGATTTAGCGTCGCCAAGAACGCAGAAGAAGGATACAAACAAAACTTGACTAAATGTAAAAAGAGCAAAATGTTGGTCCTTAAGAACACAGCTATACCCACAATATACAAACACATTATCCACAGTTAAATGAACACACATGTATCTTAACTCAATTATTTAGCAAATACGTTTTTTGAAAATATATACCTGATACTCAATTAAATCAGATCTCAAAGCTCACCCAAATGTAGTCTGTGTCACACGACTGCGCTGTGTGGTTCGGCAGATTGAAGTCTGTAAAATTCAGCAGAGGGTAGCCGTCGTAGAGACCCACATAATCACTGCATGTGAACACACATGTCTGTTGGGCTGGGTAACTGTGCGGGTATCCTGGGGAATGCATCACCTCGCCCTCCCGGAACGTTTTCTCACAAACTGAAGACATTTAAACACAATTTTACTCTAAACGATATGCCTCAGAAAAATTGTTTCGGCTTTGCATTGCAATCTACTCAAATGCGGCTGTAAAAATACGTTTACAGATATTAAAAACAAAACATTATCCCCCAGTATACATTGTACTGTCCACATTACTGCAACTTGATTATCAAGGCTTAACTTTTGAGCTGATCTTTTAAAGCGTTTGTACCTTCAAGATTAACTAGGTGTGTGACGTCATATGGTAAAGGTGTAAATGACATCAGGATGAACTATATTCTTCGTTACTTACTTATGTTTCAAACATTTTCATTAAATTGCATGTCTTGTTAATTTTTAAACTTTCTACTCTTAACATCTAAAACCTAGTCAGGTGGTTATTTATTTTCATCATGCGAAAATACGTATCTGCGATTTCATGAACTTTTGGATGACGTACACTTGAACAGTGTCCATCACATTTTATGTTCGGTCAGTGAACACGACCATCCAAAGAATAATTAGAGCAAAGAAGAAGGAAAATAGAAGAAAAAAAACTTGTCTCTAAATATCTCTGAAGTATAGACCAAAAGCGCTAGTTTAAGTATTTGGAACAAAAATCTATCAGAAACTAGCGACGGGCAATCAGACCCATGAGGTCTGTGGTTGATAAAGCTATTACTCAAGAATTAAAATTAAGAGCTATAGATAAACCAAGATCTGTATTGCTTTATTTGACACGCACTTGCGATTTGCATTAGGCCAACAAAAAAGTTGTATGTTTCTGGTAACATGGCTACAAAAAATAGGGTAGGTAGGTAGAGATTTTTTGTTAGTTTTTTAGTTTTTTAGTTTTTTGGTCAGGGTAGAAAATAACTATACAGTGACGCAAAGAGACTGGACTTACTATACAAAGAGAAAGACAACACATTACAAAACAAATGAGACAAAAGGGATGCGGGGTTAACTCCCTTGTGTCGTCTGCTGTCTGTTACTTTCGTTTTGACGCTTTTTTTCTTCTTTTTACATTTAGTCAAGTTTTGACTAAATGTTTTAACATCGAGGGGGAATCAAAACGAGGGTTGTGGTGTATGTGTGTGTGTGTGTGTGTGTGTGTGTGTGTGTGTGTGTGTGTGTGTGTGTGTGTGTGTGTCTGTGTGTGTGTGCGTGTGTGCGTGTGTGCGTGTAGAGCGATTCAGACTAAACTACTGGACCGATCTTTATGAAATTTTACATGAGAGTTTCTGGGAATGATATCCCCGAACGGTTTTTTCTTTTTTTCGATAAATACCTTTGATGACGTCATATCCGGCTTTTTGTAAAAGTTGAGGTGGCACTGTCACACCTTCATTTTTCAATCAAATTGATTAAAAGTTTGGCCAAGCAATCTTCGACAAAGGCCGGACTTCGGTATTGCATTTCAGCTTGGTGGCTTAAAAATTAATTAATGACTTTGGTCATAAAAAATCTGAAAATTGTAAAAAAAATTTTTTTTATAAAACGATCCAAATGTACGTTTATCTTATTCTTCATCATTTTCTAACTTCAAAAACATATAAATATGTTATATTTGTATTAAAAACAAGCTCTGAAAATTAAAAATATGAAAATTATTATCAAAATTAAATTGTCTAAATCAATTTAAAAACACTTTCATCTTATTCCTTGTCGGTTCCTGATTCCAAAAACATATAGATATGATATGTTTGGATTAAAAACACGCTCAGAAAGTTAAAACGAAGAGTGGTACAGAAAAGCGTGCTATCCTTCTCAGCGCAACTACTACCCCGCTCTTCTTGTCAATTTCACTGCCTTTGCCATGAGCGGTGGACAGACGATGCTACGAGTATACGGTCTTGCTGAAAAATTGCATTGCGTTCAGTTTCATTCTGTGAGTTCGACAGCTTAACTAAATGTTGTATTTTCGCTTTACGCGACTTATTTTTTTTTTTACAAATGCAATAAAAAAAAAGTCTAGGGTCGGCGGGAAAAAACTAGGTAGGGTAAGGTGACCAGAAACATACAACTTTTTTTGTGTGCCTTATGTGTGCCCCTGAAATCTTACCAGAAGTCCATGAAGCATAAATAGCGAAGTTGGTGTCACTGTGATTTGACAATGATAGGAAGCTGACGACCAGTGTATTGGAACGGCTTCCAGGGATGCTCCGTTCATAACTGGTCTGACAGTAAGTGCCATACTCTCCTGCCTGATCACCTCCTTCGCTGATCTAAAATGGTAATATTTAAATGAATATCAAAGAAACAAATGGACCCAAGCGCTCTAAATATAGAAAACATGCGAAAAGGTAAGTAAGAGTTATATATGCAAAAGAAATCTCATGGCACCTGCGAGAATAACAAGTATATTCCTAACTGGACATACTCCTTAGATCAAGACTCGCTTTTACACTCAAATAATCTGTAGTCTACGTGAGACTCATAATGATATGCGCGACTCTTTCATAAACAGTTTTGACATTAGGATAATGATCTGTCATGAATTAAAGCTTGTTCTTGTAGCTGCATGTGTACGTGTACGTGCCTTGGGGAATGAGCTTGCGGCAATCATCCTTTTTTGAGGATGAAAGTCGATTGTTCATTTCAATACTACGTATACAAGCTACATTGCTACATCCTGGGGTGTGTCGGTTTTTAACACAATATTTCAGAATATAAAAAAACACGCTTTTTAACAGTACAATACAATACAATACAATACAATACAATAACTTTATTAATCTCTAAAAGAGAAATTACATTGCTGAGCGTTTGTGTCCGTAATAATAACATACATAAAACATTCAAAATAAACATTTGTTCTTTGTCCTGAGAAAATATAGTACATTGGTTATCACATAAGTAAGTATATTAAACATAAATTAACATGCATTCACCATCAACAATGCACAAAAGAAAGTCAGCACCTTGCCGGTTATCACATATTGTCTAAGAGAGTAGAATGCAAAACAAAATCAACAATACTGAAACAATACAGAACACTGACCCCGTGCATCAGAGCGACAACACCAGCATCTACCGCCCCACCTGAGAATTGAAGATGTGAATTGCAGATGGAATGAACGAATTTCTGTAGCGTGTGGATCTTGCGGTTGGTTGTCTGAATCTGTTGCTCCTGTCTGTCCGTCTACTGTCAAATTCCGGTCTGAGTGGGTGCGAGTCGTCAGCCAAAATCTTCTGTACCTTGTCAGTCAGTCGTCGTTCATGTGTTGATGTGAAATTGTCCTGCTTCCTCCCAACCACCCCACTTGCTTTCCTGATGAATTTATCTAATCTATCCCTGTCTTGCTTGTTGATGTTGCCACCCCAACACACGGAGCCAAAGTACAACACACTATTGCAGGTTGAAGTGTAAAACATCTGAAGGATTTCTTGTCTGATGTTAAAAGACCTGAGTTTTCTCAAAAAGTACAGGCGAGAGTGGAGTTTCTTCACAAGGGCATCAGAGTTTGGTTTGCATGTCAACTTATTGTCTATAATCACCCCCAAATACTTATACTGCTCTACCTTCTCTACGACCTCCCCCTTGATCACTATCTCCCTGTGTACATGTTCCCCCCTCCTGTTGTCAGTATCCTCAAAGCGAAATGCGCCATATACTGGTGGATTCTGTCGCAAATGATTTGTTAATAGTTTTTTTTTAACTGTTCTCAATTATTAGCCGACAAAAATATATCTCGAAAACAACCACCCCCCTCCCCCCTCCAACAAACAAAAAAGGGCTGACCTTAAGGGGTCAGGATACTCTCGTCCCGTAACCAGAGGCAGTGAAAAAAGTACTAAAAGCTTGGGCGCATGCACTTCCCCATTTGACTACAGGGAGTAGACGTACGTGTATCGTTCAGTTTCGCTGTCTCGAGGAGGTCAGGTGAACTCGTCAGATAAGTGGAAAAATAAGGGCGCGACAGTGCAGTCTCAACTTTTTGTAAAAAGCCGGATATGACGTCATCAAAGACATTTATATATAAAAAAAAGTGTAAACAAAATCTGGGGATATCATACCCTGGAACGTGTCGATTCCCGGTCTTTCTTTGAAACACTTAGTGAAAACTGTCATGTAACGAAAGGACACTCGGATCGGTTATAGTAAAAACAAACCTTGATGTAGTCTTCTGGACAGGTATACGAGTACAACGTGCTGGAGTTATAGAGCTGAAAGGAGAATCGAGTGTAAGAGACGTCATCTGTCACAAAGGTCCACGTGCAGTTTCTACCAAGGTCAGCGCTGTGGTACAGTGTTCCGGTGGAGTTCACAAACGTTTCATCACAGTCTGCAAAACATGATTTAGGATAAACCTGTCTTTTTAGATGCCCGTGCAACGTGGCTAACGTGAATTTAACAATGAAGTGGAGATTTCAAAAATAAAAATAAAACAATTTTTAAGTTACCAAATTGCTCCTCAGCAATTCAGGGAAGACGACGACAACAGCTAAAAGACCAACATGTCACGTACAGTTTGATTAAAATATTCATTCCGTCTTTTGAAGCTGTAGTGTCTAAGTCAGATAAAAGTAAGTGTCTGTCACTGTCTGTCAGCCACTCACATATCTTAGAAGACGGAAAACAACTCTCATCAAGAACATAATTATTCACGTTCATATCGATAGTCTGTGAAATCAATCAATGAAGGCATGCAAAGAAAAACCACAGACAACACGAGATACCAGAGGGAGACAAATCCCCTTGACTGCCTTAGGGCGGGTATACCCGTCATGCACTTGTGCATTATTTCCATGATTAGATACTAAAAACAGATTCTTGGTTCAATTTCCTTTAAAAAAACCCATAGGTTTTACTTACCTACCTACTGCCAGTTTGGAGCTAGAATTTTTTGTGAATTATTACACCCCAAACTCCCATATTCCCTGGCAGTCAGGAAGTTTTGATTGGCAGCGAAAGGGTTTCAGCTACCGTGTTTTTAGCGTAGCAATAGGGTCGGATACTTTGACAAGAACAAGTATGGTCGAGCCTACCTTTATAAACATCGCTTGTAAGAAACATCGCTTACAAGAAAGGATGTCTCAGGGCTTGGAAACATGAATACACGCATGCAGGAAAAAAAAATGGGTAGCGGCGTATACTGTATGGCAGCTCGCTTTCCCCAGGGAGAAGGCAGCCCGAATTTCTGTGAGGTTACCCTCATGGACTATATAACATCTTATCATTATCCTTATCCTTATCCTGTCATTTTCCCTGCCATACTCTTCGATTAAGACCTTCGTATGCGAGTGGAAATTCCGAGTCTACAGCATAATGCTATCCTTAGCGGATTATGACTTTATTCAGTTATTCTGCAAAAAAAACCACAGAAATGCTGCAGATATTCTGGATAATGTCATCATCCGCCGAAGCATACTTTTTTTCTGCAGCAAAACAGTTTTTCCGCAGCATAATGTTTACATGTTTGTCTGCGGCATTATTGCGATTAACTTTTCCTTCGGGATAATCTGTGACAGTTTTTTTCTGCAGAAGAACCAACGTTCTTGTAAAGTAGCGTTTGCATCCATCTCCACCACCCCACCCCCCCAACCCCCCCCCCCCCCGGGATAAAATAGCTTGCTCCACAGTGGACTGATCAGAAGGCGTGTGGTCATTCACTCCCATTCATTCATTCGGCGCTCAGTGTTTTCTGGGTAAATTTTGCACGAGTCCATCTCTCAACAGAGGGGTATCTTACGTCTCCAATATTATATTTAGCAAGTACAAAATGCTGCGGAAACAATGTAAGAAGTTTTTCTGCGGAAAAACAACAACACCGTTTTACTGCAGCATTCTTTATTTCAATCTTACTGCACAGAAACATGATTTGCGGAAAAAGACACGATGCTTCGGCGGATAATGACATTATTCAGAAATGCTGCAGAATTTGTTTTTCAGTTTTTCTGCAGAATAACTGAATAAAGTCATAATCCGCTAAGGATGTAATGCCCGGGACGGTAGACGACGTCAAGATATTTTGACGTCCATGCATCGTGACGTCATCCCCTCTCTGGGGCCTTTCTGTCTTGCGCGTGAAGTGTCTGTATGCATGTGTGTGTGCACATGTGTTATTGTGTATGTGTGTGTCATCCCACTCTTTCCCGTTCTTTCGTTCGCGCGCGCGATTTGTTTGTGTGTGTGTGTTTGTGTGTGTGTGTGTACGTGTGTGTGTGTGTGTGTGTGTGTGTGTGTGTGCGTGTGTGTGTGTACATGTATGTGTGAGAGAGAGAGAGAGAGAGAGAGAGAGAGAGAGAGAGAGAGAGAGAGAGAGAGAGAGAGAGAGAGAGAGAGAGAGAGAGAGAGAGAGAGAGACTGACTATTTGGGTTTAACGTCCTCTTAGACCAACTGGTCTATATTGGGACAGGTATTGGTAATACGCTGAGGATATGGTGTGATATTTTGATTCGAACAAGCCCGCTGTGGCTGTCTTCTTCGACACACCAGCATTGGGTTTGTCTCGTCAAAGTATCGAAATACGATCTAATAATCAGAGACCAGAGATGATGCATGCGTGTCTTCGTGTTTTCCAAGCCCTGAGACTTTTGCTGTGAACGTGGGATCTTTTTCGTGCGCATGTGTGCACACGGGGGTGTTCAGACACCGAAGAGAGTCTGCACAAAGTTGACTCCGAGAAATAAATCTCTCGCCGCGTGGGGGTCGAACCCACGCTGATAGCGACCAACTGGTGAAACTTGAGCCAGCGCGCTACCAACTGAGCTACGTCCCCGCCCCGAGAGAGAGAGAGAGAGAGAGAGAGAGAGAGAGAGAGAGAGAGAGAGAGAGAGAGAGAGCGAGCGAGAGAGAGAGATAATTTAGCAATGCATGTGTGTGTGTATGTGTGTGTGTGTGTGTGTGTGTGTGTATGTGTGTGTGTGTGACACATACAAAAACAAACAGGTGGTCGTCTGTTCGCAAACACACACACACACACACACACACACACACACACACACACACACACACACACACACACATACTCACATACGCACGCACACACACACACACACACACACACGCACACACACACACACACACACACACACACACACACACACACACATTCATAACTAGTAAAGCATATAATTTGTTATACTAAGTACCTCTCAAAACAGATTTTTTTTTATATGACTCCCCAACAAATTATTGCACCAATTTCCGTACCCCCCAAAAACATTTATTTAACACACCTGCATCTGTAGTAATGACATATCACAAGAGATATGCAAGATCTGAAGATAGCAAAACAAAACAACCTGTTTTGGTTCGATAATTGATTTGGCTTTCTCCTCGTTTGAAAGAGTTGCCAAGTTGCGCCTATTCAGGTAGATTTTGGGGGTACCCTTAATTCGGATGCGGTCACGTAACACCTTGAACAGAAATATTTGATCCGAAATGTGAGCCGATGGCCAAGTGGAGGGCCTTTAATTTCATATGAAATGTGAATGAAATGACACGGGAATGAATGTTTTAGTTGGGGTACGAAAATGGGTGCAATACTTTTTGAGCAGAGTGTATATTCATGTAACCTAGTTCCCTCCGTTGTTTAACATCCACCCCTATTCCTACCCTTTTCCACTCCCCACAACCCTATACCCACCACGACCCCCACACTAACATATGCCCCCCCCCCCCTCTTCCTGGTTTTCTATCTCCTCATATTACTTCAAGCATGACTACTGCATTAAACGCCATTCTTCTTTTTCTTCTTGACGTTCGCAGGTAAGACGATCTCCCTGCTTCATATGCAGTACATTATGAAACCCAATGTCAAAGAGGTGTTATGGGGTAAATTGTGAAAAAATGTTTGTCTGGGGCCATGAGATCATTTTTTTGCGTATATTTCGGACTGGCGTTCCTCTATGCTCCAGCGCTAATCTTGGCAGGATTTATGTTCTTAAATTCTTCATAACAACAAGAAACCTTCGTGGTGTAATGGATACATGACATTGCGCTTCGGACCCAGTGGTCCCAGGTACGAGACTCACAATGAACTTTTTAAAAAAAATGTTTTCGTATTCGTAAATAACTATGAATTGCCAGTTGACAGGTTTTTATGTGTCAAATTAATTTTTAATCATATTCATAGCGTGTGTCACAATTGTATCGTAAGATGATTATGATAGGTCAAACCAACTTTTTTTTAAATTCTTCATACACTGATTGTTTTTAATCTGCACTTTAAATCGCTGTATTTAAAGTTGAAAGTCATTGAAATAAAGAGAAATTATGGCCGTTGTGTATTATTTGCATTTTTGTTAAAGCACGAAAACAGTGTTTGCTCAAAACAGGGAACGCGCGCCTATTTATAGAAACAAATACGTACATTTCATGAAAGAAAGTTATTAAGAAAGTTGCACACACTGATTCGTAATCAAACAAACTATTTTGTGCACCAAATGTCTTTGAAAGTGTCTATTGTTTTCCGATTTTTAATGTTGAACATTTCTGCAAGATTTTGAACCAGACAAAAGCTGTTGACAAAAACTGTTCATCTGACTTCTTATGCCTCTTGCTAGTACCAACACAGCTCAGAACAGTTACACAAGTCTGCGAGCAGATTGTTTGAATCCAAGCAAATTATGTACAGGAGGGCTTCAGGAAACTTCAGTTTGAGACCACTTTCTCTCCGTTCACATGCGGTCTGACGTTGACGGGTCGTCAAATTCTCTTCGCTGTGCGGGAAGGTATTTTCACCGCATAAAGTATTCAGCAAGAGGGTGAATGGGGTATCGCTGTTGACGAACAGGTGCCATTCAAAGGAGGAAGCAGTTTTCGCTTCAATGAGAGAGCTACCTACATAGGCTTTTGAGGTAATAAATCATTATTTAACGCTGTTGACGAGTCTGTGTTTGTGGAATGAAATACTCTCTGTTGTTCTTTCCAGGTTAGCGCATAATTTGCTCTTTGTGACGCTAAAATACTAATCTGTATATGGTTTTTGCAGATATGGAGAGAAGGAAGGAAAATGGCTGATTTGTTGTTGTAAAAGTCCGTTTGTGCAGGCCCACGTGCTCGATGAAATATGTCAGGGTGACATGTTTAAAGGTGGGGTGTGAGGGGTAGCATGACATGTCTAGTGCACCGAGGCTTTTTGTTGCAGCCTTTCTTCATTTCTACCTGCTACTGTTGTTGGCTTTTTTCTGCTGCCTATCTGCGGGACGCTGTTAATCTGCGGGATGCTGTAACCGGATCGTCCGCGGGGTGTTGTAACCAGTTAACCGGCTAACCAGCGACTGAGTGAGGCGCCTGATGTCTCGACTGTTCCCTGCTTCGTCACCACGCTAACCAGCACTTCATTCGACGGAGCAGTTGTGGAGACTATGAACTAATAGGGTCTTTTACACCTGGGCTATTCTAGGCGACCTTGACCTTGGCCCGCTGTGCCTCGGGCAAAGTCAGCCACTTTTGCGCGTTGTTTGAATGGTGGAGCTGTACGATGGTGCACAAACATTGCTGTTATGGCGTGTGTGGAAGTGATTTAAGACACCGTGAGAGATCACACATGGTCGGTGTTGGATGGGTACCGTTTTCCAAACCCTCTAGAGATTTAGAAAAGTGCCGAAAATGGATTAAACTATGTGGAAGAACGATCGACAAGTTCAACATCGAAAAAGTCAACAAAGACACCTACATTTGCACAAACTGACTTCGTCGGGGGGCACTTGAAAATGACATGGTGCTTTTCTTCATAAGTATAAATGGAACAAAAAAGATTGTACCATGCTTTGACTTTATGTGCTGAGAGAGGAAGAAATGGTTTTAATGTAGCTTTTTCATATCCCCATAAACCAAAGTGTGATACTGCAGCTAGTTAGCAAAACAATTTCACTGAAAAACTAGACAGCAAGTGACACATAGTCTACAAACCAATGAACACGAAGGCATTTAAGAAACAGGATTATTCTTTTAATCTTGTCTGAAATTTTGAACATGAATCTCACTGCAAAAACACAATCTGACAGAAGTGGCAGAAAAACAAAACTACTTCAGCATACAAATGGCCCAAAGAATATGGTCTGAAATCAGACAAAAAGCATGACAGCTCAGTGCTTGCAGTTGCATACAACAAGAACACAAAAATGAAAAAAAAATGGTCAAACTGAACTATGTGTCGTTCAAAGGAAAAATGGTTTGCCTCAAGGAAAAAGACTGAGAGACATCACATAACTGTACAAGCTCACAAGAACTATTGGTTGTAATCATGAGTAGGACTAGACTGAAATGATAAATAATGTGCATCACAGTACTATTCAAGCACTAAAAAGTGCCTTCCACTAGCTTGTCACCAAATAAACAAAGTAGGTTGTAACAAAATTGCAGATTAATAAACAAAATAGTTCAATCAATAGTATGTCACACCTGACATTAAACTAGTAATTTCCATCACTATCCTTTTCAGGCATTAAAAATAGTTCAAAGCAGCTAGCCCCACATAGAAGTAAAGAGGCTCATTCACAAGCTAGTTAAAAGCTTTTCATTCTTTTGTTTTTCTCAAAAGAAAATTCATAGTATCACAACAGTATTCACAGCAGGCAGTTTTAAATCACGCAAGGGCATTCTCAAAGTATGTTCACGAAATACATTGTAATTTTAAACATAGACAATTTTCAGTTCACGTGTGAAGATGATTTTACTGACCAAGTTTCTCCCCATATATTTCATAACCCTGCAGGTGAAAATGGGAATACCAGCACAGAATGATTGTCATTGAACATTTAATACCAACACTTCAAACTACATCACTCATCATAAAACAGAAACTGTGACTCCAGAGTGGATTTAAATGAAAATCAAAAAGTGGAAAAACTCATACTCTGATAATTGTTGTCCAAACTACATCACTCATCATAAAACAGAATCTGTGACTTGGATTTAAATGAAAATCCAAACGCGGAAAAACTCATACTCTGATAATTGTTGT